>NC_092333.1:144332500-144932500 GCF_046630445.1 Rutidosis leptorrhynchoides
ATATGAATGATTTTATCTCTATGTATGGGATGTGTATTTAAATATGAAATCTTGTGGTCTATTATTACGATTTGATATATATAGGTTAAACCTATAACTCACCAACATTTTTGTTGACGTTTAAAGCATGTTTATTCTGTAGTGACCCGAACTTTTCCATGTTTATATATATTAAATGAAATTGATATTTATATTATTAAGGGTTTCTAACATGTTAAGCAATCAAACTTGTTAAGACTTGATTAATTGAAATAGGTTTTATATAGACAATTGACCACCCAAGTTGACCGGTGATTCACGAACGTTAAAACTTGTAAAAACTATATGATGTCATAGATAGGGATATATATATATATATATATATATATATATATATATATATATATATATATATATATATATATATATATAGTTAACATACTATTATGATAAGTAAACATATCATTAAGTATATTAACAATGAACTACATATGTGAAAACAAGACTACTAACTTAATGATTTCGAAAAGAGGCATATATGTAACGATTATCGTTGTAACGATATTTAATGTATATATATCATATTAAGATATACTAATACATCATGTTATCATGATAATGTAATAATTTAACATCTCATTTGATATAATAAACAATGGGTTAACAACATTTAACAAGATCGTTAAACTAAAGGTTTCAAAACAATACTTACATGTAACGACTAACGATGACTTAACGACTCAGTTAAAATGTATATACATGTAGTGTTTTAATATGTATTGATACACTTTTTAAAGACTTCAAGACACTTATCAAAATACTTCTACTTAACAAAAATGCTTACAATTACATCCTCGTTCAGTTTCATCAACAATTCTACTCGTATGCACCCGTATTCGTACTCGTACAATACACAGCTTTTAGATGTATGTACTATTGGTATATACACTCCAATGATCAGCTCTTAGCAGCCCATGTGAGTCACCTAACACATGTGGGAACCATCATTTGGCAACTAGCATGAAATATTTCATAAAATTACAAAAATATTAGTAATCATTCATGACTTATTTACATGTAAACAAAATTACACATCCTTTATATCTAATCCATATACCAACGGCCAAAAACACCTAAAAATGCTTTAATTCTTCAATTTTCTTCATCTAATTGATCTCTCTCAAGTTCTATCTTCAATTTCTAAGTGTTCTTCATAAATTCTATAAGTTCTAGTTTCATAAAATCAAGAATACTTCCAAGTTTGCTAGCTTACTTCCAATCTTGTAAAGTGATCATCCAACCTCAAGAAATATTTCTTATTTACAGTAATATATCTTTGTAATATAATTTAATACTCATATTCAAACTTTATTTCAATTTCTATAACTATAACAATCTTATTTCGAGTGGAAATCTTACTTGAACTTGTTTTCGTGTCATGATTTTGCTTCAAGAACTCTCAAGCCATCCAAGGATCCTTTGAAGCTAGATCCATTTTTCTCATTTCCAGTAGGTTTATCCACAAAACTTGAGGTAGTAATGATGTTCATAACATCATTCGATTCATATATATAAAACTACCTTATTCGAAGGTTTAAACTTGAAATCACTAGAACATAGTTTAGTTAATTCTAAACTTGTTCGCAAACAAAAGTTAATCCTTCTAACTTGAATTTTAAAATCAACTACACACATGTTCTATATCTATATGATATGCTAACATAATGATTTAAAACCTGAAAACACGAAAAACACCGTAAAACCGGATATACGCCGTCGTAGTAACACCACGGGCTGTTTTGGGTTAGTTAATTAAAAACTATGATAAACTTTGATTTAAAAGTTGTTCTTCTGGGAAAATGATTTTTCTTATGAACATGAAACTATATCCAAAAATAATGGTTAAACTCAAAGTGGAAATATGTTTTCCAAAATGGTCATCTAGACGTCGTTCTTTCGACTGAAATGACTACCTTTACAAAAATGATTTGTAACGTGTATTTCTGACTATAAACTTATACTTTTTATTTTTAGATTCATAAACTTAATATCAATATGAAAAAATATCAACTTGAAACACTCAAAACGGATTTAAAACGAAGAAGTTATGGGTAAAACAAGATTGGATAATTTTTGTTGTTGTAGCTACGTGAAAATTGATAACAAATCTATATTAATCATATCCTAGCTAACTCATATTATATTACATGTATTCTAATATATTATGTAATCTTGGGATACCATAGACACGTATGCAAATGTTTTGACATATCATATCGATCCATGTATATATTATTTGGAACAACCATAGACACTCTATATGCAGTAATGTTGGAGTTAGCTATACAGGGTTGAGGTTGATTCCAAAAATATATATACTTTGAGTTGTGATCTAGCCTGAGATGTGTATACACTGGGTTGTGGATTGATTCAAGATAATATATATCGATTTATTTCTGTACATCTAACTATGGACAACTAGTTGTAGGTTACTAACGAGGACAGCTGACTTAATAAACTTAAAACAGTAAAACGTATTAAAAATGTTGTAAATATATTTTGAACTTACTTTGATATATATGTACATATTTGTTATAGGTTCGTGAATCGACCAGTGGCCAAGTCTTACTTCCCGACGAAGTAAAAATCTGTGAAAGTGAGTTATAGTCCCACTTTTAAAATCTAATATTTTGGGATGAGAATACATGAAATTTTATAAAAGTTTTACGAAATAGACACAAGTAAATGAAACTACATTATATGGGTGAATGATCGAAGCCGAATATGCCCCTTTTTAGCTTGGTAGCCTAAGAATTTGGGAACAGACCCCCCAAATTGACGCGAATCCTTAAGATAGATCTATCGGGCCCAACAAGCCCCATTCTGGAATTTGGAATGCTTTAGTACTTCGAAATTATCATGTCCGATGGGTGTCCCGGAATGATGGGGATATTCTATATGCATCTTGTTAATGTCGGTTACCAGGTGTTCACCGTATGAATGATTTTTATCTCTATGTATGGGATGTATTGAAATATGAAATCTTGTGGTTTATTATTATGATTTGATAATATATATGTTAAACCTATAACTCACCAACATTTTGTTGACGTTTTAAGCATGTTTATTCTCATGTGATTATTAAGAGCTTCCGCTGTTGCATACTAAAATAAGGACAAGATTTGGAGTCCATGCTTGTATGATATTATGTAAAAACTGCATTCAAGAAGCTTATTTTCGATGTAATATATTCTTATTGTAAACCATTATGTAATGGTCGTGTGTAAACGGTATATTTTAGATTATCATTATTTAATAATCTATGTAATGTTTTTTTTAAACCTTTATCGATAGAATAAAGGTTATGGTTGTTTTAAAAATGAATGCAGTCTTTGAAAAATGTCTCATATAGAGGTCAAAACCTCGTGACGAAATCAATTAATATGGAATGTTTATAATCCATATGAACGGAACATTTCAGTTGGCATCAGAGCTGGTATAACGCCGTCCATGTGTGGCGGGTTAGTCGTAAAGGAGGTTCTCACAGTGTTACATGTGATGAAGCATTGGCTCTTACTCCTTGTGATCCCTTACGAGGGTTGGCAGTAGCCGAGAGGCAGGCCCTAAAATCAGTATCTGAGGTACACTCAGTGGTCACCTGGCAGTTAGCTGGGAAGGCACTGGGTGGGACGGTGGTTGTCCCCAACTTTATTTCAGTTGGTATCTAAGCGTTGGTCTTAGAGAACCAGAAATTTGCATTAGTGTGTCTTATCGAGTTTGTTAGGATACATTAGTGAGTCTGGACTTCGACCATGTTTTCTTTAAAAACGATTGCTTAACACTTTTGTTAGAAATTATATATTATTAACATGTAAATATTATGTGATATATTAACCTCTTAATGTGTTTGATATTGTGTGATAGATGTCTACCACTAGTACAAATTCCATCGACTCACCTAATAATAATGAAGAGTCGAATATACTTTGGGAAGATTCACAAATTCCCGAAGAGGAACCGGAAGAAGAGGAACCGGAAGAGGAGGAACCGGAAGAGGAGGAACCGGAAGAGGAGGAACCGAAAGAAGAAGAGGTTCCGGAGGAAGAAATATTGATACCTACAGTAAATCGAATAAATAAAAGAAAATCCTCAACCAGCGGACCAAAGTTAAAAATGGTCAATGGTGTTTCCGCCGAGGAAGTAAAATATTGGGAAGATTACCAATTTTCTGATGAATCGGATCCCGATGAGGATTACGATGATGTTATAGAAATTACCTTGACCCAGTTTAATATAGCAAAAGAAAATAATAAGGGAAAAGGTATAAAAATAGAGAAACCTGATTCCAACCCCGATGAACTTTATATGTATCGGCAACGTCCGTATTTCCTAAATTGTAACAATAACCTAGGAACCTCTAAACCACCAGATTTTTCTAAACCATTGTGGAAAATGACGGCTTGTATTAGAGGAGCACCATATATCCCTAGAAAATTAGGTAAACGAACCAAGTCCTAAAAGAAGAAACCAGTGATTCAGATTAGAGGGTTGTAATCATGTTGTGTATTATATGTAATGTAGTGTGCTTGTACTTTTATGTTCTATGTAAAAATTGCTTGTATTGTTTGTTAATTATCTTTTACGAATCTAATCCTTGTCTATTTTACAGTATAAAAACACAAAATGGACGTTAAGGATAGACAACCAAAAATTTTAGAAGACCTACCAGGAGATATGATTGATGAAATCTTGTCTAGAGTCGGGCAGAATTCATCACCACAATTAGTTACGGCAAAATTAGTTTGTCAAACGTTTGAAAGACATTCCACGCATGCCTTAGTATATAAAAGGCTTTCCTTTGAAAGATGGGGTATATCACATTGGGGTGACTTTAAGTTACGCCAAGTTTTCTTTAAGGCATTTAATGCGGAAAACCCAGATGCAATTTTACGCTACGGGTTACGAACCTATTTTGACTCAACATATCCCAACATAGGATTTCGTGAGTTATGAAGAGCTTCTAACATGCAACATAAAGAAGCATGTTATACTTACGGGTTAGTGATGTTCGCTTCTTACCAAAGTGAGGAAAAGAATATCGGGTTACAACTTTTAAATAAAACCTTCCCATAAGTGACGGACTCAGTAGTTGGGGTAAGAAACAAGGGTTTTAGATTGCTACGAGGCTGTTGGGCATTACGAAACCCTCGTCCTTTTGACGACATTACAACATGCTGCCTAGCCAATGGTCATAACGGTTACTTTCCACAAGACCAAGGATGGGAAGTCGTCTTAGTAAAACCTGAATGCATGACTTGTTTCTGGACTTATGAATTACGTGTCTTTATTTCTTTTGCTGAACAACTTGCGTATTAACTAGAATTGCCTTTATAGCTGCTGAGTAGCAAAGATATTATGTGATATATTTCATCCTATATGTATAATAGTGGTATTGTAAGTTTGTAAAATATTGTATAAAGATTTGAACTTGCAATATTATTGTAATAAGTTTCTCATATATAAGTGTAGTAGTTGAGTTGTATAGTAGCTAGTAAGTATGAACTTAACGGGTAGGTATTACCCAAATTAAAAATATAAAATGCTAATATGAAGAAAACGCTTTTATAAATAAGTTCATATAATGCTACGAGATACTATTGACTAATCTTAAATTCTATATGATTAACTCAATTCTTTTGGCTATTTTTGAAGGAAATGGCACTGGCGACTCGTCATAATTTGAACATGAGCGAGGAAGACTTCTGTGTTTTCCTTGCTGCGAACATAGCCGCAGTACAGGCTGCAATGCAAAATAACAATAACTCTGGATCTAGTAGTAGAACTAATTCCACAAGAAATCGTGTAGGATGCTCCTACAAAGAATTCACTGCCTGCAAACCTTTGGAATTTGATGGGACTGAAGGACCAATTGGATTGAAACGGTGGACCGAGAAAGTTGAATCGGTGTTTGCCATAAGTAAGTGTACTGAAGAGGACAAAGTTAAGTACGCTACACATACCTTCACAGGTACTGTGTTAACGTGGTGGAACACCTATCTTGAACAGGTAGGACAAAATGATGCTTACGCACTACCGTGGTTGGCATTCAAGCAATTGTTGAACGAGCAGTACCGTCCTAGAAGCGAAGTCAATAAGCACAAGGTAGAACTTAGGGAGTTACGAACACAAGGGTTCGACATTACCACATATGAACAACGATTCACAGAGTTGTGCCTATTGTGTCCGGGTGCTTTCGAAGATGAAGAAGAGAAAATCGACGCATTTGTAAAAGGGTTACAAGTAAGGATTCAAGAAGATGTGAGTTCACACGAGCCCGCTTCCATACAAAAGACTAGTCGAATGGCTCATAAACTCATAAATCAGATTGAGGGAAGAATTAAAGAGCAGGAGGCCGAAGAAGCCAACACGAAACAACTCAAGAGAAAGTGGGAAGAAACCAGTGATAAGGGTCACCAATACAACAACAACAACAACAATCACAACCATAATCACAATAACAATCATAACAACCGCAACAACAATCGCAACAATAACCGCAATCCCAACAATAACTACAACAAACGTCCCAACAACAACAACAACAACAACTACAACAACCGTTCCAACAACAATAACAATCCCAACAACAACCTCAATAACAACAACGGCAACAAAAATCAAAAATGCCAAAGGTGTGAAGAGTACCACCAGAATGGGTTATGCACGACATTTTGCAACAAGTGTAAAAGTACTGGCCATGGTGCGAAAAAGTGTGAGGTCTACAGACCAAAGTTTAACAGAACTAAAGGAACAAATAGTGGCGAAACAAGTAATGCCGCCTTTGTTTGTTATGAATGTGGAAAACCGGGCCACATTAGAAGTAATTGCCCGAATCAGGGGAATACTAATGGACAGGGCCGCGGAAGAGTTTTCAATATTAATACGATAGAAGCGCAGGAGGACCCGGAGCTTGTTACGGGTACGCTTCTTATTCATAAAAAATCTGCTTATGTTTTATTTGATTTGGGTGCGGATAGAAGCTATATGAGTAGAGATTTTTGTGCTAACTTAAGTTGCCCATTGACGCATTTGGATAGTAAATTTTTACTCGAATTAGCAAACGGTAAATTAATTTCAGCAGATAATATATGTCGGGATCGAGAAATTAAACTGGGGGATGAAACGTTTAAAATTGATTTAATATCAGTCGAGTTAGGGAGTTTTGATGTAATAATTGGTATGGACTGGTTGAAATAGGTGAGAGCAGAGGTCGTTTGTTACAAAAATACGATTCGCATTATGCGTGAAAATGGAAAACCTTTAATGGTGTACGGAGAAAAGAACAACGCGAAATTAAAACTTATTAGTAGTTTGAAGGCGTAAAAACTGATAAGAAAAGGTTGTTACGTCATTCTAGCACACATCAAGGAAGTTAAACCTGAAGAAAAGAACAACAGTGATGTTCCCGTAGCAAAAGAATTTCCCGATGTATTTTCGAAAGAATTACCGGGATTACCCCACATCGATCCATTGAATTTCAAATAGACCTTGTACCAGGAGCTGCACCAATAGCTCGTGCTCCATACCGACTCGTACCCAGCGAAATGAAAGAATTACAAAGTCAGTTACAGGAACTTTTAGAGCGTGGTTTCATTCGACCAAGCACATCACCGTGGGGAGCTCCTTTTTTGTTTGTCAAGAAGAAGGATGGTACATTTAGGTTGTGTATCTACTACCGAGAGTTGAACAAACTTACCATCAAGAACCGCTACCCACTACCGAGAATCGACGACTTATTTGATCAACTACAAGGCTCGTCAGTTTATTCGAAGATTGATTTACGTTCTGGGTATCATCAAATGCGGGTGAAGGAGGATGATATTCCAAAGACTGCTTTTAGGATGCGTTACGGTCATTACGAGTTTATGGTTATGCCGTTTGGGTTGACTAATGCACCAGCTGTGTTCATGGACCTCATGAACCGAGTGTGTAGACCATACCTTGACAAGTTTGTCATTGTTTTCATCGATGACATACTTATTTACTCAAAGAATGACCAAGAGCATGAAGAACATTTGAGAAAAGTACTAGAGTTGTTAAGAAAGGAAAAACTATACACTAAGTTTTCAAAGTGTGCATTTTGGTTGGAAGAACTTCAATTCCTCGATCACATAGTGAACAGAGAAGGTATTCAGGTGGATCCAGCAAAGATTGAAACCGTTGAAAAGTGGGAAACCCCGAAAACTCCGAAACACATACGCCAATTTTTAGGGCTGGCTGGTTATTACAGCAGATTCATCCAAGATTTTTCCAAAATAGCAAAACCCTTGACTGCATTAACGCATAAAGGGAAGAAATTTGTATGGAAGGATGAACAATAGAAAGCGTTTCAATTGTTGAAGAAAAAGTTAACTACGACACCTATATTGTCATTACCTGAAGGGAATGATGATTTTGTGATATATTGTGACGCCTCAAAGCAAGGTCTCGGTTGTGTATTAATGCAACGAACGAAGGTAATTGCTTATGCGTCTAGACAATTGAAGATTCACGAGCAGAATTATATGACGCATGATTTGGAATTAGGCGCGGTTGTTTTTGTATTAAAGACTTGGAGGCACTACTTATATGGGGTCAAAAGTATTATATAAATCGACCACAAAAGTGTTCAACACATATTTAATCAGAAACAACTGAACATGAGGCAGCGCAGACGGATTGAATTGTTGAATAATTACAACTTTGAGATTCGTTACCACCCGGGGAAGGCAAATGTGGTAGCCGACGCCTTGAGCAGAAAGGACAGAGAACCTATTCGAGTAAAAGCTATGAATATAATGATTCACACTAACCTTACTACTCAAATAAAGGAGGCGCAACAAGGAGTTTTAAAAGAGGGAAATTTAAAGGATGAAATACCCAAAGGATCGGAGAAGCATCTTAATATTCGGGAAGACGGAACCCGGTATAGGGCTGAAAGAATTTGGGTACCAAAATTTGGAGGTATGAGAGAAATGGTACTTAGAGAAGCTCATAAAACCAGATACTCAATACATCCTGGAACGGGAAAGATGTACAAAGATCTCAAGAAACATTTTTGGTGGCCGGGTATGAAAGCCGATGTTGCTAAATACGTAGGGAAATGTTTGACGTGTTCTAAGGTCAAAGCGGAGCATCAGAAACCATCAGGTCTACTTCAACAACCCGAAATCCCGGAATGGAAATGGGAAAACATTACCATGGATTTCATCACTAAATTGCCAAGGACTGCAAGTGGTTTTGATACTTTTTGGGTAATAGTTGATCGTCTCACCAAATCAGCACACTTCCTGCCAATAAGAGAAGATGACAAGATGGAGAAGTTAGAAAGACTGTATTTAAAGGAAGTCGTCTCCAGACATGGAATACCAATCTCTATTATCTCTGACTTTGACTTTTAGTTGACTTTGACTTTCAGTTGACTTTTGTTGACTTTCTAATTAAGGAAACTTTCCTAACTTATAAACTTTCCTAAAATAGAAACTTTCCTAAAATAGAAACTTTCCTAAAATAGAAACTTTTTAAAAATGGAAACCTGCTAAAAATAGAAACTTTCCTAAAATAGAAACTTTCCAAAAATGAAAACCTGCTAAAAATAGAAACTTTTTAAAAATAGAAAGTACGTGTTCTTACGCTGTTTTGATGAAACTGAAGCATACTGAGTGTCGTTCTATGTCTACTTGCAACAAGTACTATAACTATCATACTAAGACTTGACCTAAGTTAGTTATTTATATCGACCTGCTTTATTTATAGTGCGGCGTTGTGATCATTCTTGATCACTTTACTTCGTTTGCTGTTCGCTTTTTGTGTGGTTAATTCATTTTCTTTAAGGTGAGTTATAGTCCCATTTTTCTATTTTATATCTTTTAGGATGAGAATACATGCATTTTATTTTTCATATTGGACACAAGTGGAAGTTGGTTTAAGTTATTCATTGTGAGTTGAACGAAAATATTCCCTAGTCTGGTAATTATAATAACTGGTTTCTACAGGTGAACGCGAATCCTATGGATAGATCTATCGGGTTTGACAACCTCATTTTGTGCTAGTCGCGCTATCAATTTTTGAAGACGGAATGTATTAGTACTTCGTAATTATTTGAAGATACACCTGTTCAGTATATATTGTATTTGGCAAGGGTGGAATTGGTTAAGTGGTTACCAGGTGACTCACGGGTTAATGGAATAATATTTTTATATGTTTTCAAGCATATAATTTTGTGGTCTAAAATGGGTCTTTATGCTTTCAAACATAAATTTTTTATGGTTTAAATTAAATATTGTTGGCAATATTAAACCTATAATTCACTCAACATTTTTGTTGACAGTTTTCTCGCATGTTTTATTCTCAGGTTCATGATTGATTGCTTCCGCTGTGCTTAGAGAGTCTGCATATTTATGATGCCAGCTTTTGTTAAACATTAACTTGCATTCTATTTTGATACATAAAATAGTGGGTGTTTTTTGACTTTGTTTGGGTCAACTTTTGGTTAAGTAATTACGTATGTTTTTCGAAACTTACATATTTTGGTAGGTTTCCTTATTAGGGAATCATTTTTAAATAAAGAATGCAAGGTTATTTATCAAATTCATATAGAGTTATGATCAAGCTGTGGGACCAAGATAACGATGGTCGTCAAGTGTACTTTGACGGGTCGTTAAAGTTGGTATCAGAGCCTTGGTTGTAGGGAATTAGGCTGCATTGATGTCGTTACCCGAGTCAATAGAGTGCATTAGTGAGTCTAGTCTACAGCCCGACCTATAGCTTATTATTATATGTGATTATTTGTATTATATGGTATGTATATTGTTATCATACATACATCTCTGTTATGTTCTGAATCTGGGAGGAACTCCCATTCTGACTTAAACGTATTCTCCGACTCGTGCGAGTTTATCTTTATAAGAACACTTCGGATAGTGAAACCAAGGGATGTCATTCTTGACTTCTGAAATTCTCGACATTTCTATGTCATCTATTATGGTTATGTATATAACGTTTGAGTTATATCACGCGAGATGTCATTCTTGACTTCTACATGCTCGGCATTTCGATGTCAGCTATTATGTTTAAGTATATAACATTCTTGTTATATTACGTGCCTTTGTGCCTTTGTGTCTTTGTGCCTTGGTGCTTTGGTTTTCAAACCGGAAAACGTCATTCGTGACTTTAAAGACTCTTGATACTTCAAAGACATTTTTATGTCATCGTTACTCTTATTCATTACTCTTGATGTTTTTGTCTCTTGTGCTATCCTTAGCACATTGTTTAAGAAATCGTTTTAGAGAAGTTGTGTGGAAATTCGAGGTTGATCGCGTGTCCTGACCTTATGTAGTGCTATTGGAAAGGAACTATGAATTAGTATAATATAATGACGTCAGGCCAACATAATTATATTACGTTAATTCATAAAGAAGTTCCAATATTGTGACATGAGGAATAGAAAGCGAGTCAAAGAAAATTTTTACACTACTCATTCAGAAATTTCGATGTATTACATGGGCAGGGAAAATATTCATTATCATATTTGTTGATATACGAGAAGCTCGTTTTAACCAAATTATCTATCTCATGCTCTATCCTTCATAACTCACTTGTTAGCAATAGCTTCGCTCGAGAACAGTTTTGGCCCAAGGACTTATGTCCTGATAATAGTCAAAACATTTAACTCATTGGTTTTCATGACCTCGTAACATTAGTTGGTCAAATGTCGCACGACGATTTAAGTCCTTTACTCGATCTTCCACGATCTTACTTCAACTTGTAACCTCTGAAATACAGATACTCTGTTTATCATCGGGAGTTTTATACATTTGTTTAATTGGGCGGTTCTCACGAGATTTATGGGCAAATAGAAGTAATGAAATATTTTGTCATGTATACAATTTATAAAATCCTATATGTACGTATGGATTCAAATGAATAAATTTACCCTTACCTATTTTGGATAGTATATACTAAATCATACCTTCAAATTTATTTTAATAACCACTCATTTATTGAGTTGTTTGACTAAGTCAATTTGTTTTATATAAAATGGTACACGTTGTACATACTTCTAAATTTACTAAGAACTTCGTTCCGTTTATGTTGTCACATCAAACGTTTAAAGTTTTTTCAAAACTCCTTTGATTGATTTTATCAAATTTTCACATTACTCTACAGAGTGTTTGGATCATAGTTCTTCTCATCCTCCGTTTAAGGATGAAACTTATCATTAAGTTCATTGATAGAAACTCTTACGCCACTTTGGGTGGCGGTTTTATGAAATTGTTGGGAAGTCTTTGCGCTCATAAAATTTTCTCTCTTATGGTTGGACATGACCGAAACGTGGACCGATAGATCAGTTTTCTGAGGTATGTTCAGTGGTTCCCCTGTTCTCAGGAGAGGCACTGGGTGGGTTTTTACCCCAACTATTGTTATAGTGGGTATCATGGATATATATTACACTAGGCCGTTTGAGGAGTTTCTACTCTTGATATTGTCAGCTAATCGCAACACCCTCCTAAACATCAATCCTAGGATTTAATACTTTGAGGTGCACACAATTATTTTTAGAGCTTCATCTCACCTGGAGTCAGCCATTCTTTATAACCCATGATTCGCGTTCTTTCCATTCGCACATAAATTTAAGAATATGGATGAATCCTAGATTTCCTCACTCATTGTATAAGGAAGTTCACTCTCGTTGAAATATCATACCTTCTGTACGTCTTCCTTTCAGAAATGTAATGAAAATTTACTTTGAAGTCCATGATCCTCGTTATCTCCTTTGAGAGAATTATGTCTTTGCCACCGATGTGATTACTCCATATATTTCTTCCTTCATTGTTGCAACTATATTTCATTCGTCCCAGTTCGTCCCCTTGGGGAGCTCCTGTTTTGTTTGTTAAGAAGAAAGATGGTTCGTTCCGATGGTGTATTGGTTATCCCGAGTTGAACTAACTTACTGTTAAGAATTGTTATCCTCTTCTGAGAATTGATGATCTGTTCGATCAGCCCCAAGGTTTGTCCGTTCATTCTAAAGTTGATCTCCATTCTGGTTATCACCAATTACACGTTAAAGAGACTGATATTCTGAAAACTGCTTCCCGTACCCATTATGGTCACTACAAATTTCTTGCTATGCCGTTCGGATTAACCAACGCACCTGCTGTGTCATGGACCTCATGAACCGTGTGTATAGACCCTATCTGGATAAATTTGTTATTGTGTTCATCGATGATATCCTTATTTATTCCAAGAGTGATCAAGAGCACGAAGAGCATTCGAAGTTAGTGCTTGATTTGTTAAGAAAAGAAGAAATGTATGCTAAGTTTTCGAAATGTGCATTCTGGTTGAAGGAAGTTCAAATCCTTGGACACGTTGTTAGTAAGAAAGGAATTCAAGTTGATCCGGCTAAGATTGAGGCGATTGAGAAGTGGGGAATTCCGAAGACTCCTACTCAGATCCGACAGTTTCTAGGATTAGCGAGTTATTATAGAAGGTTCATTCAGGAATTCTCTCGAATAGCTAAACCTCTTACTGCGTTAACGCACAAAGGGAAGAAGTATGAGTGGAAGGATGAACAAGATGCTGCTTTTCAAACTCTAAAGAAGAGGTTAACTTCCGCTCCAATATTATCACTACCTAAGGGTATTGATGATTTTTTCATCTATTGTGATGCTTCGTGTCAGGGCCTTGGTTGTGTTTTGAGACAATGAAAGAAAGTCAGTGCTTACGTGTCATGTCAGTTGAAGATCCATGAACAGAATCATACAACCCATGATTTAGAATTGGGAACTGTTATGTTCGCTCTCAAGATATGGAGACATTACTTATACAGGGTCAAATGTACATAGTACACTGATCACAAAAGTCTCCAACATATCTTTGATCAAAAACAGTTGAATATAAGGCAGCGATGATGGGTTGAGTTGTTGAACGATATTGATTGTGAACACCTTTATCATCCAGGAAGAGCCAATGTTATGGCTGATGCTTGAGTCGTAAAGAGAGAGTTGAACCTCGTAGGTTTAGAGCCTTGAATATGACTATTCGAACAAATCTCACAAGGAAGATTCTTGTAGCTCAACAAGAAGCCTTGAAGGAGGAGAATTTTACAATGGGAAGGTCCGAGGCTTGAGTAAACAGTTAGAGGTATGAACCTATGGTACTCGGTATTTTGCGGGACAATTTTGGTTTCCAAAATTTGGTGAATTACCACAACTTGTGTTAGATGGGGCTCATAAGTCTAGGTACTCTATTCATCTTGGTTCAGGAGAGATGTATCATAATCTTAAGGAGCTATACTGGTGGCCTAACTTGAAAGCTGATGTGGCTACTTATGTGTCTAAGTGTTTGACCTGTGCTAAGGTTAAAGCTGAACATCATAAATCGTCCGGACTTTTGGTGCAACCTGAAATTCCCGAGTGGAAGTGGTAAGGTATTACGATGGATTTTATTACGAAATTACTGAGAGTTGTGGGTGATTACGATACCATTTGGGTGATTGTTGACCAACTCATAAAGTTAGCTCATTTCTTGCCAATTAAGGAAACAGATTCGAAGGAGAAACTTACTCGTTTGTATTTGAAGGAGATTGTTTCCAGACATGGTGTTCCTGTATTTATTGTTTCAAACCGAGACAATCGATTTACATCGAGGTTTTGGCAATCCTTACAGGAAGCTTTGGGAACCAAATTGGATATGAGCACTGCTTATCATCCACAGACAGATGGTCAGAGCGAAAGGACCATTCAAACATTGGAATACATGTTACGAGCTTGTATTATTGATTTCGGTAACGGTTGGGATAGATATTTGCCGTTGGTTGAATTTTCTTATAATAACAGCTATCATGCAAGTAATAAGGCCGCACCATTTGAAGCCCTGTATGGTAGAAAGTGTAGGTCTCCTATCTGTTGAAACGAGGTTGGGGATGCTCAACTCACAGGTACAGAAATTATTCATGAGACTACGAGAAGATCGTACAGATTAAAGAAAGATTGAGGACAGCTAGAAGTCGGCAAAAGAGTTATGCCGATAAGAGAAGGAAAGAAATAAAATTTCAAGTTGGTGACCGTGTCATGTTGAAGGTATCACCTTGGAAAGGTGTGGTACGTCTTGGTGAAAGAGAAAAGTTGAATCCTCGTTTTGTTGGACCGTTTGAGATTACCGAGAGAGTTGGACCCGTGGCTTATCGTTTGAAATTGCCACAAGAACTCAGTGATGTTCATGATGTTTTTCATATATCGAACTTGAAGAAGCGTTTGGCCGAGGCCGATGAAACTATTCCTCTAGATGAACTTCATGTTGATAAACGACTCCATTTTATTGAGGAACCTATTGAAATTATGGATCGAGAGGTTAAGACTCTCAAGCAAAGTAGAATTCATATCGTCCGAGTTAGATGGAATGTCAGACGCGGTCCCGAGTTCACTTAGGAACGTGAAGATCAGATGAGGCAAAAGTACCCGCATTTGTTCCCAGATGACGAGTCAACCCCTGCACCTGCTTAAATTTCGGGACGAAATTTCCGTAACGGGAAGGTACTGTCACAACCCTACTTTTTCTGTTATCTTTTACCATTTATTATTTAACGTCCGTTAATTGGTATTCGTGCCACGCCATTTCTATGACCTATATTATTATTTTTGTAATAATATATTAATTATTATGTGTTATATGAATATTTGTATTCATATTTTAAATTGTGCGTTTCTACGTGTCGTGGATTTCTATCTGCCGAATCTTTTTGGTTTCAAACTAACGGTCGGACTTTTGGGATTTTTAAATCCAAATTATTTTAAATTTGATATTTTTATATCATATGTTTATATATAGTGTTGATATATTTTATTCGTCTCGTGTGCGTTATCTCTCCGAATATTTATTCGTGTAGCGGTGTTTTCGTGTTTCGGGCTTCGATCGGGCGTTCGGGCCACAAGCAATTTATCAAATAACAAAATTGGGCTAGTGGGGCCTGTAACGACCCGATAAAATCGTCATTGATGGCGTCGTTAACTTAGGTCCCGTTACGTGGTCGTAGTCCCTAAATGAGACGCGTTTGACCAAAATTATGTCGCATTCATTTGAAATATACAAGACTTACAAAGTTTAAGTTTACCAAACGGTTCGACAACAAGTTTAAGTTACAAAAGTATAAAGTATAAATGAAAACTTTCGACATAATTAGTTTAAAATCATAGTTGCTATAAATAGTGTAAGTATGTATGCTTTATGTTTGAATCCAAAAGTGCTATCCCTAGCGTATGCATGCATGCTTGACTCCAAGCAAGTAATCAAAGTGTGCGGAAGCATGTATCAAGTAGCCAAGTATGAACCTGAGAAACATATAGAAAACTGTTAACGAAAAACGTTGTAAATATTGTTTTTAAACCACAAGATATAGTATTCCCATAACGTTGATTATCAAAATCATTTGCATTCCAAAAGTTTGTTCGCGAGCACCCAATTATCAAGACTTAACGTATCATTCCATAGAACCCCATCACAATAGTGTTAGAACATACACTGTTTCTCAAAAATATATTTCATCCGTAGACGGTAGCGAACCGTCGGAAATGAGGGTTTGTCAAACCCGTATGGCCACACAATATAAGTTCTCGCTTACACCCTGCAAGTGTAACTAATGATAATCGATTTGAGGATTTTTGTTCAAACTCGCTGTGGAATGTTTGTTTCATCGTACTTGTGTTCAAAGTATAAAAGTAAGTAGTACAAAATGTAACAAAGTATATGTTTCTCAGTCCATAATTCAAAAGTATAAAAAGTTGTTGAAAAGGTGGGACTATGATCTCACCTCGAGTGCATGAGTATAAATGTACTTCACAAAGTAAACGTGTGCATGAAAGTTGATTAGCCTTGACCTAAACAAGTAGGTTATATCAATACCGGGTAAGACACAAACAAGGTCGGTCGAAATGTGTTCAATTAGTCCTATGGCTCTTTACGACTCGAATATATAGCATGTGAATCACGTTGTCAAGTTTCATGCAAGAATCAAGTATAAAATAAGATTAGAATGATTGCATAAGTGTTTTGTTAAGTTTAACTAAAGTCAAACTTGGTCAAAGTCAACGAAAAAGTCAACAGGGTCGGGTCGGGTATCCGACAATTATTCTAGAGGTTTTTAATCATATATAAGCATGTTGGCCAAGTTTCATGTTGATCGGGGGTGCGTAGCATACTTAGAATTAAGCAAAAATTGACATTTTTGGGCAGTCTGCCTCAGATGCGCCGCATCTGCATCTGTTTCAGCAATTTCTGGGCAGTTTAACACTTAGACGATTTCAACTTCAAACAACCATAACTTATGAACCGTAAACATTCAAAACACGTATCTTATATCGTTGGAAAGGTATTTTAAAGAGGAATACAGCTAAACACATTTCATCAATCAATTCCATCATTAACAACAATGAAAACCTCAATAAAAGATCATTAAACGTTCAAAATCAAAGTTTCAAGTTCATAAAAAGCATTTTTTGACTCGGGAATCCAATTTACACATACGATATGCTGTTTTGAAGGTAATGAATCATAAAATACAACTAAACACTTACTAACAATATTTCATAGCATTCAATGTGTCAAAAGTTCGTTTTAAAGTTCATCAAACCCTAACCAAAATCATGAATTCAACCATTTTGCAAATGAAGCTTTTCTAAATCAACCAACACATCAAATTGAAGCTAATGATGCTAGTAACACATTTAATACATGAACTTTAACATTTAAACAACATTTAATCATCCAAAATTCAAGATTAAGCACACCCATTTTTCATATTCAAGCTAGTTACTCAAAATAACAAATCGAGCAAACTAAACACATATTCATGTTAGACTTGAGCCATAGACACTAATTAACACCATTTCAAGTCAAAAACACTAAGAACATAAAATCTAGAGTTTTAGAAATGTTACCCAAATGAGATGAAATTGGTACCAAAATGTAGAGGATGAAGAGAGGATCACGAATATGTAATTTGTTTTGTTGCAAGCCTCCTAGATCAAATTTAGATGATGATTTTGTGTTTGAGGGTTTGAGAGAATAAAAATGGAAGTAATGAAATAGGGAGGATGAAATGAATGGAGGAGGTGAAGGTTGACTAGTTGACCTAGTCATCCCTTTGCCCTCTTGGCAAGTTTAGTCCCTCAAGTTTGTAGTCGGGTGCGGGAATTAACTAAACGAATTATTTTAAAAATGCTCGAGTAAACGAGTGATGTTATAATTAAATAACGGAAATATTAGTATGTTAGTCAACGAAAGGTACGAATTTAGATAACGAAAGATATTATCTAAAAAAAGACGGGCGTTAAAATAATTTAACGGAAAAATACGGGATATTACAGGGCCCACCCCCTACCATGGATTGGCCAAACTGTGACGACCCATCCTAATCCACCTGGACGAAGTCATCAACATCTGGTCCCATTGCGAGGTTCTGACCTAAATATGTCATGAATGACTCCAAGTAATATCTTTAAAATGAGCAAATGCACAGCGGAAGATTTCATTCATACCTGAGAATAAACATGCTTAAAAGTGTCAACCAAAAGGTTGGTGAGTTCATAGGTTTATCATAAACAATCATAAAATTCAGTAATTTTGATAGACCACAAGATCTCAGTTTCATAAATATATGTACACTCGCAAGTGTATAAAAGTATTCTATAAGCTGTAGGCACCCGGTAACAAGCCTTAACGTTCATGTTTTACCCTCTGAAGTACACCAGATCAGGTGTTTTTAAAATAACCTCGAAGTACTAAAGCATCCCATAGTCAGGATGGGGTTTGTCAGGCCCAATAGATCTATCTTTAGGATTCGCGCCTACCGTACATAGACAAGTAGTTTAATGTTACCAAGCTAAGGGTATATTTCTGGTTTAAACCCACATAGAATTAGTTTTAGTACTTGTGCCTATTTCGTAAAACATTTATAAAACAGCGCATGTATTCTCAGCCCAAAAATATATATAAAAAGGGAGTAATGAAACTCACCATACTGTATTTTGTAGTAAAAATACATATGATGTCATTTAACAAGTGTGGGGTTGACCTTGGATTCACGAACCAAATAGTAGTAGGCCAACAGTTAGGCCGTGTAACTTGAATCGTCAACACAGGCTCGTGAAGAACAATTGGACTCGTCATGTATTTGGGCTTCGTGAATTTTATGGGGCAAAATTTGGCCTACTTAGGATTGGGCCTCAACAATACCATGGTAATCCAATAACCTATACAGCCTTAACAACCCAGATTCATCATTTTCATTATCGATATGTAAAATATTTCGTTGATTTTGAAATCATACAGAAACCGTGTGGCCTTGATTAACAAATCAGTTACTTTGATTCATCATCATCATCCTATATCTATATCATCCTTTTAACTTCATCAACTAATTCGCTATTAATATATGTATCATATCGTCTCAGTATCATGATATCATTCTTAAATCATAAGCATATCATCATGCATTATTACCACAATTATCATATCACCTTTAACATAATCAATAGTTTATGTACACCACCATCCTTAATCATGATTTCCATCATCGTCTGTTATATCAAGCATCATTATTATCATAATTATTTATCAAGCATCAACTTCATTTATCATTCGCTACTTATCTTCATTTAACTTGAAACATAAACGTATTGCTCAGAAATAGGGAAACATTTGTAATAGGAGTGAATTGGGCTTTTGATCTTGTTTGTGGGCTTGTGATGGCCCAACAGAATGGAAAGGAGTCTCGGTCCAGTAACCTCTCGGCCCATTTAAAGAATCTGAATGGTTTTGATTATACTAGAAATGTTAGATGTCTTGACTTTGAATCACAAGTCCCACTATAATCCTACCTAATCCACTAGGAGCCCACACCGTATTATATTAATCGACCTAGGTAATCAAAAAGGGTCGGTTCTTTTTCTTTTTATAAACAAGTGGAGAATATCTAATTGTAATTGTCGGCCAAAGAAAGAAAATGGCATCCTTAATATATCACTTTCAAGTTGTAAAGTCAATTAATCATATCAATCATCTTTTCTATCGTGCTACTTGTTGTAGATGATGTAAAAATATCAAACGTATATCGGTAATTTTGTGGTGAGTTTAAAGTATAACAGCAGTAGTTTTTTAAGGATAAAGAGGGTGATGGTGAGTGAAAACAACCTGCAACAGAACCAGTTCATATGGCTGTATTAGTAGATAAGAATGAGAGAGGAGAAAAGAAAAGAAATGAAGGGTAATGATATGGTTCTGTGGAACAGGAACAGATTTATAAGTTGCAGTTGGGTTCGTTTAACATAATAAAATAGAAGTATAAGTGTAGCTGCAGCAGGTTTGTGATGAAAGTAATTGCAGGTCTCATGGTGGTATTTCATTACGATTTTAATCAGAAAGAAATATAACGACAATAGCAGCGATTAAATAGTGTTGTTGGGTGTTGATTGTAAACGCGTTTAATAGTAGCCTGATGATATTGGTTGTTCACGATGAAAAGGAAAATAGCAGGTGGTTTGTTGTGGTTGTTCTCGAGCATGAATACTAGAGAGAGATAGAGAGAGTGAGTGGTTTTGGTGATGGTTGTGTTGTGGCTTCAAAATAGAAAGAGATCGTAGCAGGTTCAGTAGAGAGAGAGAGGAGGAAGAGGAAAATAGGTGGTGTTCTTGGTTTGGGTTTAGCAAATGAAACAGAAAACATAAGGGTTTGATTTGAAAATGAAAACATGTAGTCGTTTATCTTGGCTCAAAGATTATTATCAACTCGACCAGGTAGGTTTGTTAGTGACCCTTGAATGATGGTGCTCGGTTGAAAATGAGAAAGGATAGTGGTGATTGTGAGAGGTGATAATGGCAGGGATTAAGGTGATCGATGGGGTTTGGTTTTTGTGTATTTATCAATATGTATGTAAATATGTGTATATATAAAATGAAAAGAAAACGGATCATAAAATAATACTACATGTGCATATTCAATGGCTTTTAGAAAGAGGAGTTTTAAGAAGATTTCAAAAACAGTAATATCCACTAACCAATTTTATCAACGTATTAGGTAATTGATTGATTATGTTAGCATGATTTGATCCTAGTTGTTTTGTAGTATCCAATGAATTCGATTTTCAACAATTAGTAAGCAGAAAAACAAAATTTGATAAAGTCGATGGGGATGTGAAACAAAGTTTGACCTTATATATATAATTTTATATGCAATTAATATTAATTAATAATTATATTATTGATAACAATAATTCTGATAATATTATTCATAATAATAAAAATACTAATAATAATAATAATAGAATATAATAATACTAATATTGATAATAATAATAATAATAATAATAATAATAATAATAATAATAATAATAATAATAATATTAAATAATACTATTAATAAGAATGGAATCAATCAATAATGATATAATAATAAAAATGATAATTTTTAAATAATAATAATAACTAATAATTTATTTAAATCATAACTAATTTGCAATTTCAATCATCCTTATAATAATTTTTATATTTTAAAATCTTTATTTTGATAACCTTAAAATTATTAGAATTTCATTAGTTATGGTTATAACATTTTTTAATTTTTAGCAACTAAATCACATAATACTTTACAACCAATTGTTCGTGAATCGTCGGGCACAGTTAGAGGGTAATTGGTTATATGAACATAGTTCCGAAATTTTCAAGACTCACAGTACAAACTTTGCTTATCGTGTCGAAATCATATAAAGATTAGGTTTAAATTTGGTCAGAAATTCCCGGGTCGTCACACGAACCCTCTTTAGGGAGGGGTGTATTGTGTAATTTTGCTTAACTAGTGTCATTTAATCAAAACATCACTACAACATCTCATTTTAATCAAAACCTAAATTTTTTTCCTCCTTCCTCCTCTCCTCTTGATGCCGTCACCACCACCACATACGATCATCATCATCTTCATTTTTCAAGCTTAAAGAATTAGGGCTTTTGTCATATCCGGATTCTACTCTTCGTTCTCTACGCGACTACATCCTTTGTTCTTTGATTGGGGTATACCTATGAACCCTAATTTTTCAATTCTTATTCATTTTACTGATTTTGAATGTTATTATGATAGTATAGTACTTGTATGTTGTTGTATTATTGATTGTATGCATAGAATCACTCGTTATCGCATGTTTTCGATTTGATTGATTTGGGACAGTAGCTTATTTGATCATTTCTATAAACTTAACTGATGTAAATGTTAAATTAAAGTGTTTAGATGTGTTCCTCTCATCAATACATTAACTTTAGACCCCAGATTCATGTTATTTCGATTCCCGGAACTTAAATTGTGATTAAAATGGTGTTTTCATGAAATCAAAGTGTAAAAATGAATGTGTTCAGGTTTGGTCCGACTTTGTGACCATTTTTGGAATCTCTAGGGTGTACTAGTGTGTTAAGATTGATGTGAACATTCATGTTCGGGTCATCGAAATTCGAGCCACGGATCACCCGTTATGACTAAAACATGTTTTGAACGGATTAAAGCTCCAAATTGAGTTAGGGCTGATGGTCACGACTTTGTGGCTGTTCTTGAGGTGTTCTTGAGTGCACTAATGTGTCGGGTGGTTTGGTTAGGTGGAGATATATATAAGACTCGCCGAAAACCGACTCCCGGGACTCAAGTTATGACCCGATGAACTTTTAATTAAAACTTATGGTTATGACATCTAACTTATGATATAAAATAATGATTTTCATTATCATTAAATTACATATGATATAAAAGTGATTAATAAAATTTAAGACTTATGATATACATATTTATTATATCATTATTAATTACATTTTGATTAATGAAACTTTAATTAAACTTATGATTAATGATTAATAATACTTTTATTATTAATGAAAAATACTTATGGTAAGTATTAAACTTATGTTATGAGATTATTATAATAAGACTTATAATAAGGATTAATTAATTATTTAATTATTATAAGGCCTAGTTATTATTTAATTATAATTCAATTATTAAATATTTATGATTTAATAATTTTAATTAAAACTTATGATATGATAAATGATTCATTATTAATTAATAATACTTATGATATGATTAAAAACTTACTATTAATTAATAATATTTACATTATGATTAATATTAAATTAATTAATTAAATACTTATGTTATATTAATTATATCATTTAAACTTATGTTAACTTTAATAATTCAATCTAATTTAATTAAACTTATGTTATGACATGATTATACATATATGACTTTAAATAACATTATAACTTATATTATTAATATAATTTATACTTTAAAATTCAATGTTTACTATGTTTGACCAAGGTTGACTTTTGAGTTGACTTTCGGTTGACTTTGACTTTCAGTTGACTTTTGTCAACTTTCTAATTAAGGAAACATTCCTAACTTATAAACTTTCCTAAAATAGAAACTTTCCTAAAATAGAAACTTTCCAAACATAGAAACTTTTCAAAAATGGAAACCTGCTAAAAATAGAAACTTTCTAAAAATAGAAAGTATGTGTTCTTATGCTGTTCTAATCAAACCGAAGCATACTGAGTGTTGTTCTATTTCTACTTGCAACAAGTATATAGCTATCATACTAAGACTTGACCTAAGTTAGTTATTTATATCGAACTGCTTTATTTATAGGGCGACGTTGTGATCATTCTTGATCACTTTACTTCATTTGCTGTTCGCTTTTTGTGTGGTTACTTCATTTACTTTATGGTGAGTTATAGTCCCATTTTTCTATTTTATATCTTTTGGGATGAGAATACATGCATTTTATTTTTTCATATTGGACACAAGTGGAAGTTGGTTTAAGTTAATCATTGTGAGTTGAACGAAAATATTCCCTAGTCTGGTAACTGTAATCCTATGGATAGATCTATCAGGTTTGACAACCCCATTTCGTGCTAGTCGCGCTAGCAATTTTTAAAGACGGAATGTATTAGTATTTCGTAATTATTTGAAGATACACCTGTTCAGTGTATATTGTGTTTGGCAAGGGTGGAATTGGTTAAGTAGTTACCAGGTGACTCAGGGGTTAATGGAATAATATTTTTATATGTTTTCAAGCATATAATTTTGTGGTCCAAAATAGGTCTTTATGTTTTCAAACATAAATTTTTTATGGTTTAAATTAAATATTGTTGGGAATATTAAACCTATAATTCACTCAACATTTTTGTTGACAGTTTACTCGCATGTTTTATTCTCATGTTCATGATTGATTGCTTCCACTGTGCTTAGAGAGTCTGCATATTTATGATGGCAGCTTTTGTTAAACATTAACTTGCATTCTATTTTAATACATAAAATGGTGGGTGTTTGTTGACTTTGTTTAGGTCAACTTTTGGTTAAGTAATTATGTATGATTTTTCTAAACTTACACATTTTGGTAGGTTTCCTTATTAGGGAATCATTTTTAAATAAAGAATTCAAGGTTATTTATCAAATTCATATAGAGTTATGATCAAGCTGTGGGACTATGATAACGATGGTCGTCAAGTGTACTTTGATGGGTCGTTAAAGATATACGTGTCACACACTTACAATATGCGGATGACACCTTATTTTTTGGCGAATGGAATAGACGTAACGTGCAAAATCTCACTAAAATCCTTAAGTGCTTTGAATCGACATCGGGTTTAAAAATTAACTTTCATAAAAGCTGTGTTTATGGTCTCGGGGTCTCAAAAACGGAAAATATGGCGGCTTGGCTTGTGTGCGTAGCAGGTTCATTCCTATTACCTACCTCGACCTTCCGATTGGTTCATCGATGAAACTTTCGAAGGCATGAGACCCGGTGTTCGAAAAGTTCGGTAACGGCTTGCGGATTAGAAAACTAGATCCCTCTCGTATGGTGGTAGGCTCACATTAATTAAATCGGTATTATCTAGTCTACCTCTTTATTTTTTTCTTTATACTTATCCCCGTCTTGTGTTATTGATAAGCTTGAGGGTTTGAGACGTCATTTTTTTGGGGGTGGGCCTTTCGAGGTCTCTAAAATGGCGTGGATCAAATGGGATACTTGTCTTAAGCCTCGTGAATATGGTGGGTTAGATTTGCCCCCTTGCTCTTAAAAATCGTGCCTTACTTTCAAAATGGTGGTGGCGTTTTAAACATGAAAAGGGTTCGCTTTGGGTATCAATTATAAAAAATATTTACGGTGAGGATGGGGGTTATAGCACTTCATTTTATCCCCCATCCTCTCGTGCTTCTTTCACGTGGGTGGGTATTCTTAAGGTGGGTAAAAATATTTTTAACGCTAACTCCGTTTTCGCCCACTCTTTCAAAAAAGGATTGTAGACGGATCTAATACTCGTTTTTGGGAGGTTTTTTTCTTGGGGAGTCGATGCTCAAAGAAATATTTAATAAGCTTTACCGACTTGACACGTGTAAATCTGCCACCATACTTGACCGGGCTCGTTGGGAGGGTGGCAATTTTCACGCGACTTGGTGTTGGTCCCGTAATATCTCAGTGAGATTGGTCGGGGACCTCACCAACCTTTCTAATCTTTTATCTAGTTTTGTACCTTGCAGTTCGGGTCGAGAAGAATGGTCGTGGTCATGGAGCAATGATGGTTCATTTTCGGTTCACAAGCTTACGAATCTTTTGGTTCATAGCAACCTCGACAACGTCTCCATGAGCATTAAATCGCTTTGTAACCACCATGTCCCCCTCAAAGTTGAATTGTTCATTTGGCGCACTCGGCACAAAAGGCTACCTACAAGAGTTGAACTAAACAAGCGTGGTATGGACTTGGGTATAGTTCATTGCCCGGTTTGTGACAACGGTTTGGAATCGGTAGATCACTCCATCATCCTATGTAGTTTTGCATTGGATATATGGAATCGGGTCTTTGACTGGTGGAATTTTGGCCCTTTCACAAACTTGAGCATAAACGATTCTTTCCTTAGAAACGGGTATAATTTTACCTCCGACTTGGGTAAATAGTTGTGGCAAGCCACTGAATGGGTAACGGGGTATATGATTTGGAAAAATAAGAACGCTTTCACTTTCACTAAGGCAAAACCAAAGATGACCCGTCCTAATCCATAAGGACGAATACAATAACATATAGTTACATCGCGAGGTATTTGACCTCTATATGATACAATTTACAAACATTGCATTCGTTTTTAAAAGGAAAACTTTCATTTCCTCGAAAGCTATACAGGCATGCATACCATTTCCAAATATATCAATCTATCAATGACTTCTTATCAATCTTGATGAACTTAATGACTCGAATGCAACATCTTTTGAAATATGCCATGAATGACTCCAAGTAATATCTTTAAAATGAGCAAATGCACAGTGAAAGATTTCCTTAATACCTGAGAATAAACATGCTTTAAAGTGTCAACCAAAAGGTTGGTGAGTTCATTAGTTTGTCATCAATCATTATTTCCAATAGTATAATAGACCACAAGGTACTCATATTTAGAAAACAATCTGTGCAGGTCTACTCCTGCTATAAAATCATTCATATGAAGAACACCGGAACCTTTCAAACAACTCACCAACGGTAGCTAATGCGTGCGTGCAATGCAAAATCATCAAAACATGGTAGTTAATACAATATAATTTTACAACAGGAGCTAATGCGTGCGTGCAATGCAAAATCATCTCTCCGAGGGTAGCTAGAACGGGAGCTAATGCGCGCGTGCAATGATAAAATCATCTCTCCATTACTAACTACAAAATCGAATACAATACAATACAATATATTGGGAGCTAATGCGTGCGTGCAATGCAAAATCATCTCGCCGATGGTAGCTAAAACAGGAGCTAATGCATGCGTGCAATGACAAAATCATCTCTCCATTATTAACTACAAAATCTAACCATTTCGGGAGCTAATGTGTGCGTGCAATGACAAAATCATCTCGCCGATGGTCGATAATACAATCTTTATAGAAATCGAACCTCTGAATCCAAATAATTCTATCATAGAATGTAGTTTTGAATATTTGTGTCTATTTTGTCAAACATTTATAAAAGCAGTTCATGTATTCTCAGTTCAAAAATATATCTAAAAGCATTTAGTAAAACAGTTATAAAAACGGCGCATGTATTCTCAGCCCAGAAACGTAAAGAGAAAAAGGGAGCAAATGAACTCACCATACTGTATTTCGTAGTAATTATGCATATGATGGCATTGAACAAGTGCAAGGTTGGCCTCGGATTCACGAACCTATATTATTTGTATATTTATTAAAACATGTACTTGTAATCGGACGAATTTATATATTATTATTATTATTATTAATATACTTGTTATATTATGTTATATAGATAAACTTAATATATTTGATTCATACTTTGTATATAATTAATACTTATCTTATTAAATTTTAATATAGCTTAATTAATAATAAAATATAGTATTAAGTAATATTAATATAATGGAATGTGTTTTTATATATATGTTTATTTGTAATTATAACAATAATAATAATAATAATAGTAATAGTGATAATAATAATAATAATAATAATAATAATAATAATAATAATAATAATAATAATAATAATAATAATAATAATAATAATTACAATAATAATAATAATAATCCGTTTTAATCTTACATATAAATTTCATAATAACATTGATATTCTTATTTATAATTTTCATATTTATAATCTTAACAACATTTTTAAAACTTTTATTTTCATAATCATAATAGTTTTTACAATAATGATATTGATAGTAATAATAATATAGTTGTAACAATATTAATAATGGTAAAAGTAATAATAATGATAGTAATAATAATATTACTTATTGTAACAATAATAATACTACTAATAATGATAATGATATTGTTAAAGATACAATAATAATAACAATATACATGATTATATATTAATACTAACAACAATCTTCATAATAATAATAATAATACTAATAACAATTATGACATTACTAATACCTAATAATAATAATAATTGATAATTACTACTTATATTAATAATGTTAATGACAGTAATAATTTTAGTATTAATATTAATAACAATAACAATAATAATCATAACAATAAAACTCATATTAATAATAATAATAATAATGATAATAATAATAATAATAATAATTATTAATAATAATTATTATTATAATTATAATGATAATGGAAAAGAGGATAAAAGTGTATACCCTTTTTAATTGTTTTTCTAAAAAGAAATGCTCAAGACGGGACTCGAACCCTAGACCTCTTGCTTAAACACCCACACTTTCTACCACCCATCTGTCATTACTTTTCTGTTCTAATTCGACCCTAATTTATTTTAACCCATCGTCGCCATTCCCTTTGACCTGACCCAGCCTTCTTTGGCCCAACAGAGAAGTTCACGGCCCAACAGTAGATTTTTGGCCCAATAGCTGTTTAATGAACCCAATTTCTACACAGGCCCAATCAGTTAACCCATTTATTTGATCAATTGGGTTTAATAAGCCTAATACTATAAAAATAATCTATTAAGTGGTTATGTGTGTGTTGGATTCGATCAGACACAATCTCGTACAGCTTCATCATCACGATCACATCATTCCATCATCATCATCATCATCATCTCAACTTCATTATCATCATCATACATATCATCATTCTTCATCATCATAATCATTTCCATCATGATCATTGTGTATCATTTTCATCACACATCATCTTCTCATCGTTATCAACATCAATCTCGCCTTCATCATCTTCGACTATACATCATACCTGAATCATAATCACATCATCATCGAGATTCTACTGTTCATCATCTCCTTCCTACATCAACGTTACTGTTTCAGTCAAATAGTAGCTGCAGTAACCAAGGGGTGTTCGGGTTAGGTTTATATCGGGCAAGTGATGGTTTCGGTTAGAAACATAAATTAAAACTGCAACAGTAACTGTGATCGTGTGATTGAGTAGTGAATTAAAAGCAAAGATGGTTGGAAGATGGCAATGGTGAAAGGTGATTGGGGTTCGAACAAAGTGCTTGAAACAATAATCGAGTAGACAGTGAGGTTTTCAAGTGATGGTTGGTTGTTATGGTGGTACCGGTGGTGTAGTGGTTTGTATGTTTTCATCAAGACATGATTGTAACGAGCAACAGTAAGTCAACAATGATGGTGGTAGTGTTTAAAAATTGAAGATGGTGGCATAGAGGTGGTCAAGAACAGAAGCAGTAGCATCAAGCTAGTGAAAGGGTGTGGGTTGGTGACAGGGTGGTCGATGGTTGGTGGTTGAGGTGGCCAAAGGTGATGGCTCATGGTGGCGGTTTGGTAATCGGAGTATAAGAGGGAAGGAGATGGGTGGCGATGGGTTTCAAATGGTGGCGGGAGGTGGGTGAAGAAAAGTGGCGAATGGGAGTGGTGCTCCCGGTTGAAGAAGATGAATGTGTGTATCATTCTCTAGTTACTCTCTACATACCCATACATAAATTTTAATATTAATAATAATTAATAATAATAAATTTTATAAAAATATGAATTTAAAGTCTTAAAGTGCACAGTATTATAACTCATAATTATAATTATCACGGACATTTATTTCTATTACATTGCCGACAGTTTTCATGGATTAAATTTCGTACCCCGTTGTTACCCAGTGGCGAATAAAAGTCTTCGAAAAAATCCCAGATTTTTAAATTAACTATATTTATTTATTTTGGTCATTATGGTATAAAATTCAGTCATTAATTGTTAAATAAAAATCACATTAATTATTCACTCCCACCCCTAAGTAAAATATAGTTATTGTTAAAATTTATCAAATAACTTCTAAATATATTATTAATAAGCCTATAATTTATAAAACTTATTTTTGGATCACCGTTTATTTTAAAATTACATAAGTTCTCTTTTAACTCGTTTATTATTGATCGAATGACATTTGAGCATTACCGTCGTTTACTAAATAACTTCGAAATCACAAAATATATATTTAATATTCTTTCTTTATATATATAGATATGTTTTAAATAATGATTATTATATTTTGATTTTTGTTTTGTATAATTAACTTTAATAACAATAATATATTTATTTCTAATTATATTTCAAATTATTATTATATATTCATATATTCAAATATATATATGTATTTAATTACAAATAGTGGTTCGTGAATTTTTCGGAATTGGTCGAAGGTCAAATGATTTCACAAAATAGTTCAAAAATTTTGAAATTCAATTTAATAGACTTTGCTTATCATGTCAGAAACATATAAAGATTAAGTTTAAATTTGATCAGAAATTTCCGAGTCGTCACAGTACCTACCCGTTAAAGAAATTTCGTCCCGAAATTTGATTGGGATGGTCATGGCTGACAATAAGTATGTTTTCATGACGCATACGAGCTGAAAATTAGAGTTTTATCATCTTCGAGTAATATAGATAAATCAATTTGATATCGTGAAGAGTACGAGTGAAATTATCACAAAAGATTGAAATGAGAAAAATAAAGTTTCGTCATAACTTTTGACGTAGATAGGGTTGATTTTCGGAGTTCAAGGGATTTAGAGAAAATCTTCGTAATAAGATTTGATTTTTCAGAAATTAAGGAAATTAGGATCCTCTTAGGTTAAATGCGATAATCTGTCTTGATTGCTTTGTCCGATATTTCACTATAAATGGACTTCTTCGTTCCATTATTCTCATATTTTATACTTCAATTCATATTTTCAAAATATTTGCCAAATTATCAGAAGTCACTGGAAAAGATAGAATTATCAAGAAAATATGTTCTTGATTTGTTTAGAGATTTAGTAGAATGTAAGTGTCGTGTAACATGGCACATGATGACGTTATGGTCTGTGGATCATCACATTTCATTAGAAACTCAGCATGACTTATTGTAATATAATCACGTTGATCAAGTGTCATTATATTATACTAACTCATGCATCAGTTTCCAACAATACTTCAAAAATTATTCTTAATTCAAACTCTAAGTGTTCAGAGATTTAGAAACTTAAACACTTTTCTTTTATGATATAGCAAAGATAGCGCGGAGAGATAATTGATTTTAGATAAGAATAATTATGAAAATATCTTAAAAAATATCAAGGATATTTATAATGAAAGATAAGATGATATCTTAGAATTTTAGAATCAAATTGTGATGAAGAAATTCATTCACGATGATTTAGAGCGATTAAGGAGCAAGGTATTCGCTAAAGATTTCATCAGAATCAGAATCATCAGGATTCTTTATGTACAAGTTTAGTCCTTGTGATTTGTCCACAGTCTCCTTCATAATTTCGCATAATCCGCTTTTTGGTACTAAATTTTCTATTGAGCGTTTCCAACACTCCATTCTTTATCATCATACTTTCGACCGTTAAAGTCGTTTATGGTTGTCTACCGTTTCTGCTACTTCATTCAGCTTTTTCGACATTCCGAGTATTGATTTGTAGACCGGGTGCTTTTCAGAAGTTCACGATTATAGTACGTAAGTCTAGGAAATAGATGTTATATCTACATATATAACTGTTGATGTAGAACTGCTGCGAGATTCAAAATACTGATTGCTAATTCCGGGTAATTGGTATGGTCATTCTCGTTACAAGATGCGGATGAATATATGATAGGGTTTTAATGAACAAATATAATGGTTCTTCGGAGAGACTTAAGCCAATGAGTAATGGAGTTGCTGGTAAGTTTACTGCTAATGTGGCGGAATATAAATGGTTTCCAGGTAACGATGACGAAAGGCAAACTTATATATCAAGGTTATAATAAGGTTTATTCGAATGAAAGTCAAAGTTGATTTTCTAGAGCTGTGACAAAATTGGCTACTTGGGAAGGGATTGCAAAGTGATTTTCGGTAATAACAATGTCAAAGGAGCTAGCACAGATACGTGTTAAACGTTTACTCAAGTTCCGAGTGTTTTCAGGTGCATGACTATATGCATCAATCTTTTCTTCCGTAGATGAAGTGCGGTTGGTTCATCCTATCGTTTGAAGTGTTTTCAAGAATTATGAAAGGTTTGAACACATATTGTAATTGTCAAGATACAAATGAGGTTTAAGATGAAATCAAGTGGCAACTTGAAGAAATGTTTAGTTTCATATGTTATAATCAATATTTTAATTCATTTTAATTGTCTAATGTTAGTAGTCCACAGTTAGTAATTCAATAATTCATATATAGTTTAATATATAATATTCAAATTAATTAATACGTATCATGACCCATTGTATACATATCTCAGACTCGATCACAACTCTAAGTATATATATTATTTTAGAATCAACCTCAACCCCGTATAGCTAACTCGTGCGTTACCGCATATAGAGTGTCTATGGTTATTCCAAATAATATATATAGATGACGTCGACATGATATGTCAAAACCTTGTATACGTGTCCCGATATTTAAAGTGCGTAGAATAAATAACAGAAATTAAATGACGATAAATAAAATTGCGAGAATATAAATTGCGATTAATAAATTGCGATAAATAAAATGTTATCAGTTAGCTAGGAACAGTTAGCTAGGAACAGTTAGCGTGGATTCTTAACAAAATTCTTCTCATAGTTAAATTATTTGTTTCTAACAAATTTTATTTTGTCCGATGTTTTCTTCATTATGCCACTTGTTGGATTCTGATAAGTCAAAATCCAATTATGAAATTGAAGGAAAATGGTTACTCTGTGGTGAACGGATTCGTATAGCTGTGGGTGTAAGTAGGATAGTAAATGACTGTTGAATCAGATTCGAAGAATGTACAGTGTAACTTACTAATGTGAAAACTAAATATTCCTCGGGTATTACCTACCCGTTAAAATATTTTCACCATTAACAGTTTGTACGAAAGAATTTTTAATTACAATCTTTATGAAAATATATATACATATATATTTTCTTCAGATGTAATCATGGATTTAATGAGTTAATATAATATTAATCTCATTTGCTTTTCGGTTTGAGCTAGAATAAGTAATCTCTAAAACTTTTAGAAACCACATATTCTTCGCAGAATATTTCTTCAATGAAGTTATGGATCAATACTTCATAGTTCATTGTTGTTGGTACTCCTTGGTATCTATGGTGCGTATGACGTTGATGTTCGAGGTACAGATTGTAATGTTGAGGTGTGGGATGCGGATGTTGTTGTTGGTGGTGGTGATGGCACTGTTGGTGCTGGTGCTGCTGATGGTGCTTGTAATCTTTGCAACATATTCTCCAATGCTACTACCCGAGTGCGAAGCTCGTTGACTTCTTTTATTACATTGGGATGATTGTTGGTTCGGACGAATGGATGAATAAGGTCTAGAATTTGAGATAGTATATAGTCATGCCAAGATACCCTGAAAATGAGGGAGAAAATAGTATTACAAACAGGTTCGCTGGTAAGTGCTTCAGGTCCTTCACCAAGAGGGAAAGTTTGTGGATGCAAAGGATCGCTTTCTTCTTGTCTCCATTGGTTTAGTTGACTACGAACCCATCCCCATTTCATCTAAAATAGGTGATGGCTAATTGGTTGATCCATTTCGTTTACACTGCTTTCGGAGCTTAGGTGAATATTCATGTCGGAATAACTATCGGAATCTAAGGAATTTGAACTGGTTGTGAGTTCCATCTTGTATGGTTAGATAAAGGGTTTTCGATATGAAATGATTTTGGATATCGGATGATATTCTTATTACATACAAATGCTTATGTATAGAAGATCCCGTAGATTACGGAGGGAATTAAGGAAACATGTCACACAAGATTTAATGTGATGGGATATGAATTCTTCTGTACACCATCTATGCAATAATTGCAATAAGACACGTCGAGACTGACAATGATAAGTAGATATTTTTCGACAAGAACGGTAAGCAAAACTTTTGACATGCAGACCCGGTTCAAGTCCAGACTCATTAATGTTACCTAACAACTACTAGGTCAAAGTCCAGACTCATTAATGCATCCTAACAACTACTAGTTAGACACACTAATGCAAGACCTGGTTCGCTACGACCACCGCTCTGATACCACATGAGACGACCCGTCCTAATCCATAAGGACGAATACAATAACATATAGTTACATCGCGAGGTATTTGACCTCTATATGATACCTTTTACAAACATTGCATTCGTTTTTAAAAGGCAAACTTTCATTTCCTCGAAAGCTAAAAAGGCATGCATACCATTTCCTAATATATCAATTTATCAATGACTTCTTATCAATCTTGATGAACTTAATGACTCGAATGCAACGTCTTTTGAAATATGCCATGAATGGCTCCAAGTAATATCTTTAAAATGAGCAAATGCACAGCAGAAGATTTTCTTAATACCTGAGAATAAACATGCTTTAAAGTGTCAACCAAAAGGTTAGTGAGTTCATTAGTTTGTCATCAATCATTATTTCCAATAGTATAATAGACCACAAAGTAATCATATTTAGAAAACAATCTATGCAGGTCTACTCCTGCTGTAAAATCATTCATATGAAGAACACCAGAACCTTTTAAACAACTCACCAACGGTAGCTAATGCGTGCGTGCAATGCAAAATCATCAAACCGTGGTAGTTAATACAATATAATTTTACAACAGGAGCTAATGCGTGCGTACAATGCAAAATCATCTCTCCGAGGGTAGCTAGAACAGGAGCTAATGCGTGCGTGCAATGACAAAATCATCTCTCCGTTACTAACTACAAAATCGAATACAATACAATACAATACATCGGGAGCTAATGCGTGCGTGCAATGCAAAATCATCTCGCCGATGGTAGCTAAAATGGGAGCTAATGTGTGCATGCAATGACAAAATCATCTCTCCATTATTAACTACAAAATCGAACCATTTCGAGAGCTAATGCGTGCGTGCAATGACAAAATCATCTCGCCGATAGTCGATAATACAATCTTTATAGAAATTGAACCTCTGAATCCAAATAATTCTATCATAGAATGTAGTTTTCAATATTTGTGTCTATTTCATCAAACATTTATAAAAGCAGCTCATGTATTCTCAATTCAAAAATATATCTCAAAGCATTTAGTAAAACAGTTATAAAAACGGCGCATGTATTCTCAGCCCAAAAATGTAAAGAGAAAAAGGGAGCAAATGAACTCACCATACAGTATTTCGTAGTAATTATGCATATGATGGCATTGAACAAGTGCAAGGTTGGCCTCGGATTCACGAACCTATATTATTTGTATATTTATTAAAACATGTACTTGTAATCGGACGAATTTATATATTACTATTATTATTAATAATATACTTGTTATATTATGTTATATAGATAAACTTAATATATTTGATTCATACTGTGTATATAATTAATACTTATCTTATTAAATTTTAATATAGCTTAATTAATAACAAAATATAGTATTAAGTAATATTAATATAATGGTAATGTGTTTTTATATATATGTTTATTTGTAATTATAACAATAATAATAATAGTGATAATAATAATAATAATAATAATAATAATATTAATAATAATAACAATAACAATAATAATAATAATAATAATAATAATAATAATAAAAATAATAATAATAATAATAATAATAATAATAATAATAATAATAATAATAATAATAATAATAATAATAATAATAATAATAATAATAATAATAATAATAATCCGTTTTAATCTTACATATAAATTTCATAATAACATTGATATTGGTATTTATAATTTTCATATTTATAATCTTAACAACATTTTTAAAACTTTTATTTTCATAATCATAATAGTTTTTACAATAATGATATTGATAGTAATAATAATATAGTTATAATAATATTAACAATGGAAAAAGTAATAATAATGATAGTAATAATAATATTACTTATGGTAACAATAATAATACTACTAATAATGATAATGATGTTGTTAAAGATACAATAATAATAACAATATACATGATTATATATTAATACTAACAACAATCTTCATAATAATAATAATAATACTAATAACAATTATGACATTACTAATACCTAATAATAATAATAATAATTGATAATTACTACTTATATTAATGACAGTAATAATTTTAGTACTAATATTAATATTAATAACAATAACAATAATAATCATAACAATAATCCTCATATTAATAATAATAATGATAATAATAATAATTAATAATTATAATTATAATTATAATTATAATGATAATGGAAAAGAGGATAAAAGTATATACCCTTTTTAATTGTTTTTCTAAAAAGAAATGCTTCAGACGGGACTCGAACCCTAGACCTCTTGCTTAAACACCCACACTTTCTACCATCCATCTGTCATTACTTTTTTGTTCTAATTCGACCCTAATTTATTTTAACCCATCATCGCCATTCCCTTTGACCTGAACCAGCCTTCTTTGGCCCAATAGAGAAGTTCACGGCCCAACAGTAGATTTTCGGCCCAACAGCTGTTTAATGAACCCAATTTCTACACAAGCCCAATCAGTTAACCCATTTATTTGATCAATTGGGGTGAATAAGCCCAATACTATAAAAATAATCTATTAAGTGGTTATGTGTGTGTTGGATTCGATCAGACACAATCTCGTACAGCTTCGTCATCACGAGCACATCATTCCATCATCATCATCTCAACTTCATGATCATCATCATACATATCATCATTCTTCATCATCATAATCATTTCCTTCATGATCATCGTGTATCATTTTCATCACGCATCATCTTCTCATCGTTATCAACATCAAACTCGCCTTCATCATCTTCGACTATACATCATACCTGAATCATAATCACATCATCATCGAGATTCTACCGTTCATCGTCTCCTTCCTAAATCAACGTTACTGTTTCAGTCGAATAGTAGCTGCATTAACCAAGGGGTGTTCGGGTTGGGTTTATATCGGGTATGTGATGGTTTCGGTTAGAAACATAAATTAAAACAGCAACAGTAACTGTGATCGTGTGATTGAGTAGTGAATTAAAAGTAAAGATGGTTGGAAGATGGCAATGGTGAAAGGTGATTGGGGTTCGAACAAAGTGGTTGAAATAATAATCGAGTAGACAGTAAGGTTTTCAAGTGATGGTTGGTTGTTATGGTGGTACCGGTGGTGTGGTGGTTTGTATGATTTCATCAAGACATGATTGTAACGAGCAACAATAAGTCAACAATGATGGCGGTAGTGTTTAAAGATTAAAGATGGTGGCGTAGAGGTGGTCAAGAATGGAAGCAGTAGCATCAAGCTAGTGAAAGGGTGTGGGTTGGTGACAGGGTGGTCTACGGTTGGTGGTTGAGGTGGCCAAAGGTGATGGCTCATGGTGGGGGTTTGGTAATCGGAGTATAAGAGGGAAGGAGATGGGTGGCGATGGGTTTCAAATGGTGGCGGGAGGCGGGTGAAGAAAAGTGGCGAATGGGAGTGGTGCTCCCGGTTGAAGAAGATGAATGTATGTATCATTCGACAGTTTTCACGGATTAAATTTCGTACCCCGTTGTTACTCAGTGGCGAATAAAAGTCTTAGGAAAAATTCCAAATTTTTAAATTAACTATATTTATTTATTTTGGTCATTATGGTATAAAATTCAGTCATTAATTGTTAAATAAAAATCACATTAATTATTCACTCCCACCCCTAAGTAAAATATAGTTATTGTTAAAATTTATCAAATAAATTCTAAATATATTATTAATAAGCCTATAATTTATAAAACTTATTTTTGGATCACTGTTTATTTTAAAATCACATAAGTTCCTTTTTAACTCGTTTGTTATTGATCGAATGACATTTGAGCGTTACCGTCGTTTACTAAATAACTTCGAAATCACAAAATATATATTTAATATTCTTTCTTTATATATATAGATTTGTTTTAAATAATGATTATTATATTTTGATTTTTATTTTGTATAATTAACTTTAATAACAACAATATATTTAATTCTAATTATATTTCAAATTATTATTATATATTCATATATTCAAATATATATGTATTTAATTACAAATAGTGGTTCGTGAAACGTCGGAATTAGTCGAAGCTCTAATGATTTCATAAAATAGTTCAAAAACTTTGAAATTCAATTTAATAGACTTTGCTTAACATGTTGGAAACATATAAATATTAAGTTTAAATTTGATCGGAAATTTTCGGGTCGTCACAAAACCGACATGTGCAATGGTCTTTAAAGATATCTAACTCAAATGTTTCGAATGTTTTATAACATGATCAAAGGTATTAATATTAAATGGGATGTCTGGTTAGCAAATCTGTAACAACTCTGGAATTTCCAACGTTTATTTATTAATAATTGTTATTATTAATACGAGTGATTAAACAAATGTATGTTATTACATTTACTTGTTACCATGATTGCCCGTACTTGACTTTAATTGCCCAAAACGTCCTTGTGACACACGAAACTTCACGAATAATATTTTCAAGTATTATTTACATTCATGATTGATTTTATTAATCATTTTAATTAACTATGGTGATTAGTTAGTTACTTGGGCTTTAATTGGATTTATTTGTTAATTAATTGAACTTGGGCTTTATTAGTGTAATGGGCTCTTGATATTGGGCTTATAAGCCCACCCTACCTTTTAAGTGGACTAACTAGCCCACTCTTCCTTGTAAGTATTATCTAGAACATGTAACTAGTTAGTTAAAGCAATTGGAATCTTGTTAGCTCTTAATCCCCATGCAAACACATCTTGTATCCACCTTTTAACACCTTTGCATACAAGTGACTAGTGTGTTTTTTCCTCCTCCCCCTCCTCTTGAAACCGTCGGTTCCCATTGTCTACAAGGGAGGTTTTACTTTCATTTTTTTTCATTACTTACACTCACTAGTTTTCTCTCATTTACACTTACACACTTACTTCACATTTTCTCTCAAACATCTTCTCTCATTTTCTCTCATCTTGTAAGTAATATGAACAACTTTTCTCTCTTCTTTCCCTTGCTTAAAACCGAACCAAACACACTCATCATCATCATTTTTTTGTTTGTTGTTACATGATCTTGTTTAATGTTCAAGTACTTACTTTGTTGTTGTTGTTTGGTTACAAACTTGTTACAAGAATCAACTTTCTAGTTAGATTCTTCATGTTATCTTGTATTTTCAAGAACACACAAGAGCTTAACTTACTAGTTATGTTCTACATATAATACTTTAAAAAGATTGTAAGTTCATGGTTGTAAATCATTACTTGTGTTCATGAAGTAAACTTAAAGTTTACTTTACTTAAAGATCAAACTTTGGTTGAATCTTTAAAAGTATGAACAACCATGAACCTTTTACTTATTTACTTAGTTTATCTCTTTATATCATGCACTTTAATTTCATGTTTGTTAGTTAAATGGTCAAATACTACAAGTTAGTCTTGATCTCATTAATCTTGAACTAAAAGTTAACTTGAAAGTTCAAGAACACATAAATAAGCTTTCTTTAACTATAACTTTGTACACTTATGCTTGATCTAGGCTTTTGAGTCTTGGATCTTCAAGATCTAACTAAGAACTATGTTCTACTACTTAAGATCTTGATTTCATAAGTTTACTTTCAAGTTTGTAACTTGTTTTTACTTTTAAAGTTCATGTAAGTGTTAGATCTAAGACCTTGATGTAACTTTGGTTCATCAACTTCATACAACTCTTAAGTGAGTTGATCTACATGTCTTAGACTCACACTTGTGTCATAATTATCAAAACTTAGTTAGTATTACTTTTATATTTCATGTATGTGTTAAATCTAAGACTTTGATGTAACTTTGGTTCATCAAAACACTTGCAACACTTAATTGAGTTGTGCTTCACGTCTTAGACTTACACAAGGGTTATGATGGTCAAACCATGGTAAAGATGATGTAAACATATCAATGAGTTGTACACTTGAAGCTATAGGCATCAAGGACGAGAACCATGATGAACATCAAGCACCAAAACCCACCGGAACCCACTTATCTTTCTGTTTCTATTTACAGCCTACTGTTCTGCTGTTTCTGTAACAGACCATTACACCTGGGCTGATGTAACCTTAATTTTCAAATACCTCTGTTCGAGTAGATAACTTTTCATATAGGACTCATCTTAATCCGAGTTATGGTTTAGGATTTATGGCCCTCCGATCGTCACTATGTCCTTTAACGTTGTGCAGAAATTTCTGACCTACTCGCACTTAGACCGTCGCCACGGTCAAACGAAGACGAGTTTGATTCTGTAAATTTTACCACACTTAAAGGACTCATATATGGAGCCATGTCCAGTGGTCTCACCTTGTTTCAGTAAGGGTAGAGGCCGTGGTGACTGACTGAAGTCAGCCTTTGTTTTAAACTACTTTCATAAACGAAACTTACTTTACACCTTTTGTTAAATGATGAATGATGATGACCCTTAAGACCTTATTTACATACTTTTAAACCTATTCGGACGATTTACTGACTTAGTACTATTTGACTTAGGTTGAGGACCCGTTTGGACAACCTTCATTACTTGCTTACTTTCCGAGTCATACTTTACCGCTACTTTATCATTGTGAGTTATAGCATTCCCTTTTTACTTTAACTTATTTTGGAAACTGAGAATACATGCGGATTTTATGTTTTACATACTAGGCACGAGTACTTAAACTTATATATGTGTGGGTTATATAACGGCAGAAACATTCCCTTTAGTTCGGTAACGTTTAGTCATTGGTTTTTGAACCGGTGAACGCGAATCTTAGATATGGATCCATAGGGTTTGACATCCCCACTCGGGCTAGTAGCGCTAGCATTTAATGAGTGTTTAATACTTCGTAAACATACGCACTTGCCCAGTGTACTTTCAGGGGGTATAAACGTTAAGTTAGTTACCAAGTGCCCACGGTTAACATATACTTTATCATACTATTTTGAAACGCTCTTTGTAGCACTGAAATCTCGTGGCCTACCTTACATACTGTTATACTTAAACTATAGCTCACCAACCTTTGTGTTGATGTTTTTAAGCATGTTTTTCTCAGGTGCTTGAGGTTAGCTTCCGCTGTGTACTAGTCGTGCTGTAGACACCCGCTGCTTAGAGTTGTCATCGCATGAACTACTTTACCTTGCATTCAAACTTTAGTACTTTTGAACTATGACTTGTAACGACCATTGTGGTCACATATACTTATTGTTTGCTTCTACTTAGTGAAGTGTGCTTTTGGATTGTAAAACATTTGATTTCGGTTAAGACGTCACCTTTTTATCGTGAATGCAACTTCTTTTATTACAGCATATAGTACTTAACCTTGTAATGATCCTGTTGTTGATGATTCATACACGATGGTTTTGTATGGGGCATCACATTTGGTATCAGAGCATTGGTTGTAGGGAATTAGGTTGCATTAGTGAGTCTAAGACTGACCCGAGTAGGATTCACTAATAGGACTAATCTACAACTTGCTAGTTTACTTGTTTCCGCTGAACTTACTGCATGCTGCTGCTTACTTTTACTGCTATATGCCATATGCTACTACATGATTTCACTACCGTATGATATTACTTGCTTTCGATTGCATGCTACTTCTGTACGATTCGTTATTATTGCCATGCTACTTATTGTTATACATGATTTAAACTGTTGGCCTAATACGTGCTTGCTTTATGACTTACTGACATGGAAAATTTATTTTTCCTTGTTCAGATGTCGGATGTTCCACCTGCTATCGTTTTGGGCAGTTTAGACTCGTCAGCCACCCCACCTGCTGCTGCTGCCGACACACCGATCCCGCTACCCACGAGTGACCCCGGCGCTTCATCTTCCGGGACTAGCAGCCAGGCACCTGCACCAGTGGCTACTATTGACGAACATATGGACCCTACGGAGATTCCAGCTCCGTCTGCTCCGGATCCTCGGAGCAACAGCCCCGCATCGTTGGTGTAGTGATTCCCGCGGAGTTCGGGGAAGGGCCATTCCGTAACCATATGCGCATGCCGTGCTGACGCGCTCCTAATGGACGTTTAGTGCAGATTCCGCCATTCAGATACAGACAAATGATGGCCGCCCACGGACGGCCAGTTCAGCCACCAATGCCACCACCACATGATTCGGATGACTCCTCATCCGCCGATTCTTCATCAGATGACTCTTCCTCAGACGACTCCAGTGATGATGAGGACCCTGCCGATATACCTATTTAGCCACCCTCCACCCCGCTGAAGAAGCGGTATCGCTTCGACGGTACCATCATTCCGGGGATCAACGGACGCCGTGCTTTCACTGACACATTTGGTCGGCGTCGTAGGGTTACTTCTCGTAAGCTGCTTGTGCCGTAACCTGCCGACCCACAAGTGCGTAAGACACCCCGTTACGTACTGACTATTTCTGGAGCCGGAACGTCTGCACCCCGTTTCGTGCGGTCTGCACCACCGGCACCACCTACACCACCGGCACCACCTGCTCCACCGGTACCACCTGCACCACCAGCACCACCTGCCCCACCATCTTCCACTATCGAGGAATTGACAAGGGAGGTGGGAATCCTCCGAGCTCGGGTTACTGAGCTCGAGAAGCAGTTGGCTCAGGTTTTAGACATCCTACACCCACCTTCACCGTAGGACCTTTTGTATTAGATTTCATGGTGTAATCTAGTTGTAGTTTCATATTTCACTTATGTATTGTACGAATCTATCATGATGTATGAAACTTATTATTAATGAATGGAAACTTTGTGATGTTACTTTTTGCACAAGTGTTCTATTTACGTTACTGTATGGTGTTTTGCGGTACTTGTATCAACTTGCATTACTTAATTAACATGTGTTGTGCTGTTTACATGTTGGTTGTTATATACTATATTATTATATATTGAATGCTGGATTTTGACTTGAGTCAAAATGTTTGTATAGAACACCATGGCTAACGGTCGATCCACACCTACTGCTGCTCAAATTGAAGAGATGATCCAAGAACGTGTAGCCGCAGCCATTGCGGAAATGCAACCCCAAGCTCCACCGCCACCGCCACCACCACCAGTTATTCAACTCGTTCGAAATGGGTGTACCTACAAGGAATTCCAGAGCTGTAAACCACATAACTTCAGCGGCACTGAGGGACCGGTTGGTCTCACGAGATGGTTCGAGAAACTTGAATCAGTATTCCGAGTTAGCAACTATTTGAAGGACAACAAGACCAAGTTTGCATCTTGCACGCTATCTGACGGCGCACTAACGTGGTGGAACACGTTAGCTCAAGAGAAAGGTATCAATGAGGCGTATGCTACGCCATGGGAGGAATTCAAAGCGACTATGATTGATGAGTATTGTCCGAGAACCGAAATCCAAAAGATGAAAATGGAATTCATGCAGTTAAAGGTCGTTGGGAACGACCTTGATGGTTACAACAGGAGATTTTTGGAACTAGCCCTGATGTGTCCGACAATGGTCACCCCGGAATTCAAGCGAATGGAAAGGTACTTCTGGGGACTTCCTAAGAGCATTAAGGGAAACGTCACCTCATCCAAGCCACCGAATGTTCCCGAAGCGATGCGCATGGCGCATACTTTAATGAATCAAATAACCATCGATGAACCGGAGAAAACTAAGTCTGAAGCGGGTACTAGTGAGAAGTGCAAATGGGATAACCACAACAACAACAACAACAACAGGGGAAGAAACTATGAACAGAACCCGGCGAAATGACATGAGGGTTTCAGAGGAAACAACAACGGTGGAAACCCCAACCCCAACAACAACACCAACTCCAACCCAAACTACAAAGGAACCTTACCCCAATGTAAGAGGTGTTACAAACACCACACTGGGTATTACAATGTTGTCTGCGAGAAGTGCCAACGGTCTGGGCATGTTGGAAAAGACTGCAAGGTCACCACTTTGAATGGGAAGCTGAACCCCACAGGGCCAAGGAAGTGTTACGAATGCGGGCAGACATGCCATTTCAGAAATGCGTGTCCAAACAAAAGAAAAGATGGCGGACCACCGCGCGCTAGAGCTTTCAATGTTAATGCAAGGGACGCACGCGAAAACCCCGACTTGGTGACAGGTATATTCAAAATCAACAATCTTTTAGCTTCTGTCTTGTTTGATACTGGTGCGGATAGAAGTTATGTATGTAGACATTTTTACGATAAGATTAATTGGTCATTAGTCCCGTTAAAAGAGAGTATGCTTGTCGAGGTCGCCAATGGAAAACTTGAAAAGGTTGACCATATTAGTCGTGGAGCTATTATCAATGTAGCTGGTGCAGATTTCAAAATTAACTTGATACCTATCAAACTGGGAAGTTTTGACGTGATCGTCGGTATGGATTGGTTGAGCAAGATAAAGGCCGATATTATCTGTGGAGATAAAGCACTTCGCATACCACAAGGAGATGGCGAGCCACTGGTTATCTATGGAGAGAGATGTACCTCGAAGTTGAACCTCATTAGTTGCGTGAAAGCGCAAAAGATTATGAAGAAGGGACGTTTTGCTGTCCTAGCACATGTGAAAGCGGTTGAAACTGAGGTGAAAAGCGTGAACGACGTTCGAATTGTGAGCGAATTTTCCGATGTCTTCCCAGAGGAACTACCTGGATTACCGCCGCCGAGAGCAGTAGAGTTTCAGATTGATTTAGTGCCAGGAGCTGCACCTGTAGCTCGCGCACCTTATAGACTCGCACCTTCCGAGATGCAAGAATTACAGAGTCAACTACAAGAACTACTTGACCGAGGATTTATCCAACCAAGTTTCTCGCCTTGGGGCCCACCTGTGTTGTTTGTGAAGAAGAAGGATGGATCCTTCCATATGTGTATCGACTACCGTGAACTTAACAAATTGACTATCAAGAATCGGTATCCTCTTCCACGAATTGATGATCTTTTTGATCAACTACAAGGATCGAGTGTCTACTCAAAGATCGATTTGCGATTCGGTTATCACCATTTGAGGGTGAAGGAAAGTGACGTGATGAAAACTGCATTCAGGACTCGTTATGGTCATTATGAGTTTCTCGTGATGCCATTCGGTTTGACAAATGCACCTGCCGTGTTCATGGACCTCATGAATCGTGTCTGCAAGCCTTACTTGGACAAGTTTGTCATCGTCTTCATAGATGATATCCTCATCTACTCAAAGAGCGAAGAAGAACATGAGCAACACCTCCGACTAGTACTTGAACTCTTGAGACAAGAGCAACTGTACGCCAAATTCTCCAAGTGTGAATTTTGGTTGAAGGAAGTTCAATTTCTGGGTTATGTTGTGAGCGACCAGGTTATCAAAGTTGATCCCGCCAAGATTGAAGCCATCAGCAAGTGGGAGACCCCCACTACTCCGACGCATATTCGTCAATTCCTAGGTCTCGCGGGTTACTACCGAAGGTTCATTGAAGGATTTTCTCTGATTGCGCGTCCTTTGACCGCACTGACTCACAAGGGTAAGAAGTTCATTTGGGAACCCGCACATGAATCAGCATTCCAAACTTTGAAGAATAAGTTAACCTCCGCACCTATCCTATCACTTCCTGAGGGCAGTGACGACTTTGTTGTTTATTGTGATGCATCGAAGAGTGGTTTTGGTTGTGTACTGATGCAACGATCGAAGGTTATTGCCTATGCCTCCCGCCAATTGAAGATTCACGAGCGGAACTACACTACTCACGATCTTGAACTTGGAGCCGTTGTCTTTGCACTCAAATTGTGGAGACACTATTTGTATGGACCTAAGAGCACTATCTTCACCGATCACAAGAGTCTCCAGCACATCTTCGATCAGAAGCAATTGAATATGAGACAGTGTCGATGGATCGAGACGCTCAACGACTACGATTGTGAACTCCGTTATCATCCTGGCAAGGCCAATGTTGTAGCTGATGCTTTAAGCTGAAAGGAGAGGACGGCACCTCTTCGTGTTAGGGCTCTGAACATCACCATTCATTCGAACCTCAACAGCCAGATCAGAGTAGCCCAAGATGAGGCTCTCAAGAAGGAGAATATATCTCACGAACATTTGAACATACTTGTCTCTCGATTCGAGGTTAGGGAGTCTGGACTCCGATGTTATGCCGGAAGAATTTGGGTACCTCTTTATGGAGATCTACAGAACCTTATACTTGATGAAGCACACAAGTCGAGATATTCGATTCATCCTGGAGCGGGTAAAATGTACCACGACCTTAAAGAACAGTATTGGTGGCCGAATCTTAAGAAGGACATTGCGACTTATGTTAGTATGTGTTTGACTTGCTCGAAGGTTAAAGCCGAGCATCAGAGACCTTCTGGTTTGCTTCAACAACCAGAAATCCCACAATGGAAGTGGGAACGGATAACAATGGATTTCATCACCAAGCTGCCAAAGACGGTGGGCGGATACGATACCATTTGGGTTATTGTTGACCGCCTTACCAAATCTGCACACTTTCTAGCGATGAAAGAAACAGATACGATGGAAAGACTTGCTCAACTGTACATCAAAGAGGTTGTATCTCGTCATGGTGTACCTTTATTGATCATATCAGATCGCGATCCCCGTTTTGCTTCTAGATTTTGGCGTTCATTGCAAGAAGCCATGGGAACTCGTCTCGACATGAGTACTGCATATCATCCACAGACTGACGGGCAAAGTGAACGAACGATTCAGACCTTGGAAGACATGTTGCATGCATGTGTCATTGATTTCGGAAAGGCCTGGGAAAGGCATTTGCCACTCGCCGAATTTTCTTACAACAACAGTTATCACTCGAGCATTAATGCTGCACCTTTTGAAGCATTGTATGGCCGTAAGTGCCGATCCCCTATTTGTTGGGCCGAAGTAGGCGAAAAGCAAATCACCGGACCCGAGGTAGTCCATGAAACAACGGAGAAGATTTCTCAGATTCAAGCTAGACTTAAGACTGCCCGTGATCGCCAAAAGAGTTATGCCGATCTTAAACGTAAAGACTTTGAATTCAACGTTGATGATTGTGTTATGTTGAAGGTTGCACCTTGGAAAGGTGTGATCCGTTTTGGAAAACGTGGAAAGTTAAACCCACGATACATTGGTCCTTTTGAAATCTTGGAACGTGTTGGACCCGTTGCTTACCGTTTGGATCTACCAGCACAATTGAGCTCAGTTCATCCTACCTTCCACGTGTCAAACTTGAAGAAGTGTCTTGCTGCACCTGAACTTATCATACCACTTGAGGAACTTACGATTGACGATAAACTCCACTTCGTGGAAGAGCCTGTTGAAATTATGGACCGTGAGGTCAAAACTTTGAAATGCAACAAGATTCCGATCATCCGAGTGCGATGGAATGCCAAACGAGGACCTGAGTTTACTTGGGAGCGAGAGGATCAAATGATGCGGAAGTATCCTCACCTTTTCCCGACTCCTCCATCTACCTCAGCTTAAATTTCGAGACAAAATTTTCTTTAACTGGTGGGTAATGTAACAACCCTAGAATTTCCAATGTTTATTTATTAATAATTGTTATTATTAATACGAGTGATTAAACAAATGTATGTTATTACATTTACTTGTTACCATGATTGCCCGTACTTGACTTTAATTGCCCGAAACGTCCTTGTGACACACGAAACTTCACGAATAATATTTTCAAGTATTATTTACATTCATGATTGATTTTATTAATCATTTTAATTAACTATGGTGATTAGTTAGTTACTTGAGCTTTAATTGGATTTATTTGTTAATTAATTGAACTTGGGCTTTATTAGTGTAATGGACTCTTGATATTGGGCTTATAAGCCCACCCTACCTTTTAAGTGGACTAACTAGCCCACTCTTCCTTGTAAGTATTATTTAGAACATGTAACTAGTTAGTTAAAGCAATTGGAATCGTGTTAGCTCTTAATCCCCATGCAAACACATCTTGTATCCAACTTTTAACACCTTTGCATACAAGTGACTAGTGTGTTTTTTCCTCCTCCCCCTCCTCTTGAAACCGTTGGTTCCCATTGTCTACAAGGGAGGTTTTACTTTCATTTTTTTTCATTACTTACACTCACTAGTTTTCTCTCATTTACACTTACACACTTACTTCACATTTTCTGTCAAACATCTTCTCTCATTTTCTCTCATCTTGTAAGTAATATGAACAACTTTTCTCTTTTCTTTCCCTTGCTTAAAACCGAACCAAACACACTCATCATCATCATTTTTTTGTTTGTTGTTTTGTTACATGATCTTGTTTAATGTTCAAGTACTTACTTTGTTGTTGTTGTTTGGTTACTTACTTGTTACAAGAATCAACTTTCTAGTTAGATTCTTCATGTTATCTTGTATTTTCAAGAACACACAAGAGCTTAACTTACTAGTTTTGTTCTACATATAATACTTTAAAAAGATTGTAAGTTCATGGTTGTAAATCATTACTTGTGTTCATGAAGTAAACTTAAAGTTTACATTACTTAAAGATCAAACTTTGGTTGAATCTTTAAAAGTATGAACAACCATGAACCTTTTACTTATTTACTTAGTTTATCTCTTTATATCATGCACTTTAATTTCATGTTTGTTAGTTAAATGGTCAAATACTACAAGTTACTCTTGATCTCATTAATCTTGAACTAAAAGTTAACTTGAAAGTTCAAGTACACATAAATAAGCTTTCTTTAACTATAACTTTGTACACTTATGCTTGATCTAGGCTTTTGAGTCTTGGATCTTCAAGATCTAACTAAGAACTATGTTCTACTACTTAAGATCTTGATTTCATAAGTTTACTTTCAAGTTTGTAACTTGTTTTTACTTTTAAAGTTCATGTAAGTGTTAGATCTAAGACGTTGATGTAACTTTGGTTCATCAACTTCATACAACTCTTAAGTGAGTTGATCTACATGTCTTAGACTCACACTTGTGTCATAATTGTCAAAACTTAGTTAGTATTACTTTTATATTTCATGTATGTGTTAAATCTAAGACTTTGATGTAACTTTGGTTCATCAAAACACTTGCAACACTTAATTGAGTTGTGCTTCACGTCTTAGACTTACACAAGGGTTATGATGGTCAAACCATGGTAAATATGATGTAAACACATCAATGAGTTGTACACTTGAAGCTATAGGCATCAAGGACGAGAACCATGATGAACATCAAGCACCAAAACCCACCGGAACCCACTTATCTTTCTGTTTCTGTTTACAGCCTACTGTTCTGCTATTTCTGTAACAGACCAGTAAACCTGGGCTACTGTAAACTTGATTTTCAAATAGATTTGTTCGAGTAGATAACTTTTCATATAGGACTCGTCTTAATCCGAGTTACGGTTTAGGATTTATGGCCCTCCGATCGTCACTATGTCCTTTAACGTTGTGCAGAAATTTCTGACCTACTCGAACTTAGACCGTCGCCACAGTCAAACGAAGACGAGTTTGCTTCTGTAAATTTTAACACACTTAAAGGACTCATATACGGAGCCATGGCCACTGGTCTCACCTTTTTTCAGTAAGGGTAGAGGACGTGGTGACTGACTGAAGTCAGCCTTTGTTTTAAACTACTTTCATAAACGAAACTTACTTTACACATTTTGTTAAATGATGAATGATGATGACCCTTAAGACCTTATTTACATACTTTTAAACTATTCGGACGATTTACTGACTTAGTACTATTTGACTTAGGTTGAGGACCCGTTTGGATAACCTTCATTACTTGCTTACTTTCCGAGTCATACTTTACCGCTACTTTATCATTGTGAGTTATAGCATTCCCTTTTTACTTTAACTTATTTTGGGAATTGAGAATACATGCAGATTTTATGTTTTACATACTAGGCACGAGTACTTAAACTTATATATGTGTGGGTTATATAACGGCAGAAACATTCCCTTTAGCTCGGTAACGTTTAGTTATTGGTTTTTGAACCGGTGAACGCGAATCTTAGATATGGATCCATAGGGTTTGACATCCCCACTCGTGAAAGGACCCGTTCATATACATTATAAACGATTCACAATAGTTGATTACATTGCGAGGTATTTGACCTCTATATGATACATTTTACAAACATTGCATTCGTTTTTAAAAGACAAACTTTCTTTACATCGAAAATTGACAGGCATGCATACCATTTCATAATATCTACTATCCAACTATAAATTGATTTAATAATAATCTTTGATGAACTCAATGACTCGAATGCAACGTTCTTCGAAATATGCTATGAAAGACTCCAAGTAATATCTTTAAAATGAGCAAATGCACAGCGAAAGATTTCTTTAACACCTGAGAATAAACATGCTTTAAAGTGTCAACCAAAAGGTTGGTGAGTTCATTAGTTTATCATAATCATTTATTTCCATCATTTTAATTGACCACAAGAATTTCATTTCCAGTTCTCATAAATATACGTCCCATGCATAGAGACAAAAATAATCATTCATATGGTGAACACCTGGTAACCGACATTAACTAGATACATATAAGAATATCCCCTATCATTCCGGGATCCTCCTTCGGACATGATATAAATTTCGAAGTACTAAAGCATCCGGTACTTTGGATGGGGTTTGTTAGGCCCAATAGATCTATCTTTAGGATTCGCGTCAATTAGGGTGTCTGTTCCCTAATTCTTAGATTACCAGACTTTAATAAAAAGGGGCATATTCGATTTCGATAATTCAACCATAGAATGTAGTTTCAATTACTTGTGTCTATTTCGTCAAACATTTATAAAAGCGCATGTATTCTCAGTCCCAAAAATATAAAGGGTAAAAAGGCAAATGAAACTCACCATACTGTATTTCGTAGTAAAAATACATATAACGTCATTGAACAAGTGCAAGGTTGGCCTCGGATTCATGAACCTAAATTAATTATATATATTTATATGTTGGTCAATATTTGTTTAACAAATTAGGTCAAGTCATAGTGTACCACAATCCTAATGCTCGAGACTAATATGCAAAAGTCAACAAAAGTAAATTTGACTCAAAATAATTTCCAAAAATCTATACATGATTAATATATAGTTTAAATATCGTCGTTTTATATTTTTTAAAAGATTTATTAGAGTAAATAATATAATTTATTTATTAATAAATAAAATTTTATATTAAATTTATATAATAAAATATACTTTTATATATATTAAGTAATAAAATTTATAGGGTTCATTTAATATCATAAAGATAATATGATAGGTATTATTAAAGTAAGTTATTACACGTAGTAAAATATGTTTGTATCACATATTTATTTGATAAAATAATATCTATAATGATAGTAAGTAAAAGTTGTATTATTTTGTAATAATAATTATTATTATAAAATTATCAATATTTATAATTACTAAGATGACATTATGATAAAACGATAATTCTAATTATGATAACTTTAATATTTACGATAATTTTTAATATTATCTTTAAAATAATAATTCTATTTAAAATAATAATAATAATGATATTTTATAGTAACAATGACATTTCTATTAAAATGATAATTTTTTTTAAAATGATACTTTTAATACTAACGATACTTTTAATAATAATAGTAATGATAAAAATAATAAGAACGATAATTTTATCTAAATCAATATCTTATAATATTTTAATTTCATCATGATACTCTTACTCATTATTTCCTAATCGTTTCGTTTAATAGCTTTTAATCGTCTTTTATATCGTGTTCATAATAATGATAATAATATTAATCAAAATAATTAGGTGTTACAAATATTTGTTTTAATTACACTAATATTAATAATGATAGTTACTATAACATTATTAACGATAATACTAATAATTATCTTAATGATAATATAGTAGTAATAATAATAACAATAAAAATAACCATTTTTAAATAATGATATATATATTAATAATGATGATAATAATAATAATAATAATAATAATAATAATAATAATAATAATAATAATAATAATAATAATAATAATAATAATAATAATAATAATAATAATTGGATAATAATAATAATACTAATTATAACTTTAACGATAATAACGATAGTAATAATAAAAAAATAACAATTTTTAATGATAAATCCCTTTTATTGATAAAGATAATAATAATCATAATAATAAGATAAAACTAGAACGACGATAAAAACGACGATAATAAAAATCATTTTTAATAAAAATATCGAGAATTCAATTGATTATAACTTCTAATCCGTTCATCGAAACCATTCGATATCTAAAGGAAAAGTTCTTAATTTTTCGCTAGCTTTCCAAGGACATGCATATCTTATACCTTATCTCAACCGTAAGTGTAACTAATTCAAGATTCAACCTAACTTGTCTAAGGGCAATATCAAAAGTACAAGCATGCATAATCCTAAATACTCGAGCACTAGTCAGGGATACACTATTAGTATGTAAAAGTTAAATTATGAGTACTCACGTATCAATATTGAGATTCAATATTGCAGGAAAGGTACGTAGACGCAACGGAAATGATAAACACTATATTGACCTCACGAGCATACCCATGAACCATACTCAATCACCTCCATAGCTATAACCCATAATTTCCTTAATCCTATCCTACTCGAAAAACAATTTCGAAACCACTCGGACAGCACTCCGTCGTAATATTTTATGTATACTAATAATATCTTGAAATAATACGGAGTAAATATATATATGTAAATCGATTGAGAGAGTTTAGAAAAAAATATTTTCAAGTTTCTATGAAATAATGAAACCTATTGAATTCTATTTATAATATATTTTTGAATTATTAAAGTGAATTATTAAAGTATGAATTATTAAAGTAAATTATTAAAGTGAATTATTAAAGTATGAATTATTAAAGTGAATTATTAAAGTATAAATTATTAAAGTGAATTATTAAAGTTAAAGTAAAGTAAAAATAAAGTAAAGGTAAAGTTTAAGTATAGTAAAAGTATAAAACTATGTACGTATAATACGCGTATAAATATATATAATATTAAGTTAAATCGTTATATATATTTAATAAAATAAAATATAAATATTGTTATCTTTATCATACTAGTTAAGTAATGAGTTGTCAAAAGTGGTTCTAGATATTTATAAAAGTTATATACGTTTTAATAATAAAGTTCTTTTTAAACTGAAAACGTTTTTGTACGTTTGAAACTAAATAGCTCAATCGAGTCTTTATGAGATTCAATCTTCCACTATCCTTTGTCTAGTTCTCAATGATTGACAATTTGTTCTTATTTATAAATCACTTTACCATTTTCCGAATATTGTTAAAATGGAAAGATTTCTCAAATCAACGTGGGCCTTTCAACAGAGACTTGTAATCATAATTCAATATATCTGATAATTCAATCATTTGATCTTATCTTCTAATTCCATTGATAAACATTTTGAAACAGATACAATCATATAAAGTATTTAATCTAATATTTTGTTTACGTTTCAAGTTATAATATATATACACATATACATATATAATCATATTCGTTTAATGGTTCGTGAATCGTTGGAACTTGGTCGAGGTTGAATGAATGTATGAACATAGTTTAAAATTCTTGAAATTTAACTTAACAAATATTGCTTATCGTGTCGGAAACATATAAAGATTAAAGTTTAAATTTGGTTGGAAATTTCCGGGTTGTCACAACTCGGGCTAGTAGCGCTAGCATTTAACGAGTGTTTAATACTTCGTAAACATACGTACTTGCCCAGTGTACTTTCAGGGGGTATAAACGTTAAGTTAGTTACCAAGTGCCCACGGTTAACATATACTTTATCATACTATTTTGAAACGCTCTTTGTAGCACTGAAATCTCGTGGCCTACCTTACATACTGTTATACTTAAACTATAGCTCACCAACCTTTGTGTTGACGTTTTTAAGCATGTTTTTCTCAGGTGCTTGAGGTTAGCTTCCGCTGTGTACTAGTCGTGCTGTAGACACCCGCTGCTTAGAGTTGTCATCGTATGAACTACTGTACTTTGCATTCAAACTTTAGTACTTTTGAACTATGACTTGTAACGACCATTGTGGTCACATACACTTATTGTTTGCTTCTACTTAGTGAAGCGTGCTTTTGGATTGTAAAACATTTGATGTCGGTTATGACGTCACCTTTTTATCGTGAATGCAACTTCTTTTATTGCAGCATATAGTACTTAACCTTGTAATGATCCTGTTGTTGATGATTCGTACACGATGGTTTTGTACGGGGCATCACAAAATCCACGAGTATACGATTCACTAGCTTTATCATCTAGAAGATTCGGGATTGGTTAATTCGTTGTTCTCCACGCAGGTTTTTTGCCCCACTCCTGGAGTAGTCGTTTTGGTCGAGAGAATTTGGGGTGGATCGGGGTGCTTTGTCGTTGAATTGCCAACACCGTTCTCCGTACCCACTCCAGCTTGTCAAGTTATTTCTTTTCAAGTCCAATCTCGCCCTTAATGATAATGAACGGACTAAGATGTTTTCCTGCCCACTTGTGGAGTCTTACCATCTCGAATTCTATAGACTTCTCATTTTCGGTTTTCGTTTTTCCTAGATATAGGTTCTCTTCTGTAATTGGAACTATCTTGTAAATGTTCTGTGTTGATATATATAATATATACTTCTTTGCCGTTAAAAAAAAAAATTAAAACAATGATGACATGTATCTGGGCGTATTAACTTTTTTCATATCTCAGTAGGTTTATTATTATGTCATAAGGTAGCGGCTATAAGTTCACACTCGTTTCACATATCTGGCATATTTTCTCAAGTAAACCGATCTCGAACTTAATGTAGCTAAATTATTGGTAAATTCTACCAATGGTTCATGTACTTAACCTAAAATTATACCAACAGTCCTTTAAAAAAAAAAAAAAAAGTTAGACTCATCATCCCTGACATAGTTAAAAGTACATAGTGATTGTCTTTATCTCCAACGTTTGTTAAAATTTTCGTTAAGTTAAATTATATGCAAAATATGTATGAGTAAATTTGTATCTTCGCCATTTCTTTCTCAAACTTACGTTATAATAGCATGAAACTAGTATTTATCATATTTATCTTAAATAACACAAGTTTTTAAGAGACATCTTTCACATAACGGAGGTAGTATAACTTTAACGGATCAAGCATTCGTATTTATAGACGTTAAATGTTTATAAATTGAGAAAAGCTAATGAATGCTCTAAGGACACATGATAAGTACCATTGATGAAATATAAGTTTTCTAAATTAGTGTGATGTGTAATTACTATTTGTGTATAAATGGAAATGAATGAGTTTAATAAATGAATTATAAGTTATAATTCATTTATAACTAATCTATGTAGAGAACAAAGAAATGTGTACAATTTATATCATTAATACTCTACATAGTTTGCATAACGATGTAATAATTTATTAAAATATCACGTTTTAAAGTTTTAATTTTAACTTCTCTATATTTTTACGTTTTAAAATACATAATCAAAATGACTAAATTGCTTTTGTCGGAACAGTACTTGAAATGACATTTATTCAAGTGGCTTTTAGTCCGGGGGCTGATTCGTACACTACTAAATTTAGCCATACACCACTAACTATGCATTACAGTGTTGTACAGTACAATGTTTTAATGCACCATTGGTGGTGTATGGCTAAAATCTAGTGGTGTACGAATCAGCTCCCTTTTAGTCCATTTGTAGTTGCGACGGGGTGATGGGGCGTGACGGAGTGTTTTTGTGGGGTATAATGTTGATTTGGCAAAAGTGATGGCGTGATGGCGTGATGAAATTAGTAGTGGTGGGCGTGATGGTTGTGTGATGAAATAAATTGGTCCCATCATTTTAATTTATTTTTCATTTATAGTTTGATTTATTTTTTTTTACTTGTTTGTTTTTTTATAAAAATAATTCATACTTAAATAATAAAAATTTATAAAAACACAATTAAATTAATAAAAAGAAAACCATTACAATTTATTGAAGTCCTAAAATTAAAAATTACAATAATTTAAAAATCCTAATACAATTACTTTATTAAATTCAGAGAACTTAAAACGTACGTTCATAATAAAATATAAATTACTCGTCGTCAATTAAAAGCTCGATATAATCTTTGTATTTCCCGGCCATCTTTTTCTTGAACCTTAAAGCAGATTTCCTTTCTTTCGGATCGGCGATACCAGTTAAATTAAGTTTAAATAATTTTATGACTTCCATTGCCGATCGTGTTCGTTCTTCCTCTACAATTGCATCCATAACACTGTTTCGCCTCTCCACTTCTTTGTCCTTTTTGTCGGACCATTTCGAAGCCAACTCGTCGAATCTTGAAGAGTTGGAAGAGTTCATACCACGTGATGAAGTACCTGCATCAGACGAACCAGATTTTTTAGCAGCCTTCTTTGATTGTTCTCTTCTCATTGGACGTTGAATCGCATTGTCTCCAAATAGCTCCAGAAGGTTGGTTAACTGATCTTCCCCGAGATTGATTGTTTAGTTTTCGCCAACCACATCATCGTCTTCATCTTCGAGTTCAAGTTGTGAACCTCTTCTTCTACGCACACCACTTCCACCAACTGCGGGTGGTGTATACCACTTCGGCTTCCTCTTCAAGAATTCCCAAACCTCCTTGTAAGCCCACGGCTTCGCTACCCGTTGTTGCCATTTTTGCACCGTTAAATTATACACGTCATCTTCGTTTCGACCGCTACGCCTTGGGTTACGTTCTTCTTCATTATATAAGGCAGTAAAATCTTTGCATGCCTTATCCATATGACGCCATTTCTCACTTAACTGATCGTCATTTCGTAAATAACCGGAATCGTTACTGTTAAACTTATTACGAACTCTACCCCATAATGCCGAACCTCTTTGTGAGTTACCATGAATACCATCTTCCGAACAATCAATCCAACATGACGCCAATCAAATTTCTTCGTTTGGAGTCCACAATTTTTTATGTTGTGGTTCTTTCGCAACCTCTTTTCCTTTTCTTTTATGACTTGAACGCACCCGAACTTTTGGTTGTTGACTTCCACCACGAATTTCTTCGGCTTCTTCGTTATCTAAAGGTGTAAAAGTTTGTTGTGTTTGTGTCCATGGTTGCGTATTTGGAAGTTGAAATGGTATAACACCGGGTTGCGAGTAATGAGAAAATTGTTATGGTAATTGTTGTTGAAATGGTTGATGAAATGGTTGTTGAAATTGTGAAGTGTATTGTTGTTGACATTGTTGATGTTGTAGAAACTGAGAAAAAAAGACGCATTATTATTAAAATCATTAAGAAGATTTTGTTGCGGGATATTGCTAAATGGCTGATTATCCTGAACGTTTTTAGGCGAATGTGAGCTCGATCCGGGCATATTTGGAGACCCGAAGTTGTAGAGATTACCGGAACCGGGTCATTATGACCGGAATTTTGATTTTGTTGAGACATTTTAGTTGTGAGATATAAAGAAAATGATAGAAATGTGAGTGTGTTTGTGTGAAAATGTATGAATGAGATAGTGTTTATTTATAGAGGGGTATAAAATTTAAGTTTTATAAAATTAAAATTATTTAATCTCAAATGCAACGGTCTGAATGGGATATGGGGCAACGGTCGAAACATGGTATCCACCAATCATAGCAAGCCTCGGTCAGAATCTTCCCCCATGATTCACCGATCGCGACCAACGTTTTTTTGCCTCCATCACGCTGCACAGGGGCGCGATGGAGGGCGTGATGGTGGTGATTTGGTTCGATCGCGCTGCACTACGAACAGTCTTAGTATAATACGAGTAACAGATTACCCGCGCATTGATGCGAGAAATCATTTACCGCAATAGATAGTTTTATTATATATATTAAATATTTTATAATAGTTAAAAATTATAATACACATGTCGATGATTGATACAAAAATGAATGTTTCCCATCTGAATTTTACCCATGGTGAACTTAATGGGAAAAAGTGATATGCCCGTTCGATCGTTAGTATATATAAAAATTATTAATTATAATCTTAAATATATAAATATATGTATAAATTTGAGAGTTGGAAAAATAATTTAGAAGCCAAGTTATAAAGGTAAAAATAATAATAATAATAATAATAATAATAATAATAATAATAATAATAATAATAATAATAATAATAATAATATAATAGGATATAAAGTGGGGCCTATTTTATAGTAAAGTGGGTATTCTTAACTATGTCGTCTTAGAGTGTGTTTGGCGTAAGAGCTTATGAGAGTTTATCGGAGCTTGAGCTTATGATTTTAATAAGCTTCAAGTAATAAGCTTTGTTTGGTAGACATAAAAAGTAGAGCTTATGAAAATCATAAGCTCTAGAACAATAAACTACTTCTAGTAGTTTATGAAAAAAAGTAGAACTTATGAACTGGAAAATAAGTTCTAGCTAGTTTACCAAACACTTATAAAAAAATAATAAGCTCCAGCTACCATAAGCTTCAGCTCCAGCTCTAGCTCTAGCTCATAAGCTTCAGCTCTAGCTATAAGCTCCAACTCTAGCTAGTTTCATCCAAACACACTCTTAAACAACAATTTTCTGAGTGTTTAATAGTAAAGTTAGTAATAATAATAATAATTATTATTATTCAAGTGGCTTTTAGTATAATAGAGTTGTATCTTAAATTAAATAAAAGTTTTTAAGAGACATATTTCGCAGGATTGAGGGAGTATAATGTTAACTGATTAAGCGTTCATATTTATAGACATTATATGTTTATAGATTTATCATCATCTAACTATGTAGAGAACAAAGAAATGCATACAATTTAAAACTTTAGTACATACTTTACATAACGATGTAATAATTTATTGAAATATCACGTTTTAAAGTTTTAATTTTAACATCTCTATTTTTTTTTTTGAAAGGCAGATATATATTACTTCGCAAAAAAAAAAAACTTACAATGATTTACATGTACATCTCGATATGTATAACATTCTCGACACTAACCCTATTACAAATTACATTGACTAATTAAAAAGCAATCATATAAGGATGCAAAGATTGCAAACCGTGATGAACTCGCACGTGTAAAGGGTTAGTCCTAGAAATCAAACAAAGTTGGAAGATGGTTTATGACACCACCTATGCCAATCGATCTTCATATTTTTGCATCGCTTTGAAATCCATTCGTAACTTTTGATTTGTATCTCATTTAAAGCATTCGGAGGAGTCCAACTCGAGAGTTTAAACACCTTTTGGTTCCGATTTCTCCAAACAAGATACATGCATACCCACTTGACCGCTTGCCAAACCTTCGCGCCGACTTCGGAATTCACATCCTTCTTGTTGTTGTGGGTGTCCTCAAAAGTTTGATGAAGCACGTTTTGTTTGTCCCACCACGAGTACACCTTATCCCAAATAGCTTTTGCATGCTTACACGAGAATTGTTCTATCGATTCTAATTCATCATCACATAGAGGGCAACGGACGGAGTGAAGGTCAACGCCCCTCTTGTCAAGTTCCAAGAGCGTGAGAAGTCTTTTCTGTAACGACCCGACATTTTTGACTTTTAATTATATTTATTACTTTTACGAAACTGCGTATTTGTGCGTACTGAGTTAGATTATTTGCTGGGATCATTAATTATGTTAATTACTTTCGTTAATGCCTTACAACGTGTTTTTAAGTACTTAGTTACTTGACATGATCCTTGATTGCAATTACGAATGTTAGTGTCACTTATCGTTTAAAACGAGCTACGTACTTGGTACACGTTAAACTTTTGTCATAGTTGGAATATTATGACTACGTAAACATAATTGTTATTTATTTATGACAATTACTTAGCTTTATGGTTCCTTAATTAGGCTTAGTGCTTACTAATGCTTACTGTAGTGACCCGAACTTTTTCATGTTTATAAATATTAAATGAAATTGTTATTTACATGATTAAGTGTTTCTAACATGTTAAGCAATCAAACTTGTTATGTAGTGACCCGAACTTTTCCATGTTTATATATATTAAATGAAATTGATATTTACATGATTAAGTGTTTCCAACATGTTAAGCAATCAAATTTGTTAAGACTTGATTAATTGAAATAGGTTTCATATAGACAATTGACCACCCAAGTTGACCGGTGATTCACGAACGTTAAAACTTGTAAAAACTATATGATGACATATATATGATTATATATATATAATTAACATGATATTATGATAAGTAAGTATCTCATTAGGTATTTTAACAATGAGTTATATACATAAAATTGTGTTTATTGAATTAAGAAACTCGAAATGATATATATAACGATTATCGTTATAACAACGTCTTACTAATTACATATGAATCATATTAAGATATTGTTAAACTATGTTTAATCATGATAAATGATAAGTAAACATGTCATTATGTATATTAACAATGAACTACATATGTAAAACAAGACTACTAACTTAAGAATTTCGAAACGAGACATATATGTAACGATTATCGTTGTAACAACATTTAACTATATATATATCATACTAAGATATATTAATATATCATAATATCATGATAATGTAATAATTTAACATCTCTTTAGATATAATAAACAATGGGTTAACAACATTTAACAAGATCGTTAACCTAAAGGTTTCAAAACAACATTTACATGTAACGACTAACGATGACTTAACGACTCAGTTAAAATGTATATACATGTAGTGTTTTAATATGTATTCATACACTTTTGAAAGGCTTCAAGACACTTATCAAAATACTTCTACTTAACAAAAATGCTTACAATTACATCCTCGTTCATTTTCATCAACAATTCTACTCATATGCACCCGTATTAGTACTCGTACAATACACAGATTCTAAATGTATGTACTATTGGTATATACACTCCAATTATCAGCTTTTAGCAGCCCATGTGAGTCACCTAACACATGTGGGAACCATCATTTGGCAACTAGCATGAAATATCTCATAAAATTACAAAAATATTAGTAATCATTCATGACTTATTTACATGAAAACAAAATTACATATCTTTTATATCTAATTCATATACCAACGACCAAAAACACCTACAAACACTTTCATTCTTCAATTTTATTCATCTAATTGATCTCTCTCAAGTTCCATCTTCAAGTTCTAAGTGTTTTTCATAAATTCTACAAGTTCTAGTTTCATAAAATCAAGAATACTTCCAAGTTTACTAGCTCACTTCCAATCTTATAAAGTGATCATCCAACCTCAAGATATCCTTGTTGTTTACAGTAAGATATCATTCTAAATCAAGGTAATACTCATATACAAACTTTGATTCAATTCCTATAACTATAACTATCTTAATTCGAGTGATAATCTTACTTGAATTTGTTTTCGTGTCATGATTCTACTTCAAGAACTTTCAAGCCATCCAAGATCCTTTGAAGCTAGTTCATTTCTTGTCACTTCTAGTAGGTTTACCTACTAAACTTGAGGTAGTAATGATGTTCATAACATCATTCGATTCATACATATAAAACTATCTTATTCGAAGATTTGAACATGTAATCACTAGAACATAGTTTAGTTAATTCTAAACTTGTTCGCAAACAAAAGTTAATCCTTCTAACTTGACTTTTAAAATCAACTAAACACATGTTATATATCTATATGATATGCTAACTTAATGATTTAAAACCGGAAAACACGAAAAACACCGTAAAACCGGATATACGCCGTCGTAGTAACATCGCGGGCTGTTTTGGGTTAGTTAATTAAAAACCATGATAAACTTTGATTTAAAAGTTGTTCTTCTAGGAAAATGATTTTTCTTATGAACATGAAACTATATCCAAAAATCATGGTTAAACTCAAAGTGGAAGTATGTTTTCCAAAATGGTCATCTAGACGTCGTTCTTTCGACTGAAATTACTACCTTTACAAAAACGACTTGTAACTTATTTTTCCGACTATAAACCTATACTTTTTATGTTTAGATTCATAAAATAGAGTTCAATATGAAACCATAGCAATTTGATTCACTCAAATCGGATTTAAAACGAAGAAGTTATGGGTAAAACATGATTGGATATTTTTTTGATTGTTGTAGCTACGGGAAATATTGTAACAATTCTATACAAATCATATCCTAGCTAACTTATATTGTATTATACATGTATTCTAATGTAATCTTGGGATACCATAGACACGTATGCAAATGTTTTGACATATCATATCGACCCATGTATATATATTATTTGGAACAACCATAGACACTCTATATGCAGTAATGTTGGAGTTAGCTATACAGGGTTGAGGTTGATTCCAAAAATATATATACTTTGAGTTGTGATCTAGCCTGAGACGTGTATACACTGTTGATTCAAGATAATATATATCGATTTATTTCTCTACATCTAACTGTGGACAACTAGTTGTAGGTTACTAACGAGGACAGCTGACTTAATAAATTTAAAACAGTAAAACGTATTAAAAATGTTGTAAATATATTTTGAACATACTTTGATATATATGTACATATTTGTTATAGGTTCGTGAATTGACCAGTGGCCAAGTCTTACTTTCCGACGAAGTAAAAATCTGTGAAAGTGAGTTATAGTCCCATTTTTAAAATCTAATATTTTGGGATGAGAATACATGCAGTTTTATAAATGTTTTATGAAATAGACACAAGTAAATGAAACTACATTATATGGGTGAATAATCGAAGCCGAATATGCCCCTTTTGCTTGGTAACCTAAGAATTAGTAAACCGATCTACTAATTGACGCGAATCTTAAAGATAGATCTATTGGGCCTAACGAACCCCATCCAAAGTACCGGATGCTTTATTACTTCGAATCGTTTATATCATGTCCGAAGGATTTCCCGGAATGATAGGGGATATTCTTATATGCATCTTGTTAATATCGGTTACCAGGTGTTCACCATATGAATGAATTTTATCTCTATGTATGGGATGTATATTGAAATATGAAATCTTGTGGTCTATTATTATGATTTGATAATATATAGGTTAAACCTATAACTCACCAACATTTTTGTTGACGTTTTAAGCATGTTTATTCTCAGGTGATTATTAAGAGCTTCCGCTGTTGCATACTAAAATAAGGACAAGATTTGGAGTCCATGCTTGTATGATATTATGTAAAAACTGCATTCAAAAACTTATTTTTGATGTAATATATTCTTATTGTAAACCATTATGTAATGGTCGTGTGTAAACGGTATATTTTAGATTATCATTATTTGATAATCTACGTAATGCTTTTTAAACCTTTATTGATAAAATAAATGTTATGGTTGTTTTAAAAATGAATGCAGTCTTTGAAAAATGTCTCATATAGAGGTCAAAATCTCGCGACGAAATCAATTAATATGGAACGTTTATAATCAATATGAACGGGACATTTCAGTTGGTATCCGAGCATTGGTCTTAGAGAACCAGCAAATTACATTAGTGTATCTTACCGAGTTTGTTAGGATGCATTAGTGAGTCTGGACTTCGACCGTGTTTTTCTTCAAAAACGATTGCTTAACATTTTCTTTGTTGGAAACTATATATTATTAACATGTAAATATTATGTGATATATTAATCTCTTAACGTGTTTGATATTGTGTGATAGATGTCTACCTCTAGTACAAATCCCATTGATTCACCTAATAATAATGAAGAGTCGAATATATTTTGGGAAGATTCACAAATTCCCGAAGAGGAACCGGAAGAGGAGGAACCGGAAGAGGAGGAACCAAAAGAAGAGGAACCAGAAGAGGATGAATCTGAAGAGGAGGAATCGGAAGAGGAGGAACCAGAAGAAGAAGAGGTTCCAGAGGAAGAAATATTGATACCTATAGTAAATCGATTAAATAAAAGAAAATTCTCAATCAACGGACCAAAGTTAATAATGGTCAATGGTGTTTCCGCCGAGGAAGCAAAATATTGGAAAAATTACCAATTTTTCGATGAATCGGATCCCGATGAGGATTCCGATGATGTTATAAAAATTACCTCGACCCAATTTAATAAAGCGAAAGAAAATAATAAGAGAAAAGGTATAAAAATAGAGAAACCTGATTCAACCCCGATGAACTTTATATGTATCGGCAACATCCGTATTTCCTAAAATGTAACAATGACCTGAGAACCTCTAAACCACTAGGTTTTTCTAAACCATTATGGAAAACGACGGTTCGTATTAGAAGAACACCATATATTCCTAGAAAATTAGGAAAACGAACCAAGTCCGAAGAAGAAGAAACCAGTGATTCAGATTAGAGGGTTGTAATCATGTTGTGTATTATATGTATTGTAGTGTGCTTGTACTTTTATGTTCTATGTAAAAAATGCTTGTATTGTTTATTATTACGAATCTAATCCTTGTCTATTTTACAGTATAAAAATAAAATGGACGTTAAGGGTAGACAACCGAATATTTTAAAAGACCTACCAGAGGATATGATTGAGGAAATCTTGTCTAGATTCGGTCAGAATTCATCAGCACATTTAGTTATGGCGAAATTAACTTGTTAAACATTTGAAAGACTTTCCAGAAATGCCTTAGTTTATAAAAGGCTTTCCTTTGATAGGTGGGGTATATCACATTGGGGAGACCGTAAGTTACGCCGTGTTTTCTTTAAAGCATTAAATGCGGGGAACCCAAATGCAATTTTACGCTACGGGTTAAGAACCTATTTTGACTCAACATATCCCAACATAGGATTTCATGAATTAGAAAGAGCATCTAACATGCAAAATAAAGAAGCATGTTATGCTTACGGGTTGGTGATGTTCGCTTCTTACCAAAGTGAGAAAAAGAACATCGGATTGCAACTTTTAAATAAAACCTTCCCACAAGTGACGGATTCAGTGGTTGGGGTGAGAAACAAGGTTTTTAGATTATTACGGGACTGTTGGACATTACGAAACCCTCGTCCTTTTGAAGACACTACAACATGCTGCCTAGCCAATGGTCATAACGGTTATTTTCCTCAAGACCAAGGATGGAAAGTCATCTTAGTAAAACCAGAATGCATGACTTGTTACTGGACTTATGAATTACGTGTCTTTATTTTCTTTGCTGAACAACTTGCGTATTAACTAGATTTATCTTCAAAACTGTCATGTATCATAGTGTACTATATTTCATGTTATATGTAATATAGCGAAGTTGTAAGTTTGAAGAATATTTGTATGTGATATATTATTATAATCAGTTTTTCATATGGAATTGTAGTAGTTGAATTGTATATTAGCTACTAAGTATGAACTTAACGGGTAGGTAGTACCCGAATTTAAACTTATAAAACACTAATATGAAGAAAAAGCTTTTATAAATGAGTTCATATTATGCTACGAAATACTATTGACTACTCTTAATATTCTGTTTGATTAACTCGATTCAGTTGGCTATTTTAAAGGAAATGGCACCGACTACTCGACACACCATGAATATGAGCGAAGAGGAATTTCGTACCTTTCTTGCTGCAAACATAGCCGCAGTACAGGCTGCGCTACATACCAATAATAACTCTGAATCTAGCAATGCAGCTAACGGCGCAAGAAATCGTGTAGGATGCTCCTACAAAGAATTCACTGCCTGCAAACCTTTGGAATTTGATGGAACCGAAGGACCAATTGGATAGAAACGGTGGACCGATAAAGTCGAATCGGTGTTTGCCATAAGTAAGTGTACTGAAGAAGATAAAGTTAAGTACGCTACGCATACCTTCACAGGTACTGCGTTAACGTGGTGGAACACCTATCTTGAACAGGTAGGACAAAATGCTGCTTACGCACTACTGTGGTCGGCATTCAAGCAATTGATGAACGAGCAGTACCGTCCTAGAAACGAAGTCAATAAACTCAAGGCAGAACTTAGAGAGTTACGAACACAAGGGTTCGACGTTACCACATATGAACGACGATTCACAGAGTTGTGCCTATTGTGTCCGGGAGCATTCGAAGATGAAGAAGAGAAGATCGACGAGTTTGTAAAAGGGTTACAAGTAAGGATTCAAGAAGATGTGAGTTCACACGAGCCCGCTTCTATACAGAAGGCAAGTCGAATGGCTCATAAACTCATAAATCAGATTGAGGGAAGAATTAAAGAGCAGGCGGCCGAAGAAGCCAACACGAAACAACTCAAGAGGAAGTGGGAGGAAAACGGTGACAAGAGTCACCAGTACAACAACAACAACAATTACAACCACAATCGTAATAACTATTGATAATGCTAAAAACGAACATATAATTCATAGCATTATTCCTCAAGAAAGACAAGCTTTTAGTTGCAATTGTTCTATTTACGAGTGATATTCGTTTAAATAATAAAAGGTGAAGACAAAAGACAGATTCGACGAATTGAAGATGCAAACGACCAAAAAGCTCAAAAGAACAAAAGACAATCAAATAGGTTCCAATTATTGATAAGAAACGTCTCGAAATTACAAGAGTACAAGATTCAAAACGCAAAGTACAAAATATAAAATTGTACGCAAGGACGTTCGAAAATCCGGAACCGGGACCAGAGTCAACTCTCAACGCTCGACGCAACGGACTAAAAATTACAAGTTAACTATGTATATAAATATAATATAATATATAATTAATTATATTAATTATATATATATTATATTTATAAATAAAAACCGTCGGCAGAGAAAGACTCCAAAGATTTGAGCTGTAATTTCATTCTCCGCGACTCGCGGAGTTTGAAGGCCAAAATGGCCGCGAGTCGCGGAGCCCCCAGTTTTGAAACTCCCTATAAAGCAAACCGAATTCTGATCATTTTCATCATCTTTTTCTTCTTCTCTCATATATACGTAAAATATATATATATATATATATATATATTTATAATTTATATTTTAATTTTAATTATAATTCTAATAATAAGGGTATGTTAGCGAATGTTGTAAGGGTGTAAGTCGAAATTCTGTCCGTGTAACGCTACGCTATTTTTAATCATTGTAAGTTATGTTCAACCTTTTTACATTAATGTCTCGTAGCTAAGTTATTATTATGCTTATTTAAAACGAAGTAATCATGATGTTGGGCTAATTACTAAAATTGGGTAATTGGGCTTTGTACCATAATTGGGGTTTGGACAAAAGAACGACACTTGTGGAAATTAGACTATGGGCTATTAATGGGCTTTATATTTGTTTAACTAAATGATAGTTTGTTAATGTTAATATAAAGATTTACAATTGGGCGTCCTTATAAATTACCATATACACTCGATCGGACACGATGGGCGGGGTATTTATATGTACGAATAATCGTTCATTTAACCGGACACGGGAATGGATTAATAGCCACTAGAATAATTAAAACAGGGGTGAAATTACATTCAAGGGTAATTGGTGTAATTGCTAACAAAGTAGTAAAACCTTGGTTTACATGCAGTTGATAACCTGGTGTATTCATTAAACAAAGTATTAAAACCTTGTTACAATTCGAATCCCCAATTAGTTGGAATATTTAACTTCGGGTATAAGAATAATTTGATGAGGACACTCGCACTTTATATTTATGACTGATGGACTGTTATGGACAAAAACCAGACAGACATATTAAATAATCCAGGACAAAGGACAATTAACCCATGGGCATAAAACTAAAATCAACACGTCAAACATCATGATTACTGAAGTTTAAATAAGCATAATTCTTTTATTTCATATTTAATTTCCTTTATTTTATATTTAATTGCACTTCTAATTATCGCATTTTTATTGTTATTGTATTTAATCGCACTTTTAATTATCGTACTTTTTAATTATCGCAAGTTTATTTTATCGCACTTTTATTATTCGCAATTTCATTTATCGTTATTTACTTCATGCTTTAATTTAAGTCTTGTATTTATTTTTAATATTTTACATTTGGTTTTAACTGCGACTAAAGTTTTAAAATCGACAAACCGGTCATTAAACGGTAAAAACCCCCCTTTATAATAATAATATTACTTATATATATATTTGTATTTTTATAAAAGTAAACTAATATAGCGTTGAGCTTTGTTTAAAAAAGATTCCCTGTGGAACGAACCGGACTTACTAAAAACTACACTACTGTACGATTAGGTACACTGCCTATAAGTGTTGTAGCAAGGTTTAAGTATATCCATTCTATAAATGAATAAATATCTTGTGTAAAATTGTATCGTATTTAATAGTATTTCCTGCTAAAATTAATAAGTATTTTATATACCCCTCGCGAAACATCAAGTATTTTTGGCGCCGTTGCCGGGGACTCGGCGAAACGCTATATTTTTAATTTATTTTTCTATAAATATATTTATATATCATTTTAGAAAAACAATATAAAATTTAAAAAAAAACTTTTTAAATATTCGAAAATATAAAAAGAAAAACAAAAATATAAATATTTTTAGGAGTTTGATAAATATTTAAGTTTTATAAAGTTTCTTTGTTTTTATAAAAACATAAGTTTTATTTAAGTATTTTGTTTTTATTTAAAAACATATAAATATAAAAAAATATATATATATAAATCTAGTTTTAAGATTTTTATTTATAAAATTATAAAGTGATTCTATTTTTATTTAAGTTTTAAATATAAAGTTTTATTAATACACATATTTAAAAACAGAAAATAAAATAAATAAATAAATAAAGAAAAACGCGTTGAAATTAAACCTGTCAGTTGAAATTCTCAACCCCGCGACTCGCGGGGTTTGAAGCTTTGAATACCGCAAGTCGCGGAGGGGACCTGACACACGAACAGGAAGCCCTAATCCTGCATTTATTACGGATTATTATTAATTATTATTATTATTAACCCTAATTATTATTATTATTATAATTAAGTTTATTTTTAATTTAAGTTTTATTTAATTTATATTTTAGTTAAATTAGTTTAATTAAATTGTAAAATTAGTAGTTTTATTAAATAAATAATATAAAAATAATATTTTTATAAAAATTGTACTTTTTACAACTTTTTGTATATTTTTATATTTTGTCCCTTTTCAATCGTTGTAGCGTAATATTTGTATTTTTCGCTCATATTTAATTTTAAACTTAGTTTTTGCTATAGTCATTTTTACTACTAGATTTTTAGGCTTTGCCGTAGAATTCCTTAAGTGCTTTTTCTTTAGACTAAGATTTAGGTACTTTAGAATTTTGTGACGCATTTTTAAGTTTTAGTTTCTTTTTAAGTTATTTCCATTTGGGATTTAGTTTTTCTTGTAAGCTTTAATATTTTTAGACGACTTTTACCTATGTATCAATTATCATTCCAATTAGTAATTTCAATTTGCGATTATAATTTTAAGTTAGTTGTAGTAATAAGGTTAGGTTAGTCAAGTATTTTTAAGTTTTATAAGTTTCTTTTATTTTTCCGTCACCTTTTATTTTTCAACCATTTTTCTTTTTCAACCTTTTTCCGACGAACTCTTTTTCTTTCTTATTTCTCGCTATTCTAGTTTTTAGGACATAGATTTTTATTCTACTTCTTATCTAAATTTCTTAAAATTACGAAAATTTATTTTAAGTGGTTAAATTGATAGACATCAAAATTTTCTGGTTCGTAGTAATAGTTGGATTTGTACGTGGACCGGGTTATTGGAGCCAAACAGTCCTCAATTATATTGAGACCAAACGAATCCTGCCCCTCTGCTGCATCTTTTGGCTATTCGAAACGTGGGCAAAATCAGAAAAGTCTATTAATTAGATAACTTATTATAATTTTTCTTTCCTTTTAAAAACTAATAGGATATTCAGTGAATGCACCGAGCAAGACGTTCACCACCTTTTGTACGTTCACCACCTGTAACTAGATCAAGACATTTAGCAAATATAACCGCCGTTGATTTTTCTTTAGAATCGTCATCCAGTAGACCAAGTACTTCAGTTCAAATTTCTGATAATCCATTTTTTGAACCCGACCTCACAATTGAGAATCCGGAAAATATTCAGGAACGGTTCGTAGATCCTGAACCATTAAACTTTCCTCCGGAGCCACCAATCATTCAAACATAGATTGTTGAGGAACGAACCATTAAATCAGAATCATCTAGTGATACCAATTCAACAAATTCAATTATGGAGAATCTGGAACCTTTAAGTATGGAAGACCGAATGAGAGCTAAACGCACTGGCCAAGGTCACGCAATTACTCATCCAGACATTAATGCGCCAGATTATGAAATCAAAGGACAAATTCTACACATGGTGACTAATCAATGCCAATTTAGTGGTGCGCCGAAGGAAGATCCAAATGAACATCTACGTACCTTTAATAGGATCTGCACACTATTTAAAATCCGAGAAGTGGAGGATGAACAGATATATCTCATGTTATTTCCCTGGACTTTAAAGGGAGAAGCCAAAGATTGGTTAGAATCGTTACCTGAAGGGGCGATTGATACATGGGATGTTTTAGTTGACAAATTTCTTAAACAATTCTTTCCTGCATCTAAAGCCGTAAGACTTCAAGCAGAAATTGTTACGTTCACACAGAAACCAAATGAAACTCTATATGAGGCGTGGACTAGATATGGAAAGTTGTTAAGAGGATGTCCGCAACATGGTTTAGACACCTGTCAAATAGTACAAATATTCTACCAAGGATGCGACATCACTACAAGAAAAGACATAGATATAGCAGCTGGTGGTTCTATTATGAAGAAAACCGAAACTTATGCTTACAAAATTATTGATAATACTGCTTCCCACTCACATGAGTGGCACCAAGAAAAAGACATCGTTAGATCATCTAAAGCAGCTAGAGCCGATTCTAGCCATGACTTAGATTCCATTTCTGCAAAGATAGATGCTGTGGAGAGACGAATGGAAAAGATGACTAAAGATATTCACTCAATACGAATTAGTTGTGAGCAGTGTGGAGGACCACATTTGACAAAAGATTGTCTCAGTATTGAATTAACAATGGAACAAAGAGAGAATATTTCATACATAAACCAAAGGCCTGGAAATAATTATCAGAATAATTATCAACCGCCAAGACCGATTTACAATCAAAAACAGAATTATAACAGAAATATTCCATACAACAACCAACAAGGTCCTAGCAATCAACAAGTATCCAATAATAATTACAATCAGCAAAGACCGAATTTTCAAAACAAACCACCACAACAAACCGATGATAAAAAGCCGAATTTAGAAGATATGATGACGAAGCTAGTTGAAACTCAAACGCAGTTTTTCACATCTCAGAAACAAACCAATGAACAAAATGCTCAAGCATTTAGAAATCAACAAGCTTCTATTCAAAATCTGGAACAAGAAGTAAGTAACCTAGCAAGGTTAATAGGTGAAAGAAAACCAGGAAGTCTACCTAGTGATACAAATGCTAACCCCCGGAATGAAACAGCTAAAGCCATTACCACAAGAAGTGGTACAACACTTAAACCACCTGAAATACCTGTAACTTCTGATGAAGCTATTCCTACTCCACAAGAACCACAACCTGATCAAGATAAGGAAAAAGAACCGGTAGTTGAAAAGGTTAATGAAGATAACACAGTTAAGGCTAAACCTTATGTTAAACCATACCAACCACCACTTCCTTACCCGAGTAAAATGAAGAAAGAGAAACTTGAAGCCGAGCAATCCAAATTCTTGGATATGTTTAAACAGATAAATGTAAATCTTCCTTTCATTGATGTGATTTCAGGAATGCCTAGATATGCTAAATTCTTGAAAGATCTAATTTCAAATAGAAAGAAAATGGAAGAACTCTCGGCTGTTACTATGAATGCTAATTGTTCAGCAGTGCTGTTGAATAAGATACCAGAAAAATTATCTGATCCAGGAAGTTTCACAATTCCATGTTTTCTGGGTAGTCTTAGTTCAATAGAAGCATTGGCAGACTTAGGTGCTAGTATAAATCTAATGCCGTATTCACTATACACAAAACTAGACCTTGGAGAATTGAAACCAACCAGAATAAGCATACAACTAGCCGATAGATCAATAAAATATCCTAGAGGGATAATGGAGAACATGCTAGTTAAAGTTGGTACTTTAGTATTTCCAGTAGATTTTGTTGTTTTGGACATGGAAGAAGATTCTCAAGTTCCTCTCATATTAGGAAGACCATTCTTAAACACGGCTAAAGCAATGATAGACGTGTTCGGTAAGAAACTGACCCTAAGTATAGAGGATGAGAGTGTTACCTTTTCAGTTGATAGAGCAATGCAACAACCACAATCTGCAGATGATACATGTTATTATATTCAAACTATAGATGCACATGTAGAATTATTAGAAGAATTTCCAGAATTACAAGGAACAGGAGAATGTTCTTTAGGAGAAGGTAATGAACCAATTGATGAAGCTGAAATGTTTGCTACACTTATAGCTAATGGATATGAACCAACAACAGAAGAAATCCAAATGCTAAAAGAAGAAGACAGATATCGATACAAATCATCGATAGAAGAACCTCCGAAATTAGAGTTAAAGCCACTTCCAAACCATTTGGAATACGCTTATTTACATGGTGAATCTGAATTACCTGTAATAATATCGTCTTCTCTTACTGAAAATGAGAAATCACAACTCATTTCTGTGTTGAAAGCTCATAAACCAGCCATTGCATGGAAGATTCATGATATTAAAGGAATAAAGCCTTCGTATTGCACACATAAAATCTTTATGGAAGAAGGTCATAAAACGTATGTGCAACGCCAACGAAGACTAAATCCTAATATGCAAGATGTAGTTAAGAAAGAGATTATTAAACTGCTAGATGCAGGTTTAATTTATCCAATCTCTGATAGTCCATGGGTAAGCCCAGTTCAATGCGTGCCTAAGAAGGGTGGCATGACTGTCATTACAAATGAGAAAAATGAGCTTATTCCTACTAGGACTGTAACAGAATGGCGTGTGTGTATTGATTATAGAAAATTAAATGACGCCACCAGAAAAGATCACTTTCCCTTACCTTTCATAGATCAAATGTTGGAAAGATTAGCCGGAAATAGTTACTATTGTTTTCTAGATGGATTTTCCGGATATTTTCAAATTCCAATAGCACCCGAGGACCAAGAGAAAACCACATTCACGTGCCCTTATGGTACTTTTGCTTACAAACGCATGCCATTTGGACTTTGCAACGCCCCTGCAACCTTTCAAAGGTGTATGATGGCGATTTTTCACGACATGATAGAAGAATGCATGGAAGTATTCATGGATGACTTTTCAGTCTTCGGTGATACATTTAAATCATGTCTAGTTAATCTGGAACGAATGCTAATTAGATGCGAAAAATCAAATCTAGTACTTAATTGGGAGAAATGCCATTTCATGGTTAAAGAAGGCATCGTTCTTGGACATAAAATTTCAAAAGAAGGAATTGAAGTGGATAGAGCTAAAGTAGATGTAATTGCTAAACTTCCACATCCCACCAATGTTAGAGGAGTTAGGAGTTTTCTAGGGCATGCCGGTTTTTACCGACGTTTCATAAAAGATTTTTCTAAAATTGCCACTCCTATGAATAAACTCCTAGAAAAGGATGCTCCATTCATCTTTTCAGATGAGTGTATCAAATCTTTTAATATTCTTAAAGAGAAACTCACTAATGCGCCGATCATAATAACACCAAATTGGAATCTACCATTTGAACTAATGTGCGATGCAAGTGATTTTGCAATGGGAGCCGTTTTAGGACAATGGATTGAAAAACGATTTCAACCTATATATTATGCTAGTAAGACATTACAAGGAGCACAAACGAACTATACAACTACTGAAAAAGAACTCCTTGCTATTGTCTTTGCTTTTGACAAATTTCGATCATATCTCGTTCTAGCAAAAACGGTGGTCTATACCGATCATTCTGCTCTTAGATACCTATTTTCAAAACAAGATGCTAAACCAAGATTAATCCGTTGGATCTTACTCTTACAAGAGTTTGATATTGAAATCCGAGATAAAAGAGGAGCAGAAAATCTCGCCGCTGATCATCTTTCTCGTCTTGAAAATCCCGATTTAGAAGTTCTAAATGAATCAGCCATACAAGACAACTTTTCTGATGAATATCTATTGAAGATAGATTATAAAGAAATCCCATGGTTTGCAGACTATGCAAACTACTTAGTTTGTGGATTCCTTAAAAAAAGATTATCGTACCAAAGACGAAAGAAATTCTTCAGTGATATAAAACACTATTTCTGGGAAGATCCACATCTGTTTAAAAGTTGTCCCGATGGAATAATACGCCGATGTGTATTTGGAGATGAAGCTAGTAAAATATTAAACCATTGTCACACAGGACCAACAGGAGGGCATTATGGGCCTCAACTAACAGCAAGAAAAGTTTATGATGTTGGATTCTATTGGCCTACAATTTACAAAGACGCACACCTACTTTGCAAATCCTGTGATGCATGTCAAAGGGCCGGAAAAATAAGTCAACGTGATGAAATGCCACAAAATGTCATCCAAGTATGTGAAGTATTTGACATTTGGGGTATTGACTTTATGGGTCCATTTCCAAAATCTCATAATAATCTATATATACTCGTAGCCATTGATTATGTATCTAAATGGGCGGAAGCACAAGCTCTCCCAACTAACGATGCACTAGTTGTAGTCAACTTTTTAAAACGTCTTTTTGCAAGGTTTGGAACACCGAAAGCTTTAATAAGTGATCGGGGTACTCATTTCTGTAATAATCAACTTGAGAAAGTTCTTAAAAGATATGGAGTAACTCATAAAATCTCCACCGCATATCATCCACAAACAAGTGGACAAGTTGAAAATACCAACCGAGCTTTAAAACGTATTCTAGAGAAAACCGTAGGATCAAATCCGAAGGAATGGTCCATTAAATTGAAGGATGCACTCTGGGCTTTTAGAACAGCCTACAAAACTCCAATTGGAACTACACCTTTTAGACTTGTTTATGGAAAAGCATGTCATCTTCCAGTAGAAATTGAACACAAAGCATTTTGGGCTTTGAAGACATGTAATCTTGATTTACATGAAGCCGGACGTCTACGATTAAGTCAACTAAATGAATTAGAAGAATTAAGAGATGAAGCATACGAAAATTCGTTAATCTATAAAGAAAGAACGAAGAAATGGCATGATAAAAGAATCAAAAGTTCAAAAGAATTTAAAGAAGGAGACAGAGTTCTTCTTTTCAATTCACGATTCAAGCTATTTCCTGGAAAATTGAAATCAAGATGGTCTGGACCATTCATAGTCAAAAGAGTTTTCCCATACGGAACGATAGAATTAATAAATTCAAATGGGATGGAATTTAAAGTTAATGGTCACAGAGTTAAACATTACATACATGGTCCGATGGAAGTCGACAACGAAGTTAATCACAATTTCGACACCACAGCTAACTAAGTGTGGGGAGAATCAAGTCTTTAAAGGATAATATGTATTTCTGTTAGAGTTAGATTGTCTGTTTTCGTGTAGTTCTCGAAAATGAAACCCGAATGGTCTTTCCCTAGCAGACCCTAAAGAACTAGTCTTCTCCCCCATTCTGAATTTTTATTTTTTTAGGTTTTTACGAAATGAAGACTGCCTGTGAACTAAACCATGGTCTAATGCTACACGCTTTGATCACTAAACGTAATAATGACATACTACCGAGTGAAATAGTATCAGTAATCAGAGAAAGAATGGACGGAGTTAGAAAAGAATCCAGATGCGAAGATAATAAGTTACAATTTGGTAAAGGAAAATCAAAATCCGCAGCGAAAAGAAGAGCACGACACCTAGAAAGATGTCACAAATACGGAAAATGGTCACATGGAGGTAAATGTTCAAATAATCAAACCTATTCAAATACCGAATTTGTTACTTTATGCAGAGACGGACCGTTCATATGTTTAGAAGAAAAGACACTGAATGCTCGAGGTTACGCCTATGTAGCCATGGAAAACCAATTAAACCGACTATATTATGAATGGGATAGATCATATAACTAAGAAATGTATTTCACAGGTATGTCTGTACAGTTTTTATTTTTATTTTTATTTTTAACCTTTTGATAATAAACGCTAATTTGTTCGCTAAAAAGTATTAAATTGGTATTGAATAAAATTAGGTTTGGCGACCGAAATTATTGATATCATTCAAAAATTTATTACATCACTGCGAAATTTAACGTTTATTCTTAAGGTATAAATATCTTTAAACAATCAACCCAAAATATTTCAAAAATTCATCATGAGTTAAATTAAGTTTTGGAACCGAAATTACTTTACCGAAAAGAGGGGCGCATATTTTTGATAATATTTGATTGATTAAAGTGGGATAAAAAGCCAAAAAGATTTTTAATTTTATTTTTACCATGTTTTTTTTTAAAAATTAATATTTAAATCTTAAATTAATATTGTAAACTTTGTAAAAAAAAATATATATTTAAAATTGTAAATATTTGAAAAAATTAATATAAGTTTGGTATGAATTTATAAATTTTTAAATTAAGTTTGGTGTGAATTTTTATTTTTTAAAATATGAATTTTTAATTTTATGCATTTCAAATTTTAAGTTTGGTGTGAATTTTTAATATTAATTTTGAATTTTATATTTAAGTTGTGTGAATTTAAAAACAAAAATTTACTTTATCTCATTAAGTTAAAAATATGATTTTTAAAATTCGTCGTAAGTTGAAGACTAGGTCTTTGAACCGAAATTGCTTTACCCGAGGGAGGGACGAGAACTTTTATTATCATTATTTTTAATCTTATTGAATTAAAGTATGCCAAAAACATTTAAAAAAAAAATATATCAAACTCCGCGACTCGCGGAGTTTGAAGGGTTATTCACCGCGAGTCGCGGAGGGACTAAAAATCAGAAAAAAAATATACACGCAGAACAGATCAGTCCCCAACCCAAAACAAAAACATACTGCGAATTCTGCACGAAAAAAACCCGAGAAAAAAACCCCAAAATCACAATTTTTAACCGTTAATCACCAAATCTTTTACTAAAATCATGTTGAGAAGGATGCTATCTAGGAATTACTCAAGAAAAACGGTAAATTTCTACACCTAAACACCATTTAATCCGAAATTTGGTGTTCTTGAGCAATTTTTTCCCCAATTTGATTTTGATGCTTTTTAGTGTAATTAGGCTTAATTTGTTTATGTATTATTCTTATATAACCTAGATTGATGCTGTTTAACATGATTAGAAGCTTTAAACTTCAAATTTTGAGTAATCTAGGGTTTGTGTTCTTGAGCAAATTTGGGGCTTTTTGATATAAACAGGTTATGGCCGATTTTTGTCATGAATTGTTGCTAAATTAAGTAGTGTAACATGTTTAGGTAGTTAAATGATCCAAACTTTGAGCCTAAACATGATTTTCAGAATTAAAGTGGACTTTTTCAAGTCTAAAATTCATGAACTTGATTTTTGAAAGATAATGCCATTTGAAACTTGTTTAATTACTAGTAATGATTATTTTGACATGTTATTTGAGTTGAATGATTATGAACTTGGTGAACATTTTCGTATATGCTTATTTGAAAAAGTGTAGATTTGATGAAAATATGAAAATAAGCTTAAGTTTGATATAAATTGATAATGTCATTGTAATTATTTTGATTGATGATTTTGCTGACACTAATGCATATTTGGATGCACAAAAATTGTGTTTGATGTGTTTTGCAGACTGAAAGGGGTGAATCTTCATCCCAAGCCCGCAATGCTCCTGCTGAGAATGTGGAACAACAGGAGGTGGATAACTACTACAAGCAGGATATACCTCATCCAGTCATGACCTTTTCTGATATGCACTTGGAAGAGTTGCACCCGAACCTGAGATTTGACAGACTTTGGATAGATTATCCAAAATATCAAAGGGGTTTGCATACTCTTCATTCTAAGGTTGTTGAGGTACCGAGGGTCATAGAATGGGGACCCTTAGAAGCTGTAGAATTGGCCGGGCCAATTAGGGAATTACTTGTACAGAGGTATGGTAATTCTTCTTTTAATGACTGGGTACGTTTATTCACCATGCGTAGACCTGTATATAAAGTATGGTGTGAAGAATTGTTATGTAGTATAGAGTTGAATGATCGGGTAGCTAGTTTAACCGATCGTTCTTTTATTAGATTTTTGTTAGGCGGTTCGATGCGCCACATGTCTTTACTGGACATGGCTCAGGCTTTACGTATATATACGCCTGAGGAGTTAGCGTCTGCTGATTGTAGAGGATTGATACTAAACGGTAGAAAGATAGATGAAAATTTTGATACACACGGTGTGTGGAGTCAAATGACAAGCCATCACCGTTTCAAAGGGGGAAATTACTCTTATTTGGATATAGATAGAGCCGAATTAAGAGTGATTCATAGGTTTTTAGCCAATTCGATTACACAAAGGGGTAAGAACAAGGAAAAAGTAAATGAACAGGATTTGTTTTACCATATGTGTATTCGAGACCCACAAAGCGCTGTAAGTATACCATATTGTATGGGTTATTATTTATCAGCTATGGTTCGGGGGATGCGACCGCATAGCATAATAGGAGGTGGTATTTTTATTACTTTGATTGCTGAATATCTCGGTGTGGATATAAGTCGGGGGGGATTATTAGTAGAAGAACCGGAACCCCGCGATACTATAGGTTTAAATGTATACCATGGTGCGAAAGTTTTGAAGAGGCGAAATAACGCCGCAGTACAATACCATGGTAGACATCCACAGGTGGAGAGAAACCAACAGTAAGGTAATGTAGGAGGGGGGAATGAGATGCAAGAAATGCAAAGGTTTATAGCTTCTCAGGAATACGAAAATGCTAGACAAAGAGCATTTGAAGATTGGCAAGTTCATCAGAACCAAATCATAGCTCATTGCCAACATATAGGTAGAAACTATATTCCTACACCGAAACCCATCTTCCCTCCCTGGTCTATAGAGATGCAACCACCGTATCCTACGTATGACCCTGCCAAAGCATTCTATAGCACCTATGGTTATGCCTGGAACCCCTATTGGTACCAGTATCATCCCTAGTATACTTAGTTTTATTTATTTTGTAATTTGTAATTATTGATACGTTTAATACTTTTGTTAGTATTGTAATCATTTTTATAATTGTCTAACTTTTATTCTTAGATTTTAATAATTTTTGAATGTGGGGTAATATACCAAACTTCAAAAATATGTATATATGGTTGCAGTTTATCTTATGTACACAACAGGGTAAAACAACGCATTTTCAAAGACTGGCATTAAGTTCAGCAAAAGCAACTAATTTTGACGACAAGATGCAAAATATATGTGAAATAACAATAAGATGGAATGAACAAATGATGTGCACCATTTATCATTCAGCAAACAAACGCCAATATATTTAGAAACTTTGGTAAAAATTTAATCATTTTCACACAAATCACCCTCAATAATTTAAATTATTACTGATTTCTTGCAAATGAGGGCATTGCAAGATCTTAAGTGTGGGAAGGGGTTAAATTCTTTCGGATTTTAAAATTTTTTTGCTTTATACACTTGGTTACCATTAAAAATACTAGTAAAGCAGTAGTTGTATTAGAATCTAGTGCTCTCTGATAATAAAGAACAGCCCTGGTCTTATATACTGACTACCCAATTCTAGTAAAATTTTTCAAAATTTTCAATTAAATGAACTAAAAATCATGTTTATACATATTTATGAACGATAAAACTAGGTTTTAACACCGAAATTATTGTTACCTCAAAAAGGACATAAATTGAGAAACAAACCAAAATGTTAAAATTCATTTAAAATGGAATAGAGGACGATAAAAAGGAAAATAAAAGCCAAGTGTGGGAAAATTTACCAAGTTATCTTAAACATATGTCACATATATCTGTAACAAATAACTGAAAATACTTTTACTTTGGACTAAACTAAACTGTTTTACCTGATGAAAGAAAAGAAGAGATGGATCTACACGATGAATCAATTCCATCATTAAAAGGAAGTAAAGTCTTCCGAAAAAGACACGCGCTTCTTGATTTAGGTCATGAAGTTGTCGTCCAGACCAGCTGTAGGTTGACGAAAAATCTAGAAAAGTCATCTCTAAAATCAGCAGGAAATCCACGGACCTCAGCATCAAACAGGGTTGCCAAGTGGTCAGATTTATCCTAACCATGAGAAGGATTTATCTCGTACAATGGGGGGCACCATGCAAATTAGCTGGATAAGACTAATGAATCAGATCCCCAGAAAGGATAATCTCCTTAAAGATTAAAAATCAGCTTTTAAGACTGATATTACTCAATCCTAGAGATTGACCTTAAAGATTGAGAATTACAAACTCATGGAATTCAATGATATCTAAACTCGAGCTTGAACGAGAAAATATTTTGATCAAAATTACAAACCGATTTGTTTTCTGAAAACCCTATTTTCAATGCGTTCATTACCATTGAACGTAAAATCCTAGGAATTCACCTGGAATTCATTAGGTCACCTGAACTAAAATGGGTGTCAACCGTAAGGACCTTGTGCCATACCGAAAAATTATAAGGGTGAGCTTTACTATTGCTCCTACCAAGGATAGTAATTGCGTCCGACACGTTGTAGACCATAATTAAAAGCATGTCAGGGGACATTGCCTTAACAGTTGCTTGTTCAACGCTTTCCTTTACAACCGGACGGTAGTTTACCGAAAGGTAATATACGGGACAAGTAAACTGGACATGTTGCTTTCCAAATACAAGGTTAGCAAGTGGGTGACACAAAAGCGCAAGTTTTGAGCTAAAATTTTCAAATCTGAAACCCACCAAACCCACAAAAATATTTTGCAAACACCGGTAAAGGGTTATCCCGGAAAACTTATCTAGGGTAAAAACTAGATTTAATTTTCAAAAGATCAAATGTTTTCATAAAGATCCAATTTCCTTAATGGATCTAAATTTTTATAGTCATGTGGGACTGTAAACCATATCGTTACTACCATTGTTTATACCGCCGTATAGAAAATCACTGATGTACAAAGTGTGAAGAATAAAGAAGTGATACTAGTATTTCAAGACGATATTGCTTGAGGACAAGCAACGCTCAAGTGTGGGAATATTTGATAATGCTAAAAACGAACATATAATTCATAGCATTATTCCTCAAGAAAGACAAGCTTTTAGTTGCAATTGTTCTATTTACGAGTGATATTCGTTTAAATAATAAAAGGTGAAGACAAAAGACAGATTCGACGAATTGAAGATGCAAACGACCAAAAAGCTCAAAAGAACAAAAGACAATCAAAGAGGTTCCAATTATTGATAAGAAACGTCTCGAAATTACAAGAGTACAAGATTCAAAACGCAAAGTACAAAATATAAAATTGTACGCAAGGACGTTCGAAAATCCGGAACCGGGACCAGAGTCAACTCTCAACGCTCGACGCAACGGACTAAAAATTACAAGTTAACTATGTATATAAATATAATATAATATATAATTAATTATATTAATTATATATATATTATATTTATAAATAAAAACCGTCGGCAGAGAAAAACTCCAAAGATTTGAGCTGTAATTTCATTCTCCGCGACTCGCGGAGTTTGAAGGCCAAAATGGCCGCGAGTCGCGGAGCCCCCAGTTTTGAAACTCCCTATAAAGCAAACCGAATTCTGATCATTTTCATCATCTTTTTCTTCTTCTCTCATATATACGTAAAATATATATATATATATATATATATTTATAATTTATATTTTAATTTTAATTATAATTCTAATAATAAGGGTATGTTAGCGAATGTTGTAAGGGTGTAAGTCGAAATTCTGTCCGTGTAACGCTACGCTATTTTTAATCATTGTAAGTTATGTTCAACCTTTTTACATTAATGTCTCGTAGCTAAGTTATTATTATGCTTATTTAAAACGAAGTAATCATGATGTTGGGCTAATTACTAAAATTGGGTAATTGGGCTTTGTACCATAATTGGGGTTTGGACAAAAGAACGACACTTGTGGAAATTAGACTATGGACTATTAATGGGCTTTATATTTGTTTAACTAAATGATAGTTTGTTAATGTTAATATAAAGATTTACAATTGGGCGTCCTTATAAATTACCATATACACTCGATCGGACACGATGGGCGGGGTATTTATATGTACGAATAATTGTTCATTTAACCGGACACGGGAATGGATTAATAGCCACTAGAATAATTAAAACAGGGGTGAAATTACATTCAAGGGTAATTGGTGTAATTGCTAACAAAGTAGTAAAACCTTGGTTTACATGCAGTTGATAACCTGGTGTATTCATTAAACAAAGTATTAAAACTTTGTTACAATTCGAATCCCCAATTAGTTGGAATATTTAACTTCGGGTATAAGAATAATTTGATGAGGACACTCGCACTTTATATTTATGACTGATGGACTGTTATGGACAAAAACCAGACAGACATATTAAATAATCCAGGACAAAGGACAATTAACCCATGGGCATAAAACTGAAATCAACACGTCAAACATCATGATTACTGAAGTTTAAATAAGCATAATTCTTTTATTTCATATTTAATTTCCTTTATTTTATATTTAATTGCACTTCTAATTATCGCATTTTTATTGTTATTGTATTTAATCGCACTTTTAATTATCGTACTTTTTAATTATCGCAAGTTTATTTTATCGCACTTTTATTATTCGCAATTTCATTTATCGTTATTTACTTCATGCTTTAATTTAAGTCTTGTATTTATTTTTAATATTTTACATTTGGTTTTAACTGCGACTAAAGTTTTAAAATCGACAAACCGGTCATTAAACGGTAAAAACCCCCCTTTATAATAATAATATTACTTATATATATATTTGTATTTTTATAAAAGTAAACTAATATAGCGTTGAGCTTTGTTTAAAAAAGATTCCCTGTGGAACGAACTGGACTTACTAAAAACTACACTACTGTACGATTAGGTACACTGCCTATAAGTGTTGTAGCAAGGTTTAAGTATATCCATTCTATAAATAAATAAATATCTTGTGTAAAATTGTATCGTATTTAATAGTATTTCCTGCTAAAATTAATAAGTATTTTATATACCCCTCGCGAAACATCAACTATCCCAACAACCGCAACAACAATCGCAACAATAACCGCAATCCTAACAATAACTACAACAAACATCCCAACAACCACAACAACTACAACAACCGTTTCAACAACAATAACAATCCCAATAACAACCTCAATAACAATAACGGCAACAAAAGCCAAAAACAGCCATGTCATAGGTGTGAAGAAAATCATCAGGGGTTTTACACGACATTTTGCAACAGGTGTAAAAGAAATGGTCATAGCGCGACAAAGTGTGAGGTCTACGGACCAAAGTTTAACAGAACTAAAGGAACAAATAATGTCGGAACAAGTAATGCCGAAACGAATAGTGTCGGAGCAAGTAATACCAACGCTGTTTGTTATAAATGTGGAAAACCGGGCCACATTATTAGAAATTGCCCGAATTAGGGGAATACTAATGGGCAGGGCCATGGAAGAGTTTTCAATATTAATGCGGCAGAAGCACAGGAAGACCTGGAGCTTGTTACGGGTACGTTTCTTATTGATGATAAATCTGCTTATGTTTTATTTGATTCGGGTGCGGATAGAAGCTATATGAGTAGAGAATTTTGTGCTAAATTAAGTTACCCATTGACGCCTTTGGATAGTAAATTTTTACACGAATTAGCAAACGGTAAATTAATTTCAGCAGATAATATATGTCGGGAGAGAGAAATTAAACTGGGGGATGAAACGTTTGAAATTGATTTAATACCAGTCGAGTTAGGAAGTTTTGATATAATAATTAGCATGGACTGGTTGAAAAAGGTGAGAGCAGAGGTCGTTTGTTACAAAAATGCGATTCGCATTATGCGTGAAAAAGGAAAACCTTTAATGGTGTACGGAGAAAAGAACAACGTGAAATTAAATCTTATTAGTAGTTTGAAGGCACAAAAACTAATAAGAAAGGGTTGTTACGTCATTCTAGCACACATCGAGGAAGTTAAACCAGAAGAAAAGAACATCAGTGATGTTCCCGTCGCAAAAGAACTTCCCGATGTATTTCCGAAAGAATTACCGGGATTACCCCCACATCGATTCGTTGAATTTCAAATAGACCTTGTACCAGGAGCTGCACCAATAGCTCGTGCTCCATACAGACTCGCACCCAGCAAAATGAAAGAATTACAAAGTCAGTTACAGGAACTTTTAGAGCGTGGTTTCATTCGACCAAGCACATCACCATGGGGAGCTCCTGTTTAGTTTGTCAAGAAGAAAGATGGTACATTTAGGTTGTGTATCGACTACCGAGAGTTGAACAAACTTACCATCAAGAACCGCTACCCACTACCGAGAATTGGCGACTTATTTGATCAACTACAAGGCTCGTCTGTTTATTCGAAGATCGATTTACATTCTGGATATCATCAAATGCGGGTGAAGGAGGATGATATTCCAAAGACTGCTTTTAGGACGCGTTACGGTCATTACGAGTTTATGGTTATGCCGTTTGGATTGACTAACGCACTAGCTGTGTTCATGGACCTCGTGAACCGAGTGTGTGTGCCATATCTTGACAAGAGCACGAAGAACATTTAAGAAAAGTGCTAGAGTTGCTGAGAAAAGAAAAGCTGTACGCTAAGTTTTCAAAGTGTGCATTTTGGTTGGAAGAAGTTCAATTCCTCGATCACATAGTGAACAAAGAAGGTATTCAGGTGGATCCAGCAAAGATTGAAACCGTTGAAAAGTGGGAAACTCCAAAAACTCCGAAACACATACGTCAGTTTTTAGGACTAGCTGGTTACTACAGAAGGTTCATCCAAGACTTTTCCAAAATAGCAAAACCCTTGACTGCATTAACGCATAAAGGGAAGAAATTTGAATGGAAAGATAAACAAGAGAAAGAGTTTCAATTGTTAAAGAAAAAGTTAACTACGGCACCTATATTGTCATTACCTGAAGGGAATGAAGATTTTGTGATATATTATGACGCCTCAAAGCAAGGTCTCGGTTGTGTATTAATGCAACGAACGAAAGTAATTGCTTATGCGTCTAGACAATTGAAGATTCACCAACAGAATTATACGACGCATGATTTGGAATTAGGCGCGGTTGTTTTTGCATTAAAGACTTGGAGGCACTACTTATATGGGGTCAAAAGTATTATATATACCGACCACAAAAGTCTTCAACACATATTTAATCAGAAACAACTGAATATGAGGCAGCGTAGGTGGATTGAATTGTTGAATGATTACGACTTTGAGATTCGTTACCACCCGGGGAAGGCAAATGTGGTAGACGACGCCTTGAGCAGAAAAGACAGATAACCCATTCGAGTAAAAGCTATGAATACAACGATTCACACTAACCTTACTACTCAAATAAAGAAGGCGCAACAAGGTGTTTTAAAAGAGAGAAATTTAAAGGATGAAATACCCAAAGGATCGGAGAAGCATCTTAATATTCGGGAAGACGAAACCCGGTATAGGGCTGAAAGAATTTGGGTACCAAAATTTGGAGATATGAGAGAAATGGTACTTAGAGAAGCTCATAAAACCAGATACTCAATACATCCTGGAACGGGGAAGATGTACAAGGATCTCAAGAAACATTTTTGGTGGCCAGGTATGAAAGCTGATGTTGCTAAATACGTAGGGGAATGTTTGACGTGTTCTAAGGTCAAAGCAGAGCATCAGAAACCATCAGGTCTACTTCAACAACCCGAAATCCCGGAATGGAAATGGGAAAGCATTACCATGGATTTCATCACTAAATTGCCAAGGACTGCAAGTGGTTTTGATACTATTTGGGTAATAGTTGATCATCTCACCAAATTAGCACACTTCCTGCCAATAAGAGAAGATGACAAGATGGAGAAGTTAGCACGATTGTATTTGAAGGAAGTCGTCTCCAGACATGGAATACCAATCTCTATTATCTCTGATAGGGATGGCAGATTTATTTCAAGATTCTGGCAGACATTACAGCAAGCATTAGGAACTCGTCTAGACATGAGTACTGCCTATCATCCACAAACTGATGAGCAGAGTGAAAGGACGATACAAATGCTTGAAGACATGCTATGAGCATGTGTTATTGATTTTGAAAACAGTTGGGATCGACATCTACCGTTAGCAGAATTTTCCTACAACAACAGCTACCATTCAAGCATTGAGATGGCGCCGTTTGAAGTACTTTATGGTAGAATGTGCAGGTCTCCAATTTGTTGGAGTAAAGTGGGGGATAGACAGATTACGGGTCCGGAGATAATACAAGAAACTACCGGGAAGATCATCCAAATTCAACAACGGTTGAAAATAGCCCAAAGTTGACAAAAGAGCTACGCCGACATTAAAAGAAAAGATATAGAATTTGAAATTGGAGAGATGGTCATGCTTAAGGTTGAACCTTGGAAAGGCGTTGTTCGATTTAGTAAACGAGGGAAATTAAATCCAAGGTATATTGGACCATTCAAGATTATTGATCGTGTCGGACCAGTAGCTTACCGACTTGAGTTACCTCAACAACTCGCGGCTGTACATAACACTTTCCACGTCTCGAATTTGAAGAAATGTTTTGCTAAAGAAGATCTCACTATTCTGTTAGACGAAATTCAAATCAACAAAAAACTTCAATTCATCGAAGAACCCGTCGAAATAATGGATCGTGAGGTTAAAAGACTTAAACAAAACAAGATACCAATTGTTAAGGTTCGATGGAATGCTCGTAGAGGACCCTAGTTCACCTGGGAATGAGAAGATCAGATGAAGAAGAAATACCCGCACTTATTTCCAGAAGGTACGTCAACACCTCCAACTGCTTAAAATTTCGGGACGAAATTTATTTAACGGGTAGGTATTGTAGTGACCCGAACTTTTCTATGTTTATATATATTAAATAAAATTGATATTTACATGATTAAGTGTTTCCAACATGTTAAGCAATCAAACTTGTTAAGACTTGATTAATTGAAATAGGTTTCATATAGAAAATTGACCACCCAAGTTGACCGGTGATTCACGAACGTTAAAACTTGTAAAAACTATATGATGACATATATATGATTATATATATAATTAACATGATATTATGATAAGTCAGTATCTCATTAGGTATTTTAACAATGAGTTATATACATAAAATTGTGTTTATTGAATTAAGAAACTCGAAACGATATATATAACGATTATCGTTATAACAACGTCTTACTAATTACTTATGAATCATATTAAGATATTGTTACACTATGTTAAATCATGATAAATGATAAGTAAACATGTCATTATGTATATTAACAATGAACTACATATGTAAAACAAGACTACTAACTTAAGAATTTCGAAACGAGACATATATGTAACGATTATCGTTGTAACAACATTTAACTGTATATATATCATACTAAGATATATTAATATATCATAATATCATGATAATGTAATAATTTAACATCTCTTTAGATATAATAAACAATGGGTTAACAACATTTAACAAGATCGTTAACCTAAAGGTTTCAAAACAACATTTACATGTAACGACTAACAATGACTTAACGACTCAGTTAAAATGTATATACATGTAGTATTTTAATATGTATTCATACAATTTTGAAAGGCTTCAAGACACTTATCAAAATACTTCTACTTAACAAAAATGCTTACAATTACATCCTCGTTCAGTTTCATCAACAATTCTACTCATATGCACCCGGATTCGTACTCGTACAATACACAGCTTCTAAATGTATGTACTATTGGTATATACACTCCAATGATTAGCTCTTAGCAGCCCATGTGAGTCACCTAACACATGTGAGAACCATCATTTGGCAACTAGCATGAAATATCTCATAAAATTACAAAAATATTAGTAATCATTCATGACTTATTTACATGAAAACAAAATTACATATCCTTTATATCTAATCCATATACCAACAACTAAAAACACCTACAAACACTTTCATTCTTCAATTTTATTCATCTAATTGATCTCTCTCAAGTTCCATCTTCAAGTTCTAAGTGTTCTTCATAAATTCTACAAGTTCTAGTTTCATAAAATCAAGAATACTTCCAAGTTTACTAGCTCACTTCCAATCTTGTAAAGTGATCATCCAATCTCGAGAAATCCTTGTTGTTTATAGTAAAATATCATTCTAAATCAAGGTAATACTCATATAAAAACTTTGATTCAATTCCTATAACTATAACTATCTTAATTCGAGTGATAATCTTACTTGAACTTGTTTTCGTGTCATGATTCTACTTCAAGAACTTTCTAGCCATCCAAGATCCTTTGAAGCTAGATCATTTCTTGTCACTTCTAGTAGGTTTACCTACTAAACTTGAGGTAGTAATGATGTTCATAACATCATTCGATTCATACATATAAAACTATCTTATTCGAAGATTTGAACATGTAATCACTAGAACATAGTTTAGTTAATTCTAAACTTGTTCTCAAACAAAAGTTAATCCTTCTAACTTGACTTTTAAAATCAACTAAACACATGTTCTATATCTATATGATATGCTAACTTAATGATTTAAAACCGGAAAACACGAAAAATATCGCGGGCTCTTTTGGGTTAGTTAATTAAAAACTATGATAAACTTTGATTTAAAAGTTGTTCTTCTGGAAAAATGATTTTTCTTATGAACATGAAACTATATCCAAAAACCATGGTTAAACTCAAAGTGGAAGTATGTTTTCCAAAATGGTCATCTAGACGTCGTTCTTTCGACTAAAATTACTACCTTTACAAAAACGACTTGTAACTTATTTTTCCAACTATAAATCTATACTTTTTATGTTTAGATTCATAAAAAAGAGTTCAATATGAAACCATAGCAATTTGATTCACTCAAATCGGATTTAAAACGAAGAAGTTATGGGTAAAACAAGATTGGATATTTTTTTGATTGTTGTAGCTACGGGAAATATTGTAACAATTCTATACAAATCATATCCTAGCTAACTTATATTGTATTATACATGTATTCTAATGTAATATTGGGATACCATAGACACGTATGCAAATGTTTTGACATATCATATCGACCTATGTATATATATTATTTGGAACAACCATAGACACTCTATATGCAGTAATGTTGGAGTTAGCTATACAGGGTTGAGGTTGATTCCAAAAATATATATACTTTGAGTTGTGATCTAGCCTGAGACGTGTATACACTGTTGATTCAAGATAACATATATCGATTTATTTCTGTACATCTAACTGTGGACAACTAGTTGTAGGTTACTAACGAGGACAGCTGACTTAATAAATTTAAAACAGTAAAACGTATTAAAAATGTTGTAAATATATTTTGAACATACTTTGATATATATGTACATATTTGTTATAGGTTCGTGAATTGACCAGTGGCCAAGTCTTACTTCCCGACGAAGTAAAAATCTGTGAAAGTGAGTTATAGTCCCATTTTTAAAATCTAATATTTTGGGATGAGAATACATGCAGTTTTATAAATGTTTTATGAAATAGACACAAGTAAATGAAACTACATTATATGGGTGAATGATCAAAGCCGAATATGCCCCTTTTGCTTGGTAACCTAAGAATTAGTAAACCGATCTACTAATTGACGCGAATCCTAAAGATAGATCTATTGGGCCTAACGAACCCCATCCAAAGTACCAGATGCTTTAGTACTTCGAATCGTTTATATCATGTCCGAAGGATTTCCCGGAATGATAGGGGATATTCTTATATGCATCTTGTTAATATCGGTTACCAGGTGTTCACCATATGAATGAATTTTATCTCTATGTATGGGATGTATATTGAAATATGAAATCTTGTGGTCTATTATTATGATTTGATAATATATAGGTTAAACCTATAACTCACCAACATTTTTGTTGACGTTTTAAGCATGTTTATTCTCAGGTGATTATTAAGAGCTTCCGCTGTTGCATACTAAAATAAGGACAAGATTTGGAGTCCATGCTGGTATGATATTATATAAAAACTGCATTCAAGAAACTTATTTTTGATGTAATATATTCTTATTGTAAACCATTATGTAATGGTCGTGTGTAAACGGTATATTTTAGATTATCATTATTTGATAATCTATGTAATGCTTTTTAAACCTTTATCGATAAAATAAAGGTTATGGTTGTTTTAAAAATGAATGCAGTCTTTGAAAAACGTCTCATATAGAGGTCAAAACCTCGCGACAAAATCAATTAATATGGAACGTTTATAATCAATATGAACGGGACATTTCATGTTAAGACTTGATTAATTGAAATAGGTTTCATATAGACAATTGACCACCCAAGTTGACTGGTGATTCATGAACGTTAAAACTTGTAAAAACTATATGATGACATATATCTGATTATATATATAGTTAACATGATATTATGATAAGTAAGTATCTCATTAGGTATTTTAACAATGAGTTATATACATAAAATTGAGTTTATTGAATTAAGAAACTCGAAACGATATATATAACGATTATCGTTATAACAACGTCTTACTAAATACATATGAATCATATTAAGATATTGATACACTATGTTTAATCATGATAAATGATAAGTAAACATGTCATTAAGTGTATTAACAATGAACTACATATGTAAAAACGAAACTACTAACTTAATGATTTCGAAACGAGACATATATGTAACGATTATCGTTGTAACAACATTTAACTGTATATTTATCATACTAAGATATATTAATATATCATAATATCATGATAATGTAATAATTTAACATCTCATTAGATATAATAAACATTGGGTTAACAACATTTAACATGATCGTTAACTTAAAGGTTTCAAATCAACATTTACATGTAACGACTAACGATGACTTAACGACTCAGTTAAAATGCATATACATGTAGAGTTTTAATATGTATTCATTCACTTTTGAAAGACTTCAAGACACTTATCAAAATACTTCTACTTAACAAAAATGCTTACAATTACATCCTCGTTCAGTTTCATCAACAATTATACTCGTATGCACCCGTATTCGTACTCGTACCATACACAGCTTTTAGATGTATGTACTATTGGTATATACACTCCAATTATCAGCTCTTAGTAGCCCATGTGAGTCACCTAACACATGTAGGAACCATCATTTGGCAACTAGCATGAAATATCTCATAAAATTATAAAAATATTAGTAATCATTCATGACTTATTTACATGTAAACAAAATTACACATCCTTTATATCTAATCCATATACCAAAGACCAAAAACACCTAAAAACACTTTCATTCTTCAATTTTCTTCATCTAATTGATCTCTCTCAAGTTCTATCTTCAAGTTCTAAGTGTTCTTCATAAATTCTATAAGTTCTAGTTTCATAAAATCAAGAATACTTCCAAGTTTGCAAGCTTACTTCCAATCTTGTAAAGTGATCATCCAACCTCAAGAAATCTTTCTTATTTATAGTAAGATATATTTCTAATATAAGGTAATACTCATATTAAAACTTTGATTCAATTTCTATAACTATAACAATCTTATTTCGAGAGAAAATCTTACTTGAACTTGTTTTCGTGTCATGATTCTGCTTCAAGAACTTTCAAGCCATCCAAGGATCCTTTGAAGCTAGATCTATTTTTCTCATTTCCAGTAGGTTTTATCCACAAAACCTGAGGTAGTAATGATGTTCATAACATCATTCGATTCATATATATAAAACTACCTTATTCGAAGGTTTAAACTTGAAATCACTAGAACATAGTTTAGTTAATTCTAAACTTGTTCGCAAACAAAAGTTAATCCTTCTAACTTGACTTTGAAAATCAACTAAACACATGTTCTATATCTATATTCTATGCTAACTTAATGATTTAAAACCTGGAAACACGAAAAACACCGTAAAATCGGATATACGCCGTCGTAGTAACACCGCGGGCTGTTTTGGGTTTGATAATTAAAAACTATGATAAACTTTGATTTAAAAGTTGTTATTCTGGAAAAATTATTTTTCTTATAAACATGAAACTATATCCAAAAATCATGGTTAAACTCAAAGTGGAAGTATGTTTTTCAAAATGGTCATCAAGACGTCGTTCTTTCGACTGAAATGACTACATCTTACAAAAACGGCTTGTAACTTATATTTCTGACTATAAACCTATACTTTTTCTATTTAGATTCATAAAATAGAGTTCAATATGAAACCATAGCAATTTGATTCACTCAAAACGGATTTAAAACGAAGAAGTTATGGGTAAAACAAGATTGGATATTTTTTTATTGTTGTAGCTACGGGAATTATTGTAACAATTCTATACAAATCATATCCTAGCTAACTTATATTGTATTATACATGTTGTGATTCCCCATACAAAACCATCGTATACGAATCATCAACAACATGATCATTACAAGGTCAAATAGTATATGCGGTTTCAAAAGAAGTTTGCATTCATTAATAAAAGTGATGTCTTAACCAACATCAAATATCTTACAACAAAAGTATGCTTCAATGAACAGAAGCAATTAGTAATAGTACGTGACCCATGGTAACATAGTTTGAATGCAAATAAAACGTTTCATGCGGTGACAACTCTAACAAGCGCAGCGGGTGTCTACAAAGCATGACTAGTACAGCGGAAGCAAGCAAACCTTAAGCACCTGAGAAAAACATACTCAAAAACGTCAACACAAAGGTTGGTGAGCTATAGTTTAAGTATAACAGTAATGTAAGGTAGGCCACGAGATTTCAGTGCTTCAACAGCGTTTCAAAACAGTATGAAAAGTATATGTTTAACCGTGGGCACTTGGTAACTAACTTAACGTTTATTACCCCCTAAAAGTACACTTGGCGAGTGCGTATGTTTACGAAGTATTAAACACCCGTTAAATGCTAACGCTACTAGCCCGAGTGGGGATGTCAAACTCTATGGATCCATATCTAAGATTCGCGTTCACCGGTTCAAAGACCAATGACTAAATGTTACCGAGCTAAGGGGAAAGTTTATGCCGTTGTATAACCCACACATATATAAAGTTTAAGTACTCATGCCTAGTATGTAAAACGTAAAATACGCATGTATTCTCAGTTCCCAAAATCATTAAAGTAAAAAAGGAATGCTATAACTCACAGTGGTAAAGTAGTAGTAAAGTTGGTTCGGGAAAGTAAGCAAGTATGTAGGTCCGGAAAGTCCTCAACCTAAGTCAAAAGTTACTAAGTCAGTAAATCATCACAATAGGTTTATAAGTATGTAAATTAGGTCTTAAGTATCATCATCATTCATCATCAAACAAAAAGTGTAAAGTAAGTTTCATTTTAGAAAAGAGTTTAAATCAAAGGCTGACTTCGATCAGTCGCCACGGCCTCTATACAAACTGAAATAAGGTGAGGCCAGCGGCCATGGCTCCGTATATAAGTTCTTTAGTTTCTGTAAAAATTCCAGAAGCAAACTCGTCTTTGTTTGACCGTGGCGACGGTCTAAGTGCGAGTAGGTCAGAATTTTCAGCACAACGTTAAAAGGACATAGTGACGTTCGGCGGGACACAGATCCTAAACCGTAACTCGGATTAAGATGAGTCTTAAATGAAAAGTCATCTACACGAATTGAGAAAACTGAAAATAAACTTTACAGCAGCCCAGGTGGTTTGATCAGTTACAGAAACAGTAGCTAAAGGTGTTCCGGTGGGTTCTTGGTGCTTGATGCTCATCACGGTTCTCATCCTTGATGCTTGTAGCTTCAAGTGTACAACTCGTTGATGGGTTTGCATCATCTTAACCAAGGTTTGACCATCATAACACTTGTGTAGGTCTAAGATAAGTTGCAAAACTCACTTAAGAGTTGTATGTAGTTTGATGAACCAAAGTTACATCAAGATCTTAGATCCGACACATACATGAGTTCTAATAGTAATATAAAGCTACAAACTTGAAAGTAAACTAACTAATCAAGATCTTAAGTTGTAGAACATAGTTGTTAGTTAGATCTTAAAGATCTTAGACCCAAAAGTCTAGATCTAAAGTTCTTAAGTTAAATCCTAAGTTATAAGACATGAATCTTTACTTTAATGAAACCATAAGTTATGAAACTTAGATTTTCATCTTGTAAAGTGTATGTAAGCTCATAAGCTCTTGTTTACAACAAAATTAGAAGACCATAAGCTATAAAAGCTTAGATCCAACACAAGTATATGAAGTTATAACTAGAAAGTTATACTTCCATGTTCTTGAACTTACAAAGTTAACTTTTAGCTTCAAGAAATATGAGATCAAGATTAACTAGTAATACTTGACCAAATTAACAACATTTCAACTTTAAAGTATATAAAATGAAGAAATAAGTTAAATCTACAAGTAACAAGTTCATGGTTGTTCATACTTTAAAGATTCAAGCCAAGGCTTTGATCTTTAAGAAAGTAAACCTTAAGTTTACAAACATGGATTCAAGTATGGTTTTTACAACTCATGAACTTTAAATCTTTAAAACATTAAGTGTAGAACCATAAACTAGAAAGTTTAGATTCTTTGTTCTTGGTTCTTTACAACAAAAGATGAAAGTAACCAAGATTAGATGAAGATACAAGTTATAGAACTTGATCTTTAACAAAGATAAACAACAAGTAAGTAATCAACAACAAAGAACAAGTAATCAAAACAAGCAAATGATGATGATGTATATGTATATATTTCGGTTTTTACAAGAAAAAAAAGAAGAAGAAAAAGCTCAAGTTACTTACAAAGTAGAGAGCAAATGAGAGAAAATGAGAAGTAAGTTTGTGTGTGTGAAAAAGTGAAGTGAAATGAGAGAATAAGTAACCAAAATTTGAAACAAAACTCCTCCCCATGTGAGCCAAGGCCGACGGCCAAAAGGGTGTCCCAAAGAGGCAATGTCAAACTTCAACTTTCTAATATGGGGAGATGGTGAATGCTTGAAGTGGTATAAAAGCAAAGTAGCATGGGAACAAGGTGTAAGGATACTTGTAACTAGATTCCTTCACTAATTAATCCTTGATTAAGTTTAATAAGTCATTTACATAATGTTGGGCTCTTAATTAATCCATTAAGATAAGTAGGGTGGGCTTCTAAGTCCATTAACACAAGCCCAAGTCCAAAAAAGCAATAATCTAAATAAAAGCCCAAGTAATTAACTAGTAACCTTAGTTAATTAAAATGATTAATAATAATTAAATCATGAATGTAAATAATATTTGGAAATATTATTCGTGATACGTACGTGCGTCACAAAGACAATTCGGGCCATGAAAAGTTAAATACGGTAACAAGTAACATGTATAAGAACACGTTTATTAAAACGCAAGCATTAATAATAAATTATTAATAATTAAACGTTGGAAAATCCAGTGTTGTTACACATGTATTATAATATATTATGTAATATTGGGATACCATAGACACGTATGCAAATGTTTTGACATATCATCGTATATATATTATTTGGAACAACCATAGACACTCTATATGCAGTAATGTTTGAGTTAGCTATACAGGGTTGAGGTTGATTCCAAAAATATATATACTTTGAGTTGTGATCTAGCCTGAGACGTGTATACACTGGGTTGTGGATTGATTCAAGATAATATATATCAATTTATTTCTGTACATTTAACTATGGACAACTAGTAGTAGGTTACTAACAAGGACAGCTGACTTAATAAACTTAAAACATCAAAATGTATTAAAAGTGTTGTAAATATATTTTGAACATACTTTGATATATATGTACATATTTGTTATAGGTTCGTGAATCGACCAGTGGCCAAGTCTTACTTCCGACGAAGTAAAAATCTGAGAAACTGAGTTATAGTCCCACTTTTAAAATCTAATATTTTGGGATGAGAATACATGCAGTTTTATAAATGTTTTACGAAATAGACACAAGTAAATGAAACTGCATTATATGGGTGAATGATCGAAGCCGATTATGCCCCTTTTGCTTGGTAGCCTAAGAATTAGTAAACCGGTCTACTAATTGACGCGAATCCTAAAGATAGATCTATTGGGCCTAACGAACCCCATCCAAAGTACCGGATGCTTTAGTACTTCGAATTCGTTTTTATCATGTCCGAAGGATTTCCCGGAATGATAGGGGATATTCTTATATGCATCTTGTTAATGTCGGTTACCAGGTGTTCACCATATGAATGATTTTTATCTCTATGTATGGGATGTATATTGAAATATGAAATCTTGTGGTCTATTATTATGATTTGATAATATATAGGTTAAACCTATAACTCACCAACATTTTTGTTGACGTTTTAAGCATGTTTATTCTCAGGTCATTATTAAGAGATTCCGCTGTTGCATACTAAAATAAGGACAAGATTTGGAGTCCATGCTTGTATGATATTATGTAAAAACTGCATTCAAGAAACTTATTTTTGATGTAATATATTCTTATTGTAAACCATTATGTAATGGTCGTGTGTAAACGGTATATTTTAGATTATCATTATTTGATAATCTACGTAATGCTTTTTAAACCTTTATAGATAAAATAAAGGTTATGGTTGTTTTAAAAATGAATGCAGTCTTTGCAAAACATCTCATATAGAGGTCAAAACCTCGCGACGAAATCAATTAATATGGAACGTTTATAATCAATATGAATGGGACATTTCAGTTGGTATCCGAGCGTTGGTCTTAGAGAACCAGAAATTTGCATTAGTGTGTCTTATCGAGTTTGTTAGGATACATTAGTGAGTCTGAACTTCGACCGTGTTTTCTTTAAAAACTATTGCTTAACACTTTTGTTGGAAACTATATATTATTAACATGTAAATGTTATGTGATATATTAACCTCTTAATGTGTTTGATATTGTGTGATAGATGTCTACCACTAGTAAAAATCCCATCGATTCACCTAATAATAATGAAGAGTCGAATATATTTTGGGAAGATTCACAAATTCCCGAAGAGGAACCGGAAGAAGAGGAACTGGAAGAGGAGGAACCGAAAGAGGAGGAACCGGAAGAAGAGGAACCGGAAGAAGAAGAGGTTCCAAAGGAAGAAATATTGATACCTATAGTAAATCGATTAAATAAAAGAAAATTCTCAACCAACGGACCAAAGTTAATAATGGTCAATGGTGTTTCCGTCGAGGAAGCAAAATATTGGGAAGATTACCAATTTTTCGATGAATCGGATCCCGATGAGGATTCCGATGATGTTATAGAAATTACCTCGACCCAATTTAATAAAGCAAAAGAAAATAATAAGGGAAAAGGTATAAAAATAGAGAAACTCGATTCCAACCCCGATGAACTTTATATGTATCGGCAACATCTGTATTTCCTAATATGTAACAATGACCCGAGAACCTCTAAACCACCAGGTTTTTCTAAACCATTGTGGAAAATGACGGCTCGTATTATAGGAACACCATATATTCCTAGAAAATTAGGAAAATGAACCAAGTCTGAAGAAGAAAAAACCAGTGATTCAGATTAGAGGGTTGTAATCATGTTGTGTATTATATGTATTGTAGTGTGCTTGTACTTTTATGTTCTATGTAAAAATTGCTTGTATTGTTTGTTAATTATCTTTTATGAATCTAATCCTTGTCTATTTTACAGTATAAAAATAAAATGGACGTTAAGGGTAGACAACCGAATATTTTAGAAGATCTACCAGAGGATATGATTGAGGAAATCTTGTCTAGAGTCGGACAGAATTCATCAGCACAATTAATTATGGCAAAATTAACTTGTCAAACATTTGAAAGACTTTTCAGAAATGCCTTAGTTTATAAAAGGCTTTCCTTTGATAGGTGGGGTATATCACATTGGGGAGACCGTAAGTTACACCGTGTTTTCTTTAAAGCGTTAAATGCGGGGAACCCAAATGCAATTTTACGCTACGGGTTAAGAACCTATTTTGACTCAACATATCCCAACATAGGATTTCGTGAATTAGAAATAGCTTCTAACATGCAACATAAAGAAGCATGTTATGCTTACGGGTTAGTGATGTTCGCTTCTTACCAAAGTGAGAAAAAGAACATCGGATTGCAACTTTTAAATGAAACCTTCCCTCAAGTGACGGATGCAGTAGTTAGGGTGAGAAACAAGGTTTTTAGATTATTACGGGGCTGTTGGACATTACGAATGGCACGACCCGAAAAATTTCGACTAATTTTAAACCAAACTCTCGATAGAATATTAGATTTTCAACACGATAAGCTAAGTCTGATAGGATGAGTCTCAAAATTTATTTATTTATTAGGTATATTCATTTGACCTTTGACTAATCCCAACGATTCACGAACAATGGTGTGTAAATAAATATGTATATATATATATATATATGTATAGAAATATAGATACAAATGTATATATACTATTTTGAATTAACAAAGTATATTTTAATCATTAGGAAATTAAAATTTAGAATAATAAATGGGATAATTAAGTTACCATTATATTAATATAAATTGCTATTATTATTATTATTCCTAATGTTAAAAGTATTATTATTATAATTATAATCTAATTAATGAGTTTAATCAGATTATATGGATAATATACATACATATACAAACATCTATTAACAACTTGTAATATATTCATATACGGATATATGTCATACACTTATACAGATAAAGATATCCACGATTCAAGCATAGATCCTTGTTACAATCAAACAGTGTTTGATTAAATCCCTGTTCCAAAAATCGTACCAATCAACCTCACTAAGAACAAATTATGTTAGAAAATTTTGCACAACCTTTTAATTATTTTACTTTTCTTGTTGTCTGTTCTTGTTTGTCCAATTAAGAAAAATCAACACCCACTTCATTACATAATCGACCAAATAAGTTGATAAGGGATTACTGTTTTCTTTGTCTACTTCCATCTATCTATAATTTATATATGCATATACTTATGCAAGAAGTGAGACACTTACACACACATAAACCAATCCATTGATCACTTCATCAACCAACAAACTTCCACCGCCACCATCACAACCATTAACCACCATGGAACACCTTAAACAATCACCAAAATTCTCTTCTTTGTTCTGTCAATCGAGGTATCACCACCCAACACTCAACCACACCCACGAGTTCCTGTTTCCTTGACTACCATCACCCTCGTTGATTGTTTAAAACTTTAATCGGTTTCTGTTTCTTTTTTCAAACAAAACGCCATCAAAACCTTCACCATCGAAACACAACCCACTTGATTCGATCCCTCTCTATTTCAGCTATAAACTGACGACACAAACCAGACCCAAACACTTTATTGTGTTTATGTTTTCTTCGATCAACCCAGCTCAATTCACCACCATAACCCATAACCGAAGACTACGACCTACGCTTGTCTTTCACAACATCTTCTTCCGTTCATGCCACTGTTACGATCAAACCACCCAACAAACCTTGTTCATCAATCCGAACAGTGGCTATGGATTTTGTTTCTTTTGTGATTAACAACAAACGTTTTTCTTTTAACTAATCTCACTTGATCACACTCTCTACGAAAACCGGTTATTACTCTCGGTTAATACACGTTGCTACATACCTTGTGTTTCTGTTTTAAAGATCATCATAAACCACCATCGGGAAACACCATCTCACTCTATCTCTCTCTCTTTTATATTTTTCTATTTTAAAGTCGAACATCACTTTATTCATCGTAAACAAACCCAAACCAAAACCACCTGCAACCATCGAAGACCACTTTCTTCCTTCACACTCCCTCTTCGAAAACCTTTACAAACCATAACCCGACTGCCGCCATACGAGCTGTTTCTGTTTTAATCACAACCGGGAACACCACCAACAAACCACCATCTGCAGCTGCAATATTTCTGTTCAGTCGAAACCACCACCGGCTACACAATAAACTCGTTCCTCTTCTACAGTGACGTGAGTTATGATGATGGTGATGCTTCGTTATGATGATGGAAGTTGTTGAATAATTGAGAAGAAGATGATACGATGATGTACATCGAGTCAATGATATTATGCTCATGATCACGATAATGATAATGATAATATGATCTGTAAAGGAGTTTAGATAACGATTAGGTCTAGTTTCTGTTTTAAATTTCAAAACGTAATTAATTTGGGCCAGAATTACTATTTCATGTGAACTAGTGGGTTTGTTAATGATGAGTTGGGCTGTGATCCTATTCTTGGGCCGAGATCTGTTTGTCTGTTAGGCCTAGAACTCCCTCGATGGAACTGTAAAAATTAAGGATGGAAGAAGAAAAAGAAACGGACTTAATATAAATATATATAAGATGCGATTTATGACAGAAAAGTAAGACAGAGGGGTTGGTTAGGGTGTTGATGGATTAGCTAGAGGTCATGGGTTTGAGTCCCGTCTCGGGTGGTTTAATTTTTTTAATGCTACAAAGGTATAATTTAATATCATTATCATTTCTATTATTATTATTAGTATTATTATTAAAAACTATCATGTTATTATTATTGAAACTATCATTATTATTATTAGGATTGTCATTATTTTTATTATTATTATTATCATTTTTATGAAAGTTACTATTATTATTATTATTATGAATATTATAAACTATTATTATTATTATTATTATTATCATCATCGTTATTATTTTTAACATTAACATTATTGTTTTTAACATTATTATTATTACTATCATTATTGGTATTACTAAAATTACCACTAGTATTATTATTATTATTATTACAACAAATATTCTTTATTTAAAATATAATTATTACATGTAACCTAAATATAACTACGGGTTTAAATATTAGTTAAATAAATATATATAAGATATGACTGAAGATATAATATATAAATAGTGAATATATATTTTAATTGGAATTTAATCATATAACTACAACACTGATTATATAAAAGCTATATAATTAATAGTTGAAACGATTTAATTTCCATTACATGTATTAATATATATAAATGAATATAGGATCGTGAATCCAAGGCCAAACCTCATACTTGTTCAATGTCGTTCTATGTATTTTTACTACAAAATACATTAGGTGAGTTTCATTTGCTCCCTTTTTAATTACTTTTGCAATATATATTTTTGGGCTGAGAATACATGCGCTGCTTTTATAAATGTTTACGAGATAGACACAAGTACTTAAAATATATTCTACGTTGAGTTTTACCACCCTACATATCTTCCCTAATAGCTTGGTAACTACTATTTACATATGGTATTGTAAACGCGAATCCTGTTGATAGATCTATCGGGCCTGACAACCCCAACCGGACTGGACGACCAGTATTCAACGGTTGCACAGTACTTCGTTTTGTTACTACACTTGGTACAGTGTAGGGAGATTTCATAATAAAGGGAATATGCGACGTTGATTAAATGTTAAGTATGGTTACCAAGTGCTCAACCACTTAGAATGCTTTACATACACTTGCGAGTGTATTATGTTTATGATTATGAAATCTTGTGGTCTATTAATATATTGAAATGATTGTTAGGATAAACCTATGAACTCACCAACCTTTTGGTTGAAACTTTTAAGCATGTTTATTCTCAGGTATATATAAGAAGTCTTCCGCTGTGCATTTGCTCATATTACTGGGAGTCATTCCTGCATATTTAAGATTAATACCTCGCAATGGGACCAGATGTTGATGACTTCATCCAGGGGGATACGGACGGGTTCTCACAGGTGGTATCAGAACGTTGGTCTTAGAGAACCAGGTCTTGCATTAGTGTGTCTAACTGATAGTTGTTAGGATACATTAGCGAGTCTGGACTTCGACCTTAGCTGCATATTATAAGTATTGTTTATCATTCCTAGTGAAAAATTACTTGCTTATTATTCCTAAGTCTAGACACGACTTCCTGCACTTATTTGATAGATAGTGTACAGATAAATTCATATCTTAGCGTATCTACTAATTTATATCTTAGCGTATCTGTTACTGTAGACTTTATCTGACACGTTTCTTTATTTTTCTTCGTAATCTACGGGATCTTCTGTACTATGTATAGGTATTCTATATAATTAGAATATCATCCGATATCCGAAAATCATTTCATATCAAAAAATCCTTTATTCAATCGTACGCAATGGAACTCACCATTAGATTAAGTCCCTCAGATTCCGATATGGAGACCCACTCCAGCTCCAGAAGCAGCGTCACCAGAATGAATCAATCAATCAGCCATCCCCAATTCATCTGATGAGTTCGTAGTCAACTTAACCAATGGAGACGAGAAGAAGGCGATCCCTTCCACCAACCGAATTCACCTTTTGGTGAAGAACCTGAATCCCTTACCGGTGAACCTATCCGAAACACCATTTTTAGCCTTATCTCCAGGGTAGCTCATCACGATTATCTTCTATCTAAAATTCTAAACCTTATCCATCCCCTTGTTCAAACCGCCAACCATCCCGGAATAATAGAAGAAGTCAACGAATTTCGCGCTCGAGTTGTAGCTTTGGAAAATATGGTGCAAAACCTACCAGCTTCAGCAACATCACCGGCACCAACAACACCACCAACAACTCAAGAGTCAACATCACATGCCTCAATATCTCATTCTGTACCTCGAGCAAAATCATCGTTCTACGTATCGTTCTATCTACTTTATCTTCGTTCTACATATCGTTCTACATCGATTATCTTTGTTCTACATGACGATTATGTAATCTCTAATGTTTTAGAGATTATGTATTCTAGTTCTAATGGTAAATCAAATGAGTTTAATATCTAACTGACTCATTAAATCCATGATTACATCTTAAGAAAATATATATGTATGTATATTTTCATAAGGATTGTAATTAAAAATTCTTTTGTACAAACTGTTAATGATGAGAATATTTTAACGGGTAGGTAATACCCGAGGAATATTTGAGTTTCACATTAATAAGTTACACTGTACATTCTTTCAATCCGATTCCACAGTCGTTTACTATTCTACTTACATCCACAAGATACGTATCCATTCACCACAGAATAACCATTTTCATTCAATTTCATATTTGGATTTTGACCTATCAGAATCTAACAAGTGGCAAAATGAAGAAAACATTGGACAAAAATAAAATTTGTTAGAAACAAACGAATTAACTAATTGAAATATTGTTAAGAATTCATGCTAACTGTTCCTAGCTAACTGTTCCTAGCTAACTGGTTATATTTACATTCTCGCAATTTACATTCTCGGAATTTTATTTATCATCATTTAATTTATGTTATTTACTTTTACGCACTTAAAATCGGGACACATGTACACAATACGTCAGATTAATTCTGAGACAATACGTTGTACACGGGTCATGATATATATTTATTTATTTTACGCACTTTAAATAACGGGACACGTATACAAGGTTTCGACCTATCAAATCGACCCATCTATATATATATATTTCAAAAAAACCATAGACACTCTATATGTGAATGTTGGAGTTGGCTATACAGGGTTGAGGTTGATTCCAAAATATATATATGGTTTGAGTTGTGATCAATACTGAGACTGGTACACGGGTCACGATACGTATTAATTAATTCGAATATTATATATTAAATTATATATGAATATGTTGGACTATTGGACAAATGGACTGCTAACTTTGGACAATTAAAATGAATTAAAATATTGATTATAACATATGAAACTAAACAATTCTTCAAGTTTTCCACTTGATTTCATCTTAAACCTCATTTGAATCTTGACGTTTCCAATATGTGTTCAAATCTTTCATGATTCTTGAAAACACCTCGATCGAGAGGATGAATCAGCCGCACTTCATCTACGAAAAGATTGATGCATACAGTTATGCACCTGAAAATCTCTTGGAAGCTGAGTAAACATTTAACACGTAGCTGTGCTAATTCCTTAGTGTTATTATTACCCAAAATAACATTTCCACTCGTTTTCAAACTAGATAATTTTGTCACAGCTCCAGCAAGTCAACTTCGACTTTTCGTTCGCATCAACCTTATTATAACTTTGATATATACGTTTGCCACTGTTATTGTTACCGGGGAACCTTTTATATTCTAACATATTACCATCAACGTTTAATCATCTAAAAACACAATTCTCCTGAAACCACCTCGGTTTGATAACCGATGACCCAGATCCGTTAACTTTGAATATTGATGAAGCAGCAAAAACTGTAGATGGTCTTAATGGCCAAGAGTTTGATGATAAAGAATGGAGTGTTAGGAACTATCGATAGAAAATTTGGTATTGAAAAACGAATTGAGCTAACCATAAAGGAGGCGTATCTTTCAGTATAAATATCCTCAATATTTCTGACGATATTTTCATAACTATTCACGTCCGAAATTATTTATCTTTTCGTGCTATCTATGTTACATTATAAAAGAAACTGCTTTAGTTTCTATCTTGCTATAAAATTTGAGTTTAAATTATGGATGATTTTTGGAGAAGTGTAGGGAATTGAAGCATGAGTTAGTATAATATAATGACGCCGAGCCAACATGGTTATATTACATTAAGTCATGCTAAATTTCTAATGAAACGTGATGATGGTTCACAGATCTTACCCTCATCATGTGCCATGTTACACGACTCTTTCATTCTACTTAATCTCTAAGTATATCACGGAAATATTTCCTTGATAATTATGTTCTTCTGTAATTCCAACAGTCTGCTGATAAATCGTGCTATTTCATTTTCTTTCTGGTTAGGAGATTTCTTTAAAATTCCATGAATTCTGGAAATCAACCATGACTACGTCAAAAGTTAAGACGAAACTTTTCACTCTTTTGTGATAGCTTCACTAGTACGCTTCACATGATCGAATCGTTTTATCTATATTACTCAATAATGATAAAACTCCATATTCACCTCATATTCGTCATGGAAACATTTTTATTGTTAGCCATGACGACTTCACTCAAATTTCGGGACGAAATTTCTTTAACGGGTGGGTACTGTCACGACCCGGAAAATTTTGACTAATTTTAAACCAAACTCTCGATAGAATATTAGATTTTCAACACGATAAGCTAAGTCTGATAGGATGAGTCTCAAAATTTATTTATTTATTAGGTATATTCATTTGACCTTTGACTAATCCCAACGATTCACGAACAATGGTGTGTAAATAAATATGTATATATATATATATATATGTATAGAAATATAGATACAAATGTATATATACTATTTTGAATTAACAAAGTATATTTTAATCATTAGGAAATTAAAATTTAGAATAATAAATGGGATAATTAAGTTACCATTATATTAATATAAATTGCTATTATTATTATTCCTAATGTTAAAAGTATTATTATTATAATTATAATCTAATTAATGAGTTTAATCAGATTATATGGATAATATACATACATATACAAACATCTATTAACAACTTGTAATATATTCATATACGGATATATGTCATACACTTATACAGATAAAGATATCCACGATTCAAGCATAGATCCTTGTTACAATCAAACTGTGTTTGATTAAATCCGTGTTCCAAAAATCGTACCAATCAACCTCACTAAGAACAAATTATGTTAGAAAATTTTGCACAACCTTTTAATTATTTTACTTTTCTTGTTGTCTGTTCTTGTTTGTCCAATTAAGAAAAATCAACACCCACTTCATTACATAATCGACCAAATAAGTTGATAAGGGATTACTGTTTTCTTTGTCTACTTCCATCTATCTATAATTTATATATGCATATACTTATGCAAGAAGTGAGACACTTACACACACATAAACCAATCCATTGATCACTTCATCAACCAACAAACTTCCACCGCCACCATCACAACCATTAACCACCATGGAACACCTTAAACAATCACCAAACTTCTCTTCTTTGTTCTGTCAATCGAGGTATCACCACCCAACACTCAACCACACCCATGAGTTCCTGTTTCCTTGACTACCATCACCCTCGTTGATTGTTTAAAACTTTAATTGGTTTCTGTTTCTTTGTTCAAACAAAACGCCATCAAAACCTTCACCATCGAAACACAACCCACTTGATTCGATCCCTCTCTATTTCAGCTATAAACTGACGACACAAACCAGTCCCAAACACTTTATTGTGTTTCTGTTTTCTTCGATCAACCCAGCTCAATTCACCACCATAACCCATAACCGAAGACCACGACCTACGCTTGTCTTTCGCAACATGTTCTTCCGTTCATGCCACTGTTACGATCAAACCACCCAACAAACCTTGTTCATCAATCTGAACAGTGGCTATGGATTTTGTTTCTTTTGTGATTAACAACAAACATTTTTTTTTAACTAATCTCACTTGATCACAATCTCTACGAAAACCGGTTATTACTCTCGGTTAATACACGTTGCTACATCCCTTGTGTTTCTATTTTAAAGATCATCATAAACCACCATCGGGAAACACCATCTCACTCTATCTCTCTCTCTTTTATATTTTTCTGTTTTAAAGTCAAACATCACTTTATTCATCGTAAACAAACCCAAACCAAAACCACCTGCAACCATCGAAGACCACTTTCTTCCTTGGCACTCCCTCTTCGAAAACCTTTACAAACCATAACCCGACTGCCTTCATACGAGCTGTTTCTGTTTTAATCACAACCGGGAACACCACCAACAAACCACCATCTGCAGCTGCAATATTTCTGTTCAGTCGAAACCACCACCGGCTACACAATAAACTCGTTCCTCTTCTACAGTGACGTGAGTTATGATGATGGTGATGCTTTGTTATGATGATGGAAGTTGTTGAATAATTGAGAAGAAGATGATACGATGATGTACAGCGAGTCAATGATATTATGCTCATGATCATGATAATGATAATGATAATATGAGCTGTAAAGGAGTTTAGATAATGATTAGGTCTAGTTTCTGTTTTAAATTTCAAAACGTAATTAATTTGGGCCGGAATTACTATTTCATGTGAACTAGTGGGTTTGTTAATGATGAGTTGGGATGTGATCCTATTCTTGGGCCGAGATCTGTTTGTCTGTTGGGCCTAGAACTCCCTCGATGGAACTGTAAAAATTAAGGATGGAAGAAGAAAAAGAAACGGACTTAATATAAATATATATAAGATGCGATTTATGACAGAAAAGTAAGACAGAGGGGTTGGTTAGGGTGTTGATGGATTAGCATTATTATTAAAGACAAAGGTATAATTTAATATCATTATTATTTCTATTATTATTATTATTATTATTATTATTATTATTATTATTATTATTATTAGTATTATTATTAAAAACTATTATGTTATTATTATTGAAACTATCATTATTATTATTAGGATTGTCGTTATTTTTATTATTATTATCATTTTTATGAAAGTTACTATTATTATTATTATGAATATTATAAACTATTATTATTATTATTATTATCATCATCGTTATTATTTTTAACATTAACATTATTGTTTTTAACATTATTATTATTACTATCATTATTGGTATTACTAAAATTACCACTAGTATTATTATTATTATTACAACAAATATTCTTTATTTAAAATATAATTATTACATGTAACCTAAATATAAGTACGGGTTTAAATATTAGTTAAATAAATATATATAAGATATGACTGAAGATATAATATATAAATAGTGAATATATATTTTAATTGGAATTTAATCATATAACTACAACACTGATTATATAAAAGCTATATAATTAATAGTTGAAACGATTTAATTTCCATTGCATGTATTAATATATATAAATGAATATAGGATCGTGAATCCAAGGCCAAACCTCATACTTGTTCAATGTCGTTCTATGTATTTTTACTACAAAATACATTAGGTGAGTTTCATTTGCTCCCTTTTTAATTGCTTTTGCAATATATATTTTTGGGCTGAGAATACATGCGCTGCTTTTATAAATGTTTACGAGATAGACACAAGTACTTAAAATATATTCTACGTTGAGTTTTACCACCCTGCATATCTTCCCTAATAGCTTGGTAACTACTATTTACATATGGTATTGTAAACGCGAATCCTGTTGATAGATCTATCGGGCCTGACAACCCCAACCGGACTGGACGACCAGTATTCAACGGTTGCACAGTACTTCGTTTTGTTACTACACTTGGTACAGTGTAGGGAGATTTCATAATAAAGGGAATATGCGACGTTGATTAAATGTTAAGTATGGTTACCAAGTGCTCAACCACTTAGAATGCTTTACATACACTTGCGAGTGTATTATGTTTATGATTATGAAATCTTGTGGTCTATTAATATATTGAAATGATTGTTAGGATAAACCTATGAACTCACCAACCTTTTGGTTGACACTTTTAAGCATGTTTATTCTCAGGTATATATAAGAAGTCTTCCGCTGTGCATTTGCTCATATTACTGGGAGTCATTCCTGCATATTTAAGATCAATACATCGCAATGGGACCAGATGTTGATGACTTCGTCCAGGGGATAAGGACAGGTTCTCACAACGAAACCCTCGTCCTTTTGACGACATTACAACATGCTGCCTAGCCAATGGTCATAACGGTTATTTTCCACAAGACCAAGGATGGGAAGTCGTCTTAGTAAAACCAGAATGCATGACTTGTTTCTGGACTTATGTGAAGGGACTCGTCCTAATCCATCTGGACGAAGTCCATATCGATTACAAACGATTCACAATAGTTGATTACATCGCAAGGTACTTGACCTCTATATGATACATTTTACAAACATTACATTCGTTTTTGAAAAGACAATCTTTCATTTCATCGAAAGTTGACAGCATGCATACCATTTCATAATATATCCATCTATACTTGACTTAAAATAATCTTGACGAACTCAACGACTCGAATGCAACGTCTTTTGAAATATGTCATGAATGACTCCAAGTAATATCCTTAAAATGAGCTAATGCACAGCGGAAGATTTCTTTCAAACCTGAGAATAAACAAGCTTTAAAGTGTCAACCAAAAGGTTGGTGAGTTCATTAGTTTAACATAAATAATCATTTACATCATTTTAATAGACCCCAAGATTTCATATTTCCATTTCTCATAAACATACGTCCCATGCATAGAGACAAAATATCATTCATATGGATTGAACACCTGGTAACCGACATTCACAATATGTATATAAGAATATTCCCATCATTCCGGGATCCTCCTTCGAACATGATATAAATTTCGAAGTACTAAAGCATCCGGTACTTTGGATGGGGCTTGTTGGGCCCGATAGATCTATCTTTAGAGTTCGCGTCAATTAGGGTGTCTGTTCCCTAATTCTTAGATTACCAGACTTAATAAAAAGGGCATATTCGATTAGATAATCCAACCATAGAATGTAGTTTCACGTACTTGTGTCTATTTCGTAAAAAATTTATAAAAAAAATGCATGTATTCTCAGTCCCAAAAATATATACTGCAAAAGCATTTAAAAAGGGGATAATGAAACTCACCATACTGTATTTTGTAGTAAAAATACATAGAACGACATTGAACAAGTATAGGGTTGACCTCGGATTCACGAACCTATATCATTTGTATATTTATTAATATACATAATGGTAATCGAACAAATATATTTATAATTTTATTAGTTATATCCTTTTTATATTAAATATATATTTATATATATTTATATATGTTTCATATATTCATTTTGTACATAAAAAGATATTTAAATCTTTGTTATGTGATATGTATTAGATATATTTATATAAATATAATTCATTTATTAAAGTAGTATTTTAAGATAATATTTTAAGTGATAACAATAATAATAATGATAGTACTAATATTTAATAATAATAATAATATTAAGAATGATAATATTAACGATAGTTTTTATAATGAATCTCACAATAATATAATATTAGCAGTTTTAATGAAATTAATAATTTAATAGTAATGGTAATGAAAATTACAATTTTAGAATAATACCTAATACCTGATAATAATAATAATTATTATTATAACAATCTTATTACTAGTGATAATCTTAATTAATAATAATTTTGTTAATAATAATAACAAAATTTATAAATGTTACTAATACTTGTAGTAGTAATGATGATAATTCTAATAACTAATGTTCGTAATACATAATCGTAATATTACTAATAATAATTATAATTCTAGTACTTAATGATAGTAGTAGTAGTAGTAATAATAATAATAATAATAATAATAATAATAATAATAATAATAATAATAATAATAATAATAATAATATTCATAATAATATTCATAATAATTAATAATAATAATAATAATACTTGTAATTACAATATTAATAATAATTCCTATATTATTAATAATAACAATCATAATAATAATTATAACAATAATATTGATCATAATAATAATAATATTAATGAAAATGAATAAAACTAAGATTAAGTGAACTACCTTCAAAGGAGAAAGGCCTAAAAAAAAGAAACTGCCTCAAGAGGGACTCGAACCCAAGACCACTCGCTAACACACAACCTTCCTTAGCCACTCGTCCATTCGTTCTCTTCTAAATTAATATAAACGCAAAGTTATAAAACCCAATTATCTAACACCTCCTTTGTCATTCTTTTATCCCAAAACAATTAAGATAGATCACGGCCCACTTGCTTTTACGTTTAGGGTTTTTAATAGAAAAGAGAAACCATCATGCCCACATTTCCAAGCTATTGAACCACGTCATGATCATAACCAATAAACAAAAGAGTGTCGGTTTAATTCATTACTTTAAAAAAAAGATATCAAAGTGGAACGTCCTCTTTTTTTTTTATATGACCCAAGTGTCGGCCATGATTGATGATTTTCTTCCCACTTGATTATAAACAATGCGCTAGTGATGGAGTATTATTTATCCAAGTTGAAAAAGCTTATATACGATCCAATTCATTGTTTTAAATTTCTCAGAAGAAAAGAATAATAGTTTAACCGTAGCAGGTACATCCATAGTGATATGTTATTGTGTTTGGGTTTATTTGGTTCGAAGAAAATGGAATAACAGCTGTAATTTGCAGCTGTAGTTGGAAAGTAGCAAGGAACAGATGTAGTGGCGGTGTTTGTTTACCCAAAACAGAAAAGAATAGCAGTAGCAGCGAAGCTGCTAAAACAGATAACCTTGGGTGGCTTCTGGGTTTGGTTTAAAATAGAAAATAGACGAGCAGAAGTAGGAACAAACGATAGCAGCAGTAGCAATGGTGGTGTGATTGTATAGAGGTTAGATGGGTGGGTTGCTTATGGTTCTTCAATCATCGAACGTGATGATGATAGTTAAGGTCATCGCTGAACCCCAAAAGAAAACAGGTAGTTTTTAATAATAATGATGTACAAAAGAAATAAAGATGAGGTTTGTAGTCAGATGACAATCAAGGAGACAAGAAGCTTAAGGTAATGGTTGTTTTACAAGTTTTAGTGGTGGTAGTTTTAGATTGATTATAGAAGGTGATGAATGTAATGATTATAACCGACGGTGTTCTTGGGTTTATGGTTTTAATTCAATAATTTGGAGGCTGTGAAATGTGAATGAAATTTGTTAGTCGATAGCGTAATGCCGTATGGTATCTCTTAGCTACTGGAATGACTTTGTCAATCAATTAAATCATGTACAGCGAATAATAAAAAAATAATAAAGGCAACAACGATGGCTAATAGAATTTGGAATTGTAATGTAGATTGAGATCGACAGGTTGTACAGATTAAAGACAGAAACAAATGAAAAGAAGATAATGACCTCAAAATAATTTTGGATTGATCTGTATGTCGATTTCGTTCATGTAATTGATTAGAGACAAAAATAAAAGTTTGATACAGTTTGAGTGTGATATGAAATGGAATTGGATTGTTTTGATTTTTACTTTCATCAATTAGCAATAGTTATTACCAATTACATACAGTTTGACAGAGATTTATAACTGATTTTAAGTCTTATGTATATAACTACATATTTATATAGATTAATAATTATATTATTAGTAATAATAATATTGATAATTTTATAAATGATAATACAAATACTAATAATAATAATAAAATTAATAATAATGATAATAATATCAATATTTCTAATAATAATAAATATATAATAAAAAATAATAATAATAATACTAATAATCATAAAATTGATAATTTTAGTAAGTTTAATAATAACAATCATAATAATGATAACAATAATATTATTAATATTACACTACTTATAATAATATTAATATTATTAACGGTAATAATAATAATAACAATTTATATATATCCAATCTTATTTACATTAAAATTAATAATATTAATAATACAATTATTAATATTAATATCAACATTAACGAAAGTAATGATCATAATATATCATTTATACATTAACTTGTTTTTACATATAATATATTATCTTCTAATTTTGTTGATAAACATATTGAAACAAATGCGTTCATGTAAAGCATTATACGTTTAAATACTTTGTTGACATTTTCAAGTTATAATATATACACATATGTATTTATTAATAACTAATGGTTCGTGAATCGTCAGAAACAGTCAAAGGGTAATTGGATATATAAACACAGTTTCAAACTTTTCGAGACTCAACATTACAGACTTTGCTCATCGTGTCGAAATCATATAAAGATTAAGTTTAAATTTGGTCGGAAATTTCTGGGTTATCACAGTACCTACCCGTTAAAAGAAATTTCGTCCCGAAATTTGATCGAGGTCGTCATGGCTAACTATAAAAATTTTTTCATGACGAATATGAGTTGGTGAATAGAGTTTTATCATCATTGAGTAATATAGATAAAACGATTTGATTACGCAAGGAGCATAAGTGAAGCTATCTCCAAAGAGTGAAATGAGTAGGTATAGATTCGTCATATCTTTTGACCTAGATAGGATTGATTTCCCAAGTTCAAGAGATTTAGAGAAAATCTCCGTAACAAGATTAGATTCTTCGGTAATCAAGGGAATTAGGATCCGCTTTAAATGCGATCGTCTGTCTTGATTGCTCTGTCGGATATTTTACTATAAATCCACCCCCTTCGTTTCCTTACAACTCACACCTTCTATTCTTTCTCCTTTAATTCGTACTTTGAATCATTTGTCAATATGCTCCGTCGAGTTCTGGTTCTCGATATACTCCTAACCTTCATATCTGTCATTCTTCTTTTTAATCTTCCATCAGAAGAATCTGTTTACTTCTACTATTACCTTGGGGTGATACTATTCTTAATTATACCGTGTCTTTATATTGCTATTCGTATTAATATCCACGGTATGTAATTTCCGTGTTGTTATTGGGATTTATATTTTCTCTTATATTTTGGAGCTCTTTGCCTTTTTATTATCCTCCTGACTTCTAGTAAAGCGAGTAATGGTCCAGAATTCGTAAGTATGGAGTTTCAAATGAACCTAATGTTCTAAACAAGAAAGAATGTAATAGCACGATTTGATTTGTCAAATTACCTGAATCACTGAGAATAAAACTATCAAGAATATACTTTCTTGATATGTTCAGAAGTTAAGTAGAATGTAAGAGTTATGTAACATGGCACATGATGATGTTATGATATGTGAATCATCATGTTTCATTAGAAACTCAGCATGACTTACTGTAATATAATCACGTTGATCAAGTGCCATTATATTATACTAACTCATGCATCAGTTCCCAACATTACTTTAATAAGATTCATATTTTAAGCTCGGCAGTTTACAGAATATAGAAACTAACAGTTTCTATATGATGTAACACTGATATCATGAAGAGATTAATGATTTCAGATAAGAATATTTATGAAAATATCTTCAGAAATATGGAGGATATTTATAATGAAAGATACGATGATATCTTGGAATTTCTAATATTGATGGATGATGAAGAAGATTTATCCGTAAGGGTTTAGATTCGGAAGCAAATTATTCGCTAAAGATTTCATCCGAAACAGAATCATTTGGATTCTTTGAAGTCAAACTTATTCTTTGTGATTTATCCACGGCTTTCTTCATAGTTTCGTATAATCTGCTTTTCGGTACTAAATTTTCTATTGAATGTTTCCACTATAATGATACACGGGAAGCACGAGAAGGTATATAATTTCGGACGAGAATATTTATGAAAATATCCTCAGAAATATCGAAGATATTTATGATGATATTTTGGAATTTCTAAGTTCGATGGTTGATGGAGAAAGATTTTCCGCAAGATTTTAACATGACTTCGGAGCAAGATATTCTCTAAAGATTTCAACGGATCCAGAATTATCTGGATTCTTTGAATATAGGGTATGGTCCTTGTATTTGTCCTTGGTCTCCTTCATGGTTAACTCTATCCGTTTTCCAGTTTCAACGTTTCTGAGTTTTTCCAACATATTATTCTTTATCATCAAACTTCCGATGACTAAGGTCGTTTATGGTTGCCTACAGTTTCTGCTACTTCATTCAGCTTTTTCAATATTCAGAGTATCGATTCGTAAACAGGGTGCCTTTTCAAAATTTCAGAATTGAAGATCGTAATTCTAGGAGATAATTGTTATATGTATACATATAACTATTGATGTAGAAATGCTACGAGATTCGAAATACTGATTGCTGATTCCCGGTAATTGGTATGGAAATTATTGTTACAGGGTATAGATGAATACAAGATTTGGTTTCAATGAATATAGTGATTTTTCGGAAAGTCCAAATTCATTGAAGTTGCTGGTAATTTTACTGCTAATGTGGTGAAATATAAACGGTTCTCCGGTAACGATGACGATAGGCAAACTTATATATCGAGGTTATAATAAGGCTAATTTGAATGGAAGTTGAAGTTGTCTTGTTGGAGCTGTGACAAAATTGGCTAATCTGAAAAGGTATCGCAAAGTTATTTTTGCTAATAAATGCCAAAAGATCTGACGCGGCTACGTGTTAAACTTTTACTCAGTTGCCGAGAGTTTCTCAGGTGCATAACTATATGCATAAATCTTTCCTTCCATAGATGAAGTGCGGTTGATTCATCCTATTGATTGAGGTGTTTTCAAGAATCATGAAAGGTTTGAACGCAGAATGTAATCGTGAAGATACAAATGATGTTTAAGACGAAATCAAGTGGCAACTTGAAGAATTATTTAGTTTCATATGTTATATTCAATATTTTAATTCATTTTTATTGTCCAATGTTATTAGTCCACAGTTGACAGCCCAATAATCCATATATAGTTTAATATATAATATTCGAATTAATTAATACGTGTCGTGACCTGTATACATCTCAGACTCGATCACAACTCAAACTATATATATTATTATAGAATCAACCTCAACCCTGTATAGAGAACTCGGTCATTACTGCATATAGAGTGTCTATGGTGATTCTAAATAATATATATAGATGCATCGATATGATATGTCAAAACCTTGTATACGTGTCCCGATATTTAAAGTGCGTAAAATAAATAACAGAAAATAAATGACGATAAATAAAGTGCGTAAAGTAAATAACAGAAATTAAATGACGATAAATAAAATTGCGATAATTAAATTGCGATAAACAAAATGTAATCAGTTAGCTAGGAATAGTTAGCTATGATTTTTGTTAGCGTGGATTCTTAACAAAATTTTATCATGGTTAATTTGTTTGTTTCTAACAAATTTTATTTTGTGCAATGTTTTCTTCATTATGCCACTTGTCGGATTCTGATAGGTCAAAATTCAAATACGAAATTGAATGAAAATGGTTATTCTGTAATGAACGGATTCGTATAGCTGTGGTTGCAAGTAGGATAGTAAATTACTGTTGAATCAGATTCGATGAATGTACAGTGTAACTTATTAATGCGAAATCTAAATATTCCTCGGGTATTACCTACCCGTTAAAATATTTTCACCATTAACAATTTGTACAATAAAAATTTTAATTACAATCTTTATGAAAACATATATACATATATATTTTCTTCAGACGTAATTATGGATTTAATGAGTCAATGTGATATTAAACTCATCAGATTTACGACTAGAATTAGAGTACATAATCTCTAAAACATTAGAGATTACATAATCGCCATGAAGGACGAAGATAAATGATGTAGAACATCATGTAGAACGATGATTATACTCGAGGTACAGAATGAGATGTTGAGGCGTGTGATGTTGAAACTTGGGTTATTGGTGGTACTGGTGTTGCCGGTGCTGTTGTTGAAGCTGGTAGGTTTTGCACCACGTTTTCCAAATTGATTACTCGAGCGCGAAGTTCGTTGACTTCTTCGATTACTCCGGGATGATTGTCGGTAACAATGAGTGGATGAATAAGGTTTAGAATAGTAGATATTACGTAATTGTTGCGAGCTATCCGGGAAATGAGGGTGACAATGGTGTTTCGGTCTAGTTCGCTGGTAAGTGCTTCAGGTTCTTTGCTAAGAGGTGAATTCGGTTGGTGGAAAGGATCGCCTTCTTCTATTTTCCAATGATTGAGTAGACTACGAACCCATCATATGAATTGGGGATGGCTGATTGGTTGATTCATTCTGATGACACTGCTTTCGGAGCTTAAGTGAACATCCATTTCGGAATAGTTGTCAGAATAACTATCGGAATAGCTATCGGAATCTGAGGGACTCGAACTAGTTGAGGGATTCATCTCGTACGATCAGATGAAGGATTTTTGATAAGAAATGGATTATAGGATGTAGATTAGTATCCTGCAATACATAATTTACATATGCATATATAATACTAAAATCCCATAAGCTACGGAGGAATCTACGGAAACTGTCAGGCAAAGTCTACAGTAACATATACGCTAAGATATGAATTTTGTCTATACACTATTCATGCAGTCAATGCAGTAAAACATGTCTAGACTAAGAATGATAAGCAGGAAATTTCCTAATGATGATAAGCAGATGATTTTCGACTAGAAATGATAAGCAAAACTTTTGACATGCAGACACGGTCGATGTCCTGACTCACTAATGCATCCTAACGACTACTAGTTAGACACACTAATGCAAGACCTGGTTCGCTAGGACTATCGCTCTGATACCAACTGAAAGGACCCGTCCTAATCTATCTGGACGAAGTCCATATCGATTACAAATGATTCACAATAGTTGATTACATCGCAAGGTACTTGACCTCTATATGATACATTTTACAAACATTACATTCGTTTTTGAAAAGACAATCTTTCATTTCATCGAAAGTTGACAGCATGCATACCATTTCATAATATATCCATCTATACTTGACTTAAAATAATCTTGACGAACTCAACGACTCGAATGCAACGTCTTTTGAAATATGTCATGAATGACTCCAAGTAATATCCTTAAAATGAGCTAATGCACAGCGGAAGATTTCTTTCAAATCTGAGAATAAACATGCTTTAAAGTGTCAACCAAAAGGTTGGTGAGTTCATTAGTTTAACATAAATAATCATTTACATCATTTTAATAGACCCCAAGATTTCATATTTCCATTTCTCATAAACATACGTCCCATGCATAGAGACAAAATATCATTCATATGGATTGAACACCTGGTAACCGACATTCACAATATGTATATAAGAATATCCCCATCATTCCGGGATCCTCCTTCAGACATGATATAAATTTCGAAGTACTAAAGCATCCGGTACTTTGGATGGGGCTTGTTGGGCCCGATAGATCTATCTTTAGAGTTCGCGTCAATTAGGGTGTCTGTTCCCTAATTCTTAGATTACCAGACTTAATAAAAAGGGCATATTCGATTAGATAATCCAACCATAGAATGTAGTTTCACGTACTTGTGTCTATTTCGTAAAACATTTATAAAAAAAAAACGCATGTATTCTCAGTCTCAAAAATATATCCTGCAAAAGCATTTAAAAAGGGGATAATGAAACTCACCATACTGTATTTTGTAGTAAAAATACATAGAACGACATTGAACAAGTATAGGGTTGGCCTCGGATTCACGAACCTATATCATTTGTATATTTATTAATATACATAATAGTAATCGAACAAATATATTTATAATTTTATTAGTTATATCCTTTTTATATTAAATATATATTTATATATGTTTCATATATTCATTTTGTACATAAAAAGATATTTAAATCTTTGTTATGTGATATGTATTAGATATATTTATATAAATATAATTCATTTATTAAAGTAGTATTTTAAGATAATATTTTAAGTGATAACAATAATAATAATGATAGTACTAATATTTAATAATAATAATAATAATAATAATAATAATAATAATAATAATAATAATAATAATAATATTAAGAATGATAATATTAACGATAGTTTTTATAATGAATCTCACAATAATATAATATTAGCAGTTTTAATGAAATTAATAATTTAATAGTAATGGTAATGAAAATTACAATTTTAGAATAATACCTAATACCTGATAATAATAATAATTATTATTATAACAATCTTATTACTAGTGATAATCTTAATTAATAATAATTTTGTTAATAATAATAATAAAATTTATAAATGTTACTAATACTTGTAGTAGTAATGATGATAATTCTAATAACTAATGTTCGTAATACATAATCGTAATATTACTAATAATAATTATAATTCTAGTACTTAATGATAGTAGTAGTAGTAATAATAATAATAATAATAATAATAATAATAATAATAATATTCATAATAATTAATAATAATAATAATACTTGTAATTACAATATTAATAATAATTCCTATATTATTAATAATAACAATCATAATAATAATTATAACAATAATATTGATCATAATAATAATAATATTAATGAAAATGAATAAAACTAAGATTAAGTGAACTACCTTCAAAGGAGAAAGGCCTAAAAAAAAAGAAACTGCCTCAAGAGGGACTCGAACCCAAGACCACTCGTTAACACACAACCTTCCTTAGCCACTCGTCCATTCGTTCTCTTCTAAATTAATATAAACGCAAAGTTATAAAACCCGATTATCTAACACCTCCTTTGTCATTCTTTCAGCCCAAAACAATTAAGATAGATCACGGCCCACTTGCTTTTACGTTTAGGGTTTTTAACAGAAAAGAGAAACCATCATGCCCACATTTCCCAGCTATTGAACCACGTCATGATCATAACCAATAAACAAAAGAGTGTCGGTTTAATTCATTACTTAAAAAAAAAAGATATCAAAGTGGAACGTCCTCTTTTTTTTTATATGACCCAAGTGTCGGCCATGATTGATGATTTTCTTCCCACTTGATTATAAATAATACGCTAGTGATGGAGTATTATTTATCCAAGTTGAACAAGCTTATATACGATCCAATTCATTGTTTTAAATTTCTCAGAAGAAAAGAATAATAGTTTAACCGTAGCAGGTACCTCCATAGTGATATGTTATTGTGTTTGGGTTTATTTGGTTCGAAGAAAATGGAATAACAGCTGTAATTTGCAGCTGTAGTTGGAAAGTAGCAAGGAACAGATGTAGTGGCAGTGTTTGTTTACCCAAAACAGAAAAGAATAGCAGTAGCAGCGAAGCTGCTAAAACAGATAACCTTGGGTGGCTTCTGGGTTTGGTTTAAAATAGAAAACAGACGAGCAGAAGTAGGAACAAACGATAGCAGCAGTAGCAATGGTGGTGTGATTGTATAGAGGTTAAATGGGTGGGTTGCTTATGGTTCTTCAATCATCGAACGTGATGATGATAGTTAAGGTCTTCGCTGAACCGCAAAAGAAAACAGGCGGTTTTTAATAATAATGATGTACAAAAGAAATAAAGATGAGGTTTATAGTCGGACGACAATCAAGGAGACAAGAAGCTTAAGGTAATGGTTGTTTTACAAGTTTTAGTGGTGGTAGTTTTAGATTGATTATAGAAGGTGATGAATGTAATGATTATAACCGACGGTGTTCTTAGGTTTATGGTTTTAATTCAATAATTTGGAGGCTGTGAAATGTGAATGAAATTTGTTAGTCGATAGCGTAATGCCGTATGGTATCTCTTAGCTACTGGAATGACTTTGTCAATCAATTAAATCATGTACAGCGAATAATAAAAAAATAATAAAGGCAACAACGATGGCTAACAGAATTTGGAATTGTAATGTAGATTGAGATCGACAGGTTGTACAGATTAAAGACAGAAACAAATGAAAAGAAGATAATGACCTCAAACTAATTTTGGATTGATCTGTATGTCGATTTCGTTCATGTAATTGATTAGAGACAAAAATAAAAGTTTGATACAGTTTGAGTGTGATATGAAATGGAATTGGATTGTTTTGATTTTTACTTTCATCAATTAGCAATAGTTATTACCAATCACATACAGTTTGACAGAGATTTATAACTGATTTTAAGTCTTATGTATATAACTACATATTTATATAGATTAATAATTATATTATTAGTAATAATAATATTGATAATTTTATAAATGATAATACAAATACTAATAATAATAATAAAATTAATAATAATGATAATAATATCAATATTTCTAATAATAATAAATATATAATAAAAAAATAATAATAATACTAATAATCATAAAATTGATAATTTTAGTAAGTTTAATAATAACAATCATAATAATGATAACAATAATATTATTAATATTACACTACTTATAATAATATTAATATTATTAACGGTAATAATAATAATAACAATTTATATATATCCAATCTTATTTACATTAAAATTAATAATATTAATAATACAATTATTAATATTAATATCAACATTAACGAAAGTAATGTTCATAATATATCATTTATACATTAACTTGTTTTTACATATAATATATTATATTTTAATTTTGTTGATAAACATATTGAAACAAATGCGTTCATGTAAAGCATTATACGTTTAAATACTTTGTTGACATTTTCAAGTTATAATATATACACATATGTATTTATTAATAACTAATGGTTCGTGAATCGTCAAAAACAGTCAAAGGGTAATTGGATATATAAATACAGTTTCAAACTTTTCGAGACTCAACATTACAGACTTTGCTCATCGTGTCGAAATCATATAAAGATTAAGTTTAAATTTGGTCGGAAATTTCCGGGTCATCACATTATGAACTACGTGTCTTTATTTCCTTTGCTGAACAACTTGCGTATTAACTAGGTTTATCTTCAAAAACTGTCCTGTATCAAAGTGTACTATATTTCATGTTATATGTAATATAGCGAAGTTGTAAGTTTGAAGAATATTTGTATGTGATATATTATTATAATTAGTGTTTCATATGGAATTATAGTAGTTGAATTGTATATTAGCTACTAAGTATGAACTTAACGGGTAGGTAGTACCCGAATTTAAACTTATAAAACGCTAATATGAAGAAAAAGCTTTTATAAATGAGTTCATATTATGCTACGAAATACTATTGACTACACTTAATATTCTGTATGATTAACTCGATTCAGTTAGCTATTTTGAAGAAAATGGCACCGACTACTCGACACACCATGAATATGAGCGAAGAAGAATTTCGTACCTTTCTTGCTGCAAATATAGTCGCAGTACAAGGCTGCGCTACATACCAACATTAACTCTGAATCTAGCAATGCAGCTAACGGCGCAAGAAATCGTGTAGGATGCTCCTACAAAGAATTCACTGCCTGCAAACCTTTGGAATTTGATGGAACCGAAGGACCAATTGGATTAAAATGGTGGAGCGAGAAAGTCGAATCGGTGTTTGCCATAAGTAAGTGTGCTGAAGAGGACAAAGTTAAGTACGCTACGCATACCTTCACAGGTACTACGTTAACGTGGTGGAACACCTATCTTGAACAGGTAGGACAAAATGCTGCTTACGCACTAACGTGGTCGGCATTCAAGCAATTGATGAACGAGCAGTACCGTCCTAGAAACGAAGTCAATAAACTCAAGGCAGAACTTAGAGAGTTACGAACACAAGGGTTCGACGTTACCACATATGAACGACGATTCACAGAGTTGTGCCTATTGTGTCCGAGAGCATTCGAAGATGAAGAAGAGAAGATTGACGCGTTTGTAAAAGGGTTACCAGTAAGGATTCAAGAAGATGTGAGTTTACACGAGCCCGCTTCTATACACAAGGCAAGTCGAATGGCTCATAAACTTATAAATCAGATTGAGGGAAGAATTAAATAGCAGGCTGCCGAAGAAGCCAACACGAAACAACTCAAGAGGAAGTGGGAGGAAAACGGTGACAAAAGTCACCAGTACAACAATAACAACAATTACCACCACAATCGCAACAACTATCCCAACAACCGCAACAACAATCGCAACAATAACCGCAATCCTAACAATAACTACAACAAACATCCCAACCACAACAACAACTACAACAACCGTTTCAACAACAATAACAACCCCAACAACAACCTCATAACAACAACGGCAACAAAAACCAAAAACAGCCATGTCATAGGTGTGAAGAAAATCATCAGGGGTTTTGCACGACATTTTGCAACAGGTGTAAAAGAAATGGTCATAGCGCGACAAAGTGTGAGGTCTACGGACCAAAGTTTAACAGAACTAAAGGAACGAATAATGTCGGAACAAGTAATACCAACGCTGTTTGTTATAAATGTGGAAAACCGGGCCACGTTATTAGAAATTGCCCGAATCAGGGGAATACTAATGGGCAAGGCCGTGGAAGAGTTTTCAATATTAATGCGGCAGAAGCACAGGAAGACAGCTTGTTACGAGTACGTTTCTTATTGACGATAAATCTGCTTATATTTTATTTGATTCGGGTGCAGATAGAAGCTATATGAGTAGAGAATTTTGTGCTAAATTAAGTTTCCCATTGATGCCTTTGGATAATAAATTTTTACTCGAATTAGCAAATGGTAAATTAATTTCAGCAGATAATATATGTCGGGATAGAGAAATTAAACTGGGTGATGAAACGTTTAAGATTGATTTAATAGCAGTCGAGTAAGGGAGTTTTGATGTAATAATTTGCATGGACTGGTTGAAGAAGGTAAGAGCAGAGGTCGTTTGTTACAAAAATGCGATTCGCATTATGCGAGCAAAAGGAAAACCTTTAATGGTGTACGGAGAAAAGAACAACGCGAAGTTAAATCTTATTAGTAGTTTGAAGGTGCAAAAACTAATAAGAAAAGGTTGTTACGTCATTCTAGCACACATCGAGGAAGTTAAACCTGAAGAAAAGAACATCAGTGATGTTCCCGTCGCAAAAGAATTTCCCGATGTATTTTTGAAAGAATTACCAGGATTACCCCCACATCGATCCATTGAATTTCAAATAGACCTTGTACCAGGAGCTGCACCAATAGCTCGTGCTCCATACAGACTCGCACCCACCGAAATGAAAGAATTACAAAGTCAGTTACAGGAACTTTTAGAGCATGGTTTCATTCGACCAAGCGCATCACCATGGGGAGCTCCTGTTTTGTTTGTCAAGAAGAAAGATGGTACATTCAGGTTGTGTATCGACTACCGAGAGTTGAACAAACTTACCATCAAGGACCGCTACCCACTGCTGAGAATCGACGACTTATTTGATCAACTACAAGGCTCGTCTATTTATTCAAAGATCGATTTACATTCTGGATATCATCAAATGCGGGTGAAGGAGGATGATATTCCAAAAACTACTTTTAGGACGTGTTACGGTCATTACGAGTTTATGGTTATGCCGTTTGGATAGACTAATGCACCAGCTGTGTTCAAGGACCTCATGAACCGAGTGTGTGGGCCATATCTTGACAAGTTTGTCATTATTTTCATCGATGACATACTTATTTACTCGAGGAATGATCAAGAGCACGAAGAACATTTGAGAAAAGTGCTAGAGTTGTTGAGAAAAGAAAAACTTTAAGCTAAGTTTTCAAAGTGTGCATCTTGGTTGGAAGAAGTTCAATTCCTCGGTCATATAGTGAACAAAGAAGATATTCAGGTGGATCCAGCAAAGACTGAAACTGTTGAAAAGTGGCAAACCCCGAAAACTCCGAAACACATACGCCAATTTTTAGGGCTAGCTGGTTATTATAGGAGATTCATCTAAGATTTTTCTAAAATAGCAAAACCCTTGACTGCATTAACGCATAAAGGGAGGAAATTTGAATGGAAGGATGAACAAGAAAAAGCGTTTCAATTGTTGAAGAAAAAGTTAACTACGGCACCTATATTGTCATTACCTGAAGGGAATGATGATTTTGTGATATATAGTGATGCCTCAAAGCAAGGTCTCGGTTGTGTATTAATGCAACGAACGAAAGTAATTGCTTATACGTCTAGACAATTGAAGATTCACGAGCAGAATTATACGACGCATGATTTGGAATTAGGCGCGGTTGTTTTTGCATTAAAGACTTGGAGGCACTACTTATATGGGGTCAAAAGTATTATATATACCGACCACAAAAGTCTTCAACACATATTTAATCATAAACAACTGAACATGAGGCAGCGCAGATGGATTGAATTGTTGAATGATTACGACTTTGAGATTCGTTACCACCCAGGGAAGGTAAATGTGGTAGCCGACACCTTGAGCAGAAAGGACAGAGAACCCATTCGTGTAAAATCTATGAATATAATGATTCACACTAACCTTACTAATCAAATAAAGGAGGCGCAACAAGGAGTTTTAAAAGAGGAAAATTTAAAGGATGAAATACCCAAAGGATGGGGGAAGCATCTTAATATTCGGGAAGACGGAACCCGGTATAGGGCTAAAAGAATTTGGGTACCAAAATTTGGAGATATGAGAGAAATGCTACTTAGAGAAGCTCATAAAACCAGATACTCAATACATCCTAGAACGGGGAAGATGTACAAGGATCTCAAGAAACATTTTTGGTGGCGAGGTATGAAAGTCGATGTTGCTAAATACGTAGGGGAATGTTTGACTTGTTCTAAGGTCAAAGCGGAGCATCAGAAACCATCAGGTCTACTTCAACAACCCGAAATCCCGGAATGGAAATGGGAAGACATTACCATGGATTTCATCACTAAATTGCCAAGGACTGCAAGTGGTTTTGATACTATTTGGGTAATAGTTGATCGTCTCACTAAATCAGCACACTTCCTCTCAATAAGAGAAGATGACAAGATGGAGAAGTTAGCACGACTGTATTGAGATGGCGCCATTTGAAGCACTTTATGGTAGAAAGTGCAGGTCTCCGATTTGTTGGAGTGAAGTGGGGTATAGACAAATTACGGGTCCGGAGATAATACAAGAAACTACCGAGAAGATCGTCCAAATTCAACAACGGTTGAAAACCGCCCAAAGTCGATAAAAGAGCTACGCCGACATTAAAAGAAAAGATATAAAATTTGAAATTGGAGAGATGGTCATGCTTAAGGTTGCACCTTGGAAAGGCGTTGTTCGATTTGGTAAACGAGGGAAATTAAATCCAAGGTATATAGGACCATTCACGATTATAGATCGTGTCGGACCAGTAGCTTACCGACTTGAATTACCACAACAACTCGCGGCTGTACATAACACTTTCCATGTCTCAAATTTGAAGAAATGTTTTGCTAAAGAAGATCTCACTATTCCGTTAGACGAAATCCAAATCAACGAAAAACTTCAATTCGTCGAAGAACCCGTCGAAATAATGGATCGTGAGGTTAAAAGACTTAAGCAAAACAAGATACCAATTGTTAAAGTTCGATGGAATGCTCGTAGAGGACCCGAGTTCACCTAGGAACGAGAAGATCAGATGAAGAAGAAATACCCGCACTTATTTCCAGAAGATACGTCAACACCTCCAACTGCTTAAAATTTCGGGACGAAATTTATTTAACGGGTAGGTACTATAGTGACCCGAACTTTTCCATGTTTATATATATTAAATGAAATTGTTATTTGTATGATTAAGTGTTTCCAACATATTAAGTAATCAAACTTGTTAAGACTTGATTAATTGAAATAGGTTTCATATAGACAATTGACCACCCATGTTGACTGGTGATTCACGAACGTTAAAACTTTTAAAAACTATATGATGACATATATATGATTATATATATAGTTAACATGATATTATGATAAGTAAGTATCTCATTAGGTATTTTAACAATGAGTTATATACATAAAATTGAGTTTATTGAATTAAGAAACTCGAAACGATATATATAACGATTATCGTTATAACAACGTCGTACTAAATACATATGAATCATATTAAGATATTGATACACTATGTTTAATCATGATAAATTATAATTAAACATGTCATTAAGTGTATTAACAATGAACTACATATGTAAAAACAAGACTACTAACTTAATGATTTCGAAACGAGACATATATGTAACGATTATCGTTGTAACAATATTTAACTATATATATATCATACTAAGATATATTAATATATCATAATATCATGATAATGTAATAGTTTAACATCTCATTAGATATAATAAACATTTGGTTAACAACATTTTAACATGATCGTTAACTTAAAGGTTTCAAATCAACATTTACATGTAACGACTAACGATGACTTAACGACTCAGTTAAAATGCATATACATGTAGTGTTTTAATATGTATTCATACACTTTTGAAAGACTTCAAGACACTTATCAAAATAATTCTACTTAACAAAAATGCTTACAATTACATCCTCGTTCAGTTTCATCAACAATTATACTCGTATGCACCCGTATTCGTACTCGTACAATACATAGCTTTTAGATGTTACACAGCTTTTAGATGTATGTACTATTGGTATATACACTCTAATGATCAGCTCTTAGCAGCCCATGTGAGTCACCTAACACATGTGGGAACCATCATTTGGCAACTAGCATGAAATATCTCTTAAAATTACAAAAATATCAGTAATCATTCATGACCTATTTACATGTAAATAAAATTACACATCCTTTATATCTAATCCATATACCAATGATCAAAAACACCTACAAACACTTTCATTCTTCAATTTTCTTCATCTAATTGATCTCTCTCAAGTTCTATCTTCAAGTTCTAAGTGTTCTTCATAAATTCTATAAGTTCTAGTTTCATAAAATCAAGAATACTTCCAAGTTTGCTAGCTTACTTCCAATCTTGTAAAGAGATCATCCAACCTCAAGAAATCTTTCTTATTTACAGTAAGATATCTTTCTAATACAAGGTAATACTCATATTCAAACTTTGATTCAATTTTTATAACTATAACAATCTTATTTCGAGTGAAAATCTTACTTGAACTTGTTTTCGTGTCATGATTCTGCTTCAAGAACTTTCAAGCCATCCAAGGATCCTTTGAAGCTAGATATATTTTTCTAATTTCTAGTAGGTTTATCCACAAAACCTAAGGTAGTAATGATGTTCATAACATCATTCGATTCATATATATAAAACTACCTTATTCGAAGGTTTAAACTTGAAATCACTAGAACATAGTTTAGTTAATTCTAAACTTGTTCGTAAACAAAAGTTAATCCTTCTAACTTGACTTTTAAAATCAACTAAACACATGTTCTATATCTATATGATATGATAACTTAATGATTTAAAACCTGGAAACACGAAAAACACCGTAAAACTGGATATACGCCATGGTTAAACTCAAAATGGAAGTATGTTTTTCAAAATGGTCATCAAGACGTCGTTCTTTTGACTGAAATGACTACATCTTACAAAAACGACTTGTAACTTATATTTCCGACTATAAACCAATACTTTTTCTGTTTAGATTCATAAAATAGAGTTCAATATGAAACCATATCAATTTTATTCACTCAAAACGGATTTAAAATGAAGAAGTTATGGGTAAAACAAGATTGGATATTTTTTTATTGTTGTAGCTACGGGAATTATTGTAACAATTCTATACAAATCATATCCTAGCTAACTTATATTGTATTATACGTGTAGTATAATATATTATGTAATCTTGGGATACCATAGACACGTATACAAATGTTTTGACATATCATATCGACCCATGTATATATATTATTTGAAACAACCATAGACACTCTATATGCAGTAATGTTTGAGTTAGCTATACAGGGTTGAGGTTGATGAAAGGACCCGTCCTAATCCACCTGGACGAAGTCATCAACATTTGGTCCCATTGCGATGATCGGCTCCAAGTAATGTCCTTATATTGAGCAAATGCACAGCGGAAGACTTAATTCGTACCTGAGAATAAACATGCTTTAAAGTGTCAACTAAAAGGTTGGTGAGTTCATAGGTTTATCATAACAATCATTTCAATATGTTAATAGACCATAAGATTTCATAATCATAAACATAATACACTCGCAAGTGTATGTAAAGCATTCTAAGTGGTTGAGCACTTGGTAACCATACTTAACATTTAATCAACGTCGCATATTCCCTTTATTATGAAATCTCACTACACCGTATCAAGTGTAGTCACCAAAACGAAGTACTGTGCAACCGTTGAATACTGGTTGTCCAGTCCGGTTGGGGTTGTCAGGCCCGATAGATCTATCAACAGGATTTGCGTTTACAATACCCATGTAAATAGTAGTTACCAAGCTACAGGGAAATATGCCAGTGGCACAACTCAGCGTAGAATATATTTTTAAGTACTTGTGTCTATTTTGTAAACATTTATAAAAGCAGCGCATGTATTCTCAGCCCAAAAATATATATTGCAAAAGCAATTAAAAAGGGAGCAAATGAAACTCACTTTTGCCTTGAAGGTATTTAATTCGACTTGGTCTCCGATAGATATCACGAACCTAACCATATATATAATATATCAACATATTTTCTTTTTAAGTAATCGTTACATATATATATATATATATATATATATATATATATATATATATATATATATATATATATATATATATATATATATATATATATATATATATATATATATATATATATATATATATATATATATATATATATATATATATATATATATATATATATATACTTGTAATACTTTTAATATTTTTCTTAGTCCGTAGTTAGCAGTCCGATGTTAGTGGTCCACAATTAGTTTCTTAAATAAAATAAATAAAGACCCCATCGTATTCGTATTGATCAAAATTAATCTCGACCCATGGTACCATGTTGTCAAATGACGTGTTGCGTACAATCATGAGGTCTTATGATTAATCTTCTCGTGTTGTTTACGGGTGGTCCTGAAATATATAAAATCAAATCATAAGTAATTATATTTAAAATATCATATTAATTAGAAAAGATATGATTAATTTACTTTTTCTCCAAATATTTTCGTAGCTAAACTAGCTTCGGATACCCAATCCTGTTTTAGTCGTAGTTTCTTCATTACAACTCCGTTTTTGTTGGTTCAACTTGCCAATTCCTTGGATCGAGTCAAATTTTAAGAATATGAACTGAAAATACCTTAGTTTGTATTCGAAATTATAGGTTATAGGTCAAACTTTGGTGAAACTTATGAAAGTGATCATTTTCCATCATAAAAACAACATTTAATGATCATTTTTCTAAAAATACTTACACTTTGAGTTAAACCATGAATTTTTTATGTGTTAACATATTCATAAGAAATATCATTTTTCCAGAACATGAACTTCTAATTCAAAGTTCAAGATGGTTTTTAATTATCCAACCCAAAACAGCCCCCGGTTGCACTTCGGTGACGTAGATTCAGTTTTTAAGATGTTCTTTGTAAAACCAAGTTATATCTTGTTAGGTTAGCATATCATTATGATATATTACAGGTCTTGAAGTGTTTTAAAAGTCAAGTTAGAAGGATCTATTTAGTTTGCGAACAAGTTTGAAATCATTCAAACTATGTTCTTGTTGTTAAAATTTTATACCACAAAATAAGATAGCTATATGAATATGAATTGAATAAGATTATGAACAAGGTTACTACCTCAAGTTACTTGGACAAAGTTACTGCAAAAGATAAGAAATAATCTTGGAATCAAAGAGTGGTGGAGTTAGATCAAAAGGTTGGAAGTAAACTTCTTCAAATGGGTGGTTATTTTGATATGTTCTTGAAAGAGTTTTCTTATGGTGTTTAAGGCTTGTAATTGAAGCTAAATGATGGGAAAAATGCTTGGAGATGATCAAGTATGAAGTTAGGAGTATTTTGAGAGAGAAATTAGGGTGTAGGTATGAGAAAATGGAGTGAAGAAATGGTGTTCATTTATAAAAACGTTTTTAGTTTATAAAGAAAGAAAAGGATTCCTAATTTTGTTTTCTTACTAATAATTCATACTACTTGACAAATTCTAGTTACCTCATATCTAGGGCAGTAATAATATTGATTAGGATGTTGATTTGTTGTGTATATACCAATAGTAAATACGTATAGAAGCTGGGTATGATACGGGTACATATACCCTAGATATACGTATAGAAATCTTGAGGAAACGGAACGAGAATTCAAATATAGCTATCTTTTGTGAATATACTTATATTTTTTTTATGTATTTAAGTCCTTAAAAAGTTATTAAATACATTATATATACGATACATGTATAAGCATTATAGATTATAAGTATATATATATCAAAGAATGTTACGTATAGTTATCGTTTTGAAAACTTAAGTTAGTAGTTTCAAAATATACTTATAACTCATTGTCATTAGTACACAATGAGATGTTAAACCATCCTTAGATCATGTTAAATATATATAAATACATATATATACACAAACGTATAATTATCGTATGTTATATAGTTCGTGATATCATCGGTCATATTGGACGGTCAAACGTTGTGTAAAACTCTTTTCAAAAACACAAGTCTCAACAATTTGGATTGCTTATCATGTTGGTATGGTTTAATTTATGTAAATATTAATCTCATAAGTATAATTTGGTCAAAAAATTCTGGGTCATTACAGTTGATTCCAAAAATATATATACTTTGAGTTGTGATCTAGCCTGAGACGTGTATACACTGGGTCGTGGATTGATTCAAGATAATATATATCAATTTATTTCTGTACATTTAACTATGGACAACTAGTTGTAGGTTACTAATGAGGACAGCTGACTTAATAAACTTAAAACATCAAAATGTATTAAAAGTGTTGTAAATATATTTTGAACATACTTTGATATATATGTACATATTTGTTATAGGTTTGTGAATCGACCAGTGGCCAAGTCTTACTTCCCGACGAAGTAAAAATCTGTGAAAGTGAGTTATAGTCCCACTTTTAAAATCTAATATTTTGGGATGAGAATACATGCAGTTTTATAAATGTTTTATGAAATAGACACAAGTAAATGAAACTGAATTATATGGGTGAATGATCGAAGCCAAATATGCCCCTTTTGCTTGGTAGCCTAAGAATTAGTAAACCGATCTACTAATTGACGCGAATCCTAAAGATAGATCTATTGGGCCTAACGAACCCCATCCAAAGTACCGGATGCTTTAGTACTTCGAATTCATTTTTATCATGTCCGAAGGATTTCCCTGAATGATAGGGGATATTCTTATATGCATCTTGTTAATGTTGGTTACCAGGTGTTCACCATATGAATGATTTTTATCTCTATGTATGGGATGTATATTGAAATATGAAATCTTGTGGTCTATTATTATGATTTGATAATATATAGGTTAAACCTATAACTCACCAACATTTTTGTTGACGTTTTAAGCATGTTTATTCTCAGGTGATTATTAAGAGCTTCCGCTGTTGCATACTAAAATAAGGACAAGATTTGGAGTCCATGCTTGTATGATATTATGTAAAAACTGCATTCAAGAAACTTATTTTTAATGTAATATATTTTTATTGTACACCATTATGTAATGGTCGTGTGTAAACGGTATATTTTAGATTATCATTATTTGATAATCTACGTAATGCTTTTTAAACCTTTATAGATAAAATAAAGGTTATGGTTGTTTTAAAAATGAATGCAGTCTTTGAAAAACGTCTCATATAGAGGTCAAAACCTCACGACGAAATCAATTAATATGGAACGTTTATAATCAATATGAACGGGACATTTTACTTACTAGTTACCTTAATGGACTTAACACCTTAATGGACTTCCATGGCCCAACCTACTCAACCTAGTGGACTACTTAATGGATTAATTAGCCCAATTACTTAATAATTAGCCCATGTAATTAATAAGATAAGTAACTTGCATGCTTGTGTACTCATACTTGCATTATATCTCAAACCACCCAACATACCAACACAACATGTACTACCACCATGGACCACACCATGCCACCACCACATGAGGCCAAAATGGTCCCCCTTTCCCCAAAACTGTCGGCCAAGCACCACCCCACCACCTTATTTTTTTAAAACTCTCATTTCACTCTCATTTCATTTCATTCAAACATACACACACACACATTTTCTCTCAAATCTCTCTCTAGTTTTCTCTCAAATATTTGAAGAACTTGTAAGCGTTCTTGATCTTCTTTTCTTCTTTTTCTTCATCATTTTCGTGAATCATCATCATCATAATCCAAGATTCATGTTTTGTAACTTGAATCATTATATATCTTGTGACTTTAAACTATAATTTGAAGAAAGTGCAAGAACATGGAGGATTAAAGCTTTTTAGCTTTTAATCTTCTTTACTTATGTTAGATCTAAGTTTTAAGTTCTTGGAGGATTAAAGCTTTTTAGCTTTTAATCTTCTTTACTTATGTTAGATCTAAGTTTTAAAACTTAAGATCTCTTTAATTATGTTAAAAGATCAAAACTCATGTTTATGATCTTCATGTAACTTGTAGATCCAACACTTTACTTTATGGATCTTCAAGAAAGTTTGAAATACAAGTTTACTAGCTTGACGTTTCTACAAAAAGTTAGTTTAGATCAAAAGTTTACTAACTTATGATCTTCTTTAGTTTGTTGTACTTTAGATTTGTGACTTGTGTTTTCATTAAACAAAGGATACAAGCTTACTAGCTTGAGATCTCATAAGTATTGTTAGGAATCCAAGCTCTTTAGCTTAAGGTTTCATTTTTGTGTTTGATCTAAGTTCCATGACTTAAGATCTTGCTTATTTAGTTGGATTCAAAGTTTGTAGCTTAATAGAACTTGTACTTGTGTTGAAACTAAGAAATTGATGTAACTTTGGTTCATCATCTTGCTCAAACTCTTACATGAGTTGTATTTTATTTCTTAGTCTTAACTTTGTGTTTTGATGGTTAAACCTTGGTTAAAGTGATGCTAAAACATCAAGAGTTGTACACTTGAGGCTTATACGCATCAAGGATGAGAACCGTGATGAGCATCAAGCACCAAGAAATCCACCGGAGCACTTTCTTTCTGTTTTTAGGGTCTGATCAGGCTCCTTGACTTGTGTAAAAGTTGATTTCTAGATAGTTCGGTTCGATTAGATGATGTTTCATTTAAGACTCGTCTAAATCCGATATACGGTTTAGGATTTATAGCCTTCCGAAAGTCACTACGCCTTTGTAACGTTGTGCTGAAATTTCTGACCTACTCGCACTTAAACCATCGCCACGGTCAAACGAAGACTCGTTAGGTTCTGAAAATTGGTCAGCGGTTAGAGGACTCACATACGGATCCTTGGCCACTGGTCTCACGTCATTTCAGTTTGTATAGAGGTCGTAGAAGCTGAACAAATTCAGCCTTTGTTTCGATCTCTATTCTTGATTGAGAACTTACTTTACTTTTTTCGTACGATGACGATGATGATGACACTTAAGATTTAACTTACATACTTTTAAACCCTTTTGGGATGAATTACTGACTTAGTAACTTTTTACTTAGGTTGAGGACCTTTCGAACCGACTTACTTGCTTACTTATCTCGTATCGACTTTTACCGCACTTTCACGGTGAGTTATAGCTCCCTTTTTAATCTTACTATTTTTGGGACTGAGAATACATGCGCTTTTTATGTTTTACTTACTAGGCACGAGTACTTAAACTTTATGTATGTGTGGGTGATATAACGGCATAAACTTTCCCCCTTAGTTCGGTAACGTTTAGTCATTAGTTTTTGAACCAGTGAACGTGAATCTTAGATATGGATCCATAGGGTTTGACATCCCCACTCGGGCTAGTCGCGCTAGCATTTAACGGGTGTTTAATACTTTGAGAACATATGCACTCGCCAAGTGCACTTTTAGGGGGTGATATTTACGTTAAGTTAGTTACCAAGTGCCCACGGTTAAACATATACTTTTCATACTTTTTTGAATACGAAATCTCGTGGCCTACATTACATTACTGTTACAATTAAACTATCGCTCACCAACATTCGTGTTGACTTTTTAAGCATGTTATTTCTCAGGTGCTTAGACGTTGTTGCTTTCGCTGTATTAGACTCTCGATGTTAGACTTCCGCTGCATTGCTTAGAGATGTCTCAATTACAAAACTTTTACTTTGCATTCGTAACTTATGATATATTTGAGCAGTGACTTTGTAACGACCTTTGTGTCACGTACTTATATTAATGTTTTCTATTCGTAGAAACACGCTATCTTTTGTAAAACGTTATCTTTTCATGAATGCGAACTTGTTTTAAAATAGCATATAGTGTGGTAACCTTGTAATGGACCTGTTGTTGATGAACCGTACACGTTAATTTTGTACGGGGCATCACATTTGGTATCAGAGCATTGGTTGTAGGGAATTAGGTTGCATTAGTGTGTCTTGACCGAGTCGAGTAAGATTCACTAATAGGACTAATCTACAACTTGCTTATTTACTTGTTTCTGCGGAACTTGCTGCATACTACTGCTTACTTTTACTGCTATATGGACTTGCTATATGCTACTGTTTATTCTCGCTACTGCATGCTACTATCTGCTTTTGATTTCACGTTACTTCGGTATGATATTGTTATTATTGCCATGCTATGTACTGCTGTAGACGATCTAGGCTGCTGTAGTTATTATGCCTGATTACATGCTTGCTATATGTCTTACTGACATGGAAAAAGTTATTTTTCCTTATTCAGATGTCGGACATACCGTCCATTATCATTGATTTGGAGAGCGACTCAGATACATTTGCTACTTCGCCTACTATTGTTGCTGGCTCACATATCCCGTCACCGCTACCCTCCGACGACTCTGGCGATTCGTCCTCCGGGGACTGTAGCCACGCACCTGACCTGACGGTCATCTATGACGGAGACGAGGATCCAGAGGAGGTTCCAGCTCCACCCAGCCCTAGACTCCCGGGGCCACAGCACCATTCCGGTGGTACTGTGATCCATAGGGGAAACGGGGACGGTCATTTCCGTAACGAGCGTGGGCATTGGGTTAGACGCATCGCTAATGGACGTGTTGTACCGATTCCACCAGGCAGATACCGACTTATGACCACCGGCCAGGCACATCCACCCTCAGACGATTCAGATGATTCATCATTCGATGACACCAGCGAGGAGGATCCCGAGGAGGATTCTGAGGAGGACTCCGCGGAGGAGCCCGTGCAGCCACCCTCTACCCCGCCAAAGAAGCGGTACCGCTTCGATGGTACTGTTATTCCAGGGGTTAATGTAGGTAAGTAGTTCATGAATGCACGTGGACTGTTGGTTAGGTCACAGCCCGCAAGCGGGTTGTGTCATATCCTGCTGATCCATTCGTACGTAAGGTCGGTCGTTATGTGCCATGTACTTCTGGTACTGCACCCTCCGCACCACCGGAACCACCTGCACCATCTGCACCATATGCACCACTTGCCCCACCAGCATCTCTCACCATCGAGGAGCTGACGAGGGAAGTGCATATCCTCCGTGCTCGGGTGACTGAGCTCGAGGACCAGATGTCCCACATAATGGACATCATTTACCCACCATCACCCTAGGGCTATTGTATTAGATTTCATTATGTAATCCCATTAGTAGTTTCATATTTTTTTCAAGTATTGTACGAACCTTATGAAGATGTATGCAACTTTTTATTAATAAATGGAACTTAATGTTGTTTAATTATTGTACGATGTTCTGTTTAAGTTATTACATGATGTTTTTTATGCTATCTGCAACTTCTTTGCCATGCTTAGTTAATGTGTATTGTGTTGTTTCCATATTGATTACCTTATACTATAGCATTATGAATTATTGAATACGGGATTTTGACTTAAGGCGAAATTTTGTTAAGAAGATCAATGGCAAACGGGAGAGTTCCAAGGGAAACGCCCACAGCAGTACAGATTGAGGAGATGATAGCTGCTCGAGTAGCCGCAGCAATAGCAGATGCCAACCCCAAGCTCCACCGGCTAACCAGAACATTCAGAACGGGTGCACTTATAAGGAATTCCAAAGCTGCAAGCCCCACAATTTCAGTGGTACTGAAGGGCCAGTTGGGCTGACAAGATGGTTTGAGAAATTGGAATCTATGTTCCGTGTGAGTAACTGTTCCGAAGTGAACAAAACTAAGTACGCCTCCTGCACACTGTCGGATGGCGCTTTAACCTGGTGGAACACACTCGCCCAGGTTCAGGGAATTGACAAGGCTTATGCTACACCATGGGAGGAATTTAAGAGTTCTATGATCGAGGAATACTGCCCCAGAACCGAAATTTAGAAGATGAAAGTGGAGTTTTTGGAACTGAAGGTTGTAGGGACTGATCTTGATGGCTATAACTGAAGGTACTTGGAGTTAACTTTGATGTGCCCCACGATGGTCACTCCTGAATTTAAGCGAATGGAACGGTATTTGTGGGGACTTCTCAAGACCATTCAGGGAAATGTCACCTCTTCAAAACTAGCAAATGTCCCAGAAGCTATGCGCATGGCGCACACCCTGATGAATCAAATTACCCAACAAGAGCAAGAAAAGGCGAAGTCGGAATTAGGAGCTAGTAATGGGAAACGTAAGTGGGACGGAAACAAGGGAAAAGTTTTTGATCAGAACCCAGCTAAGAGGTATGAAAATTGTAAGGGAAACAACGACTGGAGGAACCCTAACCCGAACCGTAGCTCGAACCCTAATTACAAAGGTAGCCTTCCGCAGTGCAAGAGATGCTACAAGCATCATACTAGGTGCTGCAATGTGGGTGATATAATAGCATAAACTTTCCCCTTAGTTCGGTAACGTTTAGTCATTGGTTTTTGAACCGGTGAACGCGAATCTTAGATATGGATCCATAGGGTTTGATATCCCCACTCGGGCTAGTCGCGCTAGCATTTAAAGGGTGTTTAATACTTCGAGAACATACTCACTTGCCAAGTGCACTTTTAGGGGGTTATATTTACGTTAAGTTAGTTACCAAGTGCCCACGGTTAAACATATACTTTTCATACTTTTTTGAATACGAAATCTCGTGGCCTACATTACATTACTGTTGCAATTAAACTATAGCTCATCAACATTCGTGTAGACTTTTTAAGCATGTTATTTCTCATGTTATTAGACTCTCAGTGTTAGACTTCCGCTACATTGCTTAGAGATGTCTCAATTACAAAACTTTTACTTTGCATTCGTAACTTATGATATATTTGAACAGTGGCTTTGTAACGACCTTCGTGTCACGTACTTATATTAATGTTTTCTATTCGTAGAAACACGCTATCTTTTGTAAAACGTTATCTTTTCATGAATGCGAACTTGTTTTAAAATAGCATATAGTGTGGTAACCTTGTAATGGACCTGTTGTTGATGATCCGTGCACATTAATTTTGTACGGGGCATCACATTTTCCGTTTTCCCCGCCATATGAAGATTTCGACTTTCTTCGGGATGAAGTTGTTTCTAAAAGTTTCACAATTTATAGGAGCAACATTTCGGAACATTTTTGAGAAGATAAGTTCGGTGAGAACCTTTGTACTAACAACACCATTACCGCATAGCCTCCATCTCCACGTGTCTTCCTTTGATGAATCGAAACTCACAGCTTGAAGTAAATTATGTATCTCAGTTAACTCACCTCTAGTTCACCTGTATGGATCTCGCACCCAACCTGCATCAGAAATCACCGGAGGGGTCTGCCAAAGAACTCGATTGCTGACCGTGACATCCTTGTCTTGTTCTAACTGAAATAATCTAGTAAACACTGATTTGAGAGGCTCATTACCGAGCCAGTGATCGTGCCAGAACCTAGTGCTGCAGCCATTTCCAATTGTTTTCACCACTGATCTTGAGAAATTGATTCCAAGCTCGTCCACCTTGTAACCTATTTTGACAATATCTAGCCATAAACTATTAGAGCTAGAAACATAAGATGACCCACCCGCAATAAGATGACCCAATTCCCCATAAATGCTCTTGATAACTTTAACCCACAAGGAGGTGATTTCGGTGTTAAACCTCCACTACCACTTGCCAATTAAAGCCCAATTTTTACATTTTAAAGAACCCAAATTGAGTCCTCCGTCCTCAAAAGGACGGATGCCATCATACCACGTAACCCAAGAAATTTTTGAAACATCCCCGGACCCGCCCTAAAAGAATTTACGTCTCAAACTCTCTAATTTGTTTAGCACACAAGGCGGGGCACGGAAGAACGAGAAGAAATACAAAGGCAAACTATTTAAAACCGAACCGACAAGTGTCAAACGTCCACCAAATGACATTGTTCTTGCTTTCCAATCCACGAGTCTCTTTTCGAATTTATCGATGACCGGTTTCCAACTATCCAATTTTCTCATATATGCACCAATTGGTAGTCCAAGGTAGTTAAAAGGAAATTTTCCTACCTTACACCCGAACAAATTTACAATACCGTTTGTTTCATTTACCCCAACGTTCACACCAAAAAGATTGCTTTTGTTATAATTAACTCTTAATCCGGAAGTCAATTCCAAACATTTTAGAAGTTTCATAAGGTTCTTAATGTTTTTTAAGCTCCATTCTCCAAAAAAAAAAAATCGTGTCGTCCGCATATTGTAGGTGTGATAAAATTATCTTGTCATTTCTGATTTCCACACTGATATTGCTCCATTTAGACATATTTATTACACAATATCGACCTCATTTTATTCGGTTTTGATGATCGTTGGGGTCTTAAAGTTTTTTTCCTGTGCCAAAGTGTCCACTCAAGGCAAAATTCCTAACTTGGTGTAAAATTGACCAAGAAACGTTCAAAAAAGTGCAAAATTATGACAAGTGCAGGAAACAACATCAAAAGCACCGCTCCTAGCTAAGGAGCGTTGCTCCTCACAGCCTAGAGCGCCGCACCTACGATAAAAGCGACACAATCACCAACGTTTTGTTCCAATTTCTTCACAGTGAGCAGAAGCGCCGCTCTTAAGAAGCAGAAACGCCGTTCCAATAGAGCCAAGAGCGCCGCACCAGATCCAACAGCGCTGCACCAGATTGAAGCCAAGAGCGCCGCACCTAAGTCAAAAGCGGCGCTCCTGACGCTGATTCAGCCCACTTTCCTCACCACTATAAATAGAAAATGTTAGGTCATTTGGCAAGAGAGTTACAGTTTTTACTCCGAATTTCACACACAAAACCCTAATTTCATCATCCATTAGAGTTCCAAGGTAAATTGGAGGAAGCAAGCTCAAGTTTCATCTTCATTAGTGATAGATCTTTCTTTTGTTATTAAATTGGGTTGTAATCTCTACTTTACTCTTTCATATTTTCAATCAAATAGTTGTAATCTTCACTTTAACTTCATCTAAGTTTAATCTTTACTTGTAATCTTTGTTTATCATCATTTATCTTTGAATCTCAGCTTGTAATCACTCAAGATGATGTTTATTGATGCTTTCATGATTATTGCTAGTGTAATCTTTGCTATGAGTAGCTAAATCTCTTGTGTTTGCTTATCTATGAATCTTTAATGCATAAGATGTGCCCTTAATCTATTGAATGAAAGTTGTTTTGAATGAAAATACATGAGCTAGTGTTATTGAGTTAGCCATGAGGTCCATTACTATGTTTGTTATTGGTTTTACTTTGATTACATGGATTGAGTAGCTCTTTAAGTGATTTTAGTAGTGAATCAATTTGTGCTTCAACACCTTTGGTGATCTAGACAACTAGAATAGGAATTTCAAGTGATTATGTTTCTAGACTAAGTTGGTTTTCAATTGACCTTTATTCATCATAGTGGTGTTTGACCGTCTTAGGTGACTTTGATGGTTAAAGGGTTTTAAGTGATTTTAACCCGGGCATAATATCAATAATCAACTCATACATTATTTGATCTAGTGTTACTAAGCTTATGTGAATTTGTAAGGTAAAATTGGATTAAGAATATTTACTAGTTCAAACAACTTAAGCGATAATAATTTGGAAAAAACAAGGGCCATTTAAGCATAAAGAGGATTAGATAATTGAACACTCTTCATCGTATTAATTAACTCTCATTTCTTAATTACTTGTTACTTGTTAAGTTTTAGATTGTTTATTGCAAATTTAGTTGTTAGTTAAATCTCTCGCAAACCCCCCCCCCTCCCCCCTCCCACCCCGACCCCCAATAAAACAAAACCCCTAGGATAACTATTAGTTTCAAATACATAACTATTAGTTTCAAATACATAATCTACACCGCTCTCTTGGGACGAACTTGATAAGAATACTTACATTAAGTACTATAGGAACCGGGTTTTAAGTGCTCGATAGATTGTGCGTGCTTTTTGTGATATTTGAATCTTGTATAAATTTAGGAAGTTATGTATGGTATATCCACGACACGTCACACTTTCTTGGCGCCACTGCCGGGGAGCGGTTAGCTAAGTTAGGTTGTGTATTTGGTTTAAGCTTTTAGTTATTCGATCCTTTTGTAAGGATTCGTCCTTACAAAAGTTACTTTCAATGTCTTTTAATTATTATTTTGTATTGGATAATAGCTTGTGTTTTTTTTTTTTTTTTTTTTTTTTTTTTTTTGTCTTTGAAGGTTAGGTATATTGGTGTATGAGAAGAAGATCCCTCAAGGATCAAGATTTCACACAACCATTTTTCGATCCGGAAAAACACATACACGGGGTTTATAAGCGTAGAGAAGAACGGGATTTAAGGAAGAATTTTGAGGTTTTGCCATTTTGTTTGATAGAAATGGACGGAGAAGGAGAGGGTAATCCACATGTTAATCCACCGGTTGTTAATGAAGTAGTTGCAAATGATCCAAATGACACTCCGATGTGGAATGTTAGAATGGTGGCACAAACGGTTGTACCTCCGGCTATCACAAAACTACCAATTGAAGCGGAAAATTGGAAGATCGAGGGTAACTTTTTCACAATGTTCAAGGATAGACTTTTTCGCGGGCTAATAGACGAAAATCCTTTTGATCACATTCAATATTTTAACGATATTTGTGATATCTACAAGAACAAGGATGTCACCGAAGATGCTTTTAAGTTAAGGGCATTCCCCTTCACGCTTGATGGAGAAGCTAAGGCTTGGTTAAGGAACTTGCCATCGGATTCGATTAAGTCTTTTCAAGATTTGAATGAAGCATTCATTAATCACTTTTTCCCGCCTTCAAAGGTGGAGCGTTTAAGAAGGGAGATTAATGGGTTCACGCAAAGGGGAGATGAGTCTTTTTATGATGCGTGGGTGCGTTTCAAGAAGTTATTAAGAGCTTACCCACCGCATGGTCTAACCAAGAAGGAGTACATCAATACGTTCTACCAGGGTACAAATTTTCAAACTAAGTAATATCTTGATTCATCTTCGGGTGGAGTGTTTATGTACAACTCACCCAATGCGGTTGAAAAGTTACTAGAGGACATCGCGGTTAATACATATGAATGGGCACCTTCACTAAGAGATTTGACGAGGAAGAATGTGGCTCAAGTGGAGAGTGAAGATGGGCAAGTTACCTTGGCAAGCTTGAATAACCAATTTCAATTATATGGGAAAGAATTGAAAAAGATACAACAAATGCTCGTAGCAATGCAAGTCGGTTGTCAAAGGTGTGAAGGACCACATCTCAACAAAAATTGTCCCCAAGTTAATCAATATACTCACATTGACTTGGATGACATTCCTATGAATTCGGAAGCTCATGTGAACTATGTGAGTAACCAAAACTTTCAACGAGGAGGAACTTCTACCTAAGGCAACAACTCTTTCCAATCGAATAATAGCTACTACAAACCTAACCAAAAACAAGTGTCATTTAACACTTAAACCAACACACCTCCCGGATTCTCCAACCAAAACCGAAACCAAGGCTATAACTCCAACTACAATCAAAACCGCCAAAACAACTTCCCATCCCACAACCAACAAAATTACAACAACCAATCTTATAACAACCATTCCAACCCAAATTATCAAGGAAATCAAGGGTACCAAAACCAAGGTTATAGTCAACCTCAAAAAAACTAAGGTTACAATCAACAAACTCAACAAACTCAACAAAATAACCAACCTTCTAAAAGCTTAGAGGAGCTTATGCAAACTTACATCAAGAAGGTGGAATCAACCGAAGCTTTATTGTTAAAGGAAAACGAATTCTTGAAGCAACAAATTCGACACACCCAAGCCTCATTCCAAAATCTTGAGAGCACCGTTGGGAGACTTTCAAGTCAAGTTGCTGAAAGACCTCAAGGAACTTTACCATCCAATACTCAAGTTAACCCAAACACTTACAACAATAACCGTCAACAAAATCAAAACCAAAACAACAACACTACTAGAGTTATCCCAATAGAAAGAAACACTACTAATCAAAACACCAACCACGCAAGCTCTTCAAATCCTAACAACAACTATGCTCAGGTGAATTCTATTTCTTCAATGAAAAAGAAGGAGGAAACCGAATCTCCTAAAGTTTTTGCAATTGATCTTGATGAGGGAGAGTTTGATTTGGATGGAGCTTTATATATGGATACAATGGATCTCGGTGTGTTCAAGTTCTCGGGTGATTCGGATGTAGCGGAATTTATCCCATATCAAATAAAAAGTGTTATGACAATGGAAGCTACCGAGTTGATATGCAAGGATCTAGAGGGTGAATTAAAGAAGGTTGAATTGGGTGACTTGGAGAAAAGGGATAAAGTAGAAAGCAACTTGGATATAAAAGCACAAAGCAAGGAATTTGAGGAATTTGCTCCATCAATCGAAGGGAACAAGGAGGCACTGGTCTCACAACCTCAACCATTACCTCCTACACATCTAAAGGATGTGGATTGTAAGTTGAACCAAGATGAACACAATAATATTTATGTCAAACTTCCCTTGGAGGAAGTGCTTGAAAACATGCCCAATTATGGGAAATTCTTGAAAGCACTCATGGCCAGGAGGGGAGAGGTTGAACAAGCATCCACCACTTTCTTACTTAAGGAGTGTGATGGGATTTTGAGAAAATAAAACTTACCAACTAAATTGGGCGATCCCGGACCATTCTTAGTACCATGCAAAGTAAACGGGTCGGAACCATTTACATCATTACCCGACTAGGGGGCTAGCATAAATTTCATGCCCTTATCCATTTATAACAAGCTTGGCCTAGGAAACCTTTCACCCACCAAAATGGGAGTGAAATTAATTGACCAATCAATTAACCCAAGCGTGGGGATCACCGAGGACCTAATTTTCAAAGTAGGGAGCATGGAATTTCCAACCGATTTTGTAATTGTTGACATAAAGGAAGACCCAGTTGTACCCCTAGTACTAGGGAGGCCATTTTTAGCAACCGCAGATTCTTTCTTTGACTTTAGAACCGGGAAGTTGACCCTTAGAGACAAAGAAAAATGCGTAAGCATTAGGAGCAAAAGTGTTAAATTACCAACAAAACCTTCGACCAAACCACAAGTTGTTGCTAGTGTGCAATGCACTACAAGCCCAAAGCGAGTTGGTTCACCAACTAGATGTGGTGGTGGTTTGACCCGAAAAGTCCCAAGTAAGCTTAATCATAAAAATGATGTTATTGATATGTCAATGAGAAAATTGTATGATCAAATTCATCATGTCTCATCCCAAAAGGATGAGAAGATGAGAAAATGTCTAGTGTCAAACTTGTCAAAACGGGAAAAATGCAAGCTTGAGGAGTTGATCAAGGAAACCAAAGCGATTAATGATTAGGTAATGTTGGTTATGAATGAAAGTGGTAAAGGTAACGGTTCCCTTAGTTCAAAGGGAGGGGAGGTTTACCACCCCGGTATTAGCTAAGACTCAAGTGGAAATTGAGTCGGGTGATAGACTCGTTAAACAATTTCCACAATCTTGTTTATATTTTACTTTAATTACATTGCATGTAGGATTGTATGATATTCTCTTTATTTATTTGTTTTTGCATTTAGATAGCTTTTATGCATTTGGTTAAATTGAAAAATCCAAAAATAATTTGTTAACATGGTCAAAATGTGCTTAAAAATGAGAAAAACTGCATTCAGGTACAATTGCGGTGCTTCTATAGAAGAAGCGGCGCTCTTGCTTCTAAAGAGTGATGCTTTTGATTTAGGAGCGACGCTTTTCACCATGTTTTGGAACAATTTTTTATCAGTAGACAAGAGCGACACTCTCGCAAGTAGGAGCGACGCTTTTGCTTGTTTAGGAGCGACGCTTTTCACCCAATTGCTGCGCTTTTGAGCTGGCAGGAGTGGCGCACCTGTCTCAAGTGCGGCGCTTTTGAATCTGTTACTTAACCAATTTTGGACGAGCAAAACACCACTTTTTCACACCCAACTCAATTTTTCTCTCGAATAGCGGCGCATCCTCAACCCTTATCACCATAAATCAACCCAATACTTCAAATTACATCAATTTTCTTGCAAATATTCAACACTTAACATGAGAAAAGTAAGAATCTATCATTCTAATTCATTCTTTAACATGATTTAGGTATTTTTAAAATTTTTCTCTTTTTGCTTAAATAGTAGATTATGCTTGAATAATGATGTTAATGTTCAATTTGTTGATGATTCTCGACTACATTGTTGTTGATTAACATGTTTTGCATGCTTAGTTACAAATATTTCAACTTTGAAATTCTAGGGTTCATCCAATTTGGGGGTTTTTAATTTCGAGCCAAATTAGGGTGTTAGGTGTTGATGTTGATGCTTAATTGTTAGTCTACCATGATAATCTTGCTTTGAATCCATCTTTCATGCTTGTAAGGTTTGAATTTGCAAATTAGGGTTCATGAGCTAGGGTTTTGACTTAGTTTGACTAATTCGGGTTTGTGGTTAGTGATAATATGCTTGTTTGCGGTATAATGATATCATAACATGTGAAGTTGAAATGATTTGATGATTACTCTTGTCTTAGTCGAATTTTTCACTAATTAGGCTTTGACTAAGGTTGACTTTTTGCAACTTGTTCATGTTGACCATGTTTGACCAAGAGGAGCCTGATAGTTGAATATATTGCATGTTTGGCTTATGATACTGCGTATTGTTAGAAGATTTTATTGCAAGAGCTAAATATGTAACTTTTTGTAAAAGTTTGAAAGTTCACTAAGTCTTTGCTTATGTTTGATTTCACTTTTTGCCATGACTAAATGAAATTGTTTCATTCATATTGGTTATTCATGCACATATCTTTTTTGATGAAACCAATTGTGAATTTTTAAAATCAACTTGGAAATTGTGACTAGAGCTTGAAAATGAATTATTGCATGCTAACCTGTATTTTTCCACAATATTTTTCTTTGTTGTCTTGACATACAGACTAACATTCTAACACAGTCGCATGGTGGCTCAGGTAGTGGAAAGCGTCAAAAGAGTATCGGTGTTAAGGGCAGGGGTAAGAAACCAGTTCAGGATACTGAGGTAATTGAGGATGAGAAATGCCACAGATCCCTGAGGATATTCAAAGGCTCTCCACGGACCCTTGGTTACAGCAGATTTTAATTAACCCACGCTTTAGGGATGGTTTAGCAATTAGGCTTAAGGAGACTTTCTATGCTGGAAAGGCAATTGATTGGTCCCTTTTAGACGAGGGTGGTTTCACGGATGAAACTGAACTACTTTTTGATGTTAAGTATGGAAACATGAGAATCAACCCCTGGGTCCCGATTTTTAGGTACAATGAGCCCATCTACGACGTCCCTACTTTAGATTTCGCCTCTACCCTAATGGTAAACTTCACGGTGTCAAGCATTACTTATCAAAGCTACATGACCTTTCAATTGGGGGGAAAACAATGAACAATGAGTATGCTCCAATTCATTAGAGCCTTAGGAATTTACTCTGAATTCAGAAATTCCGATGCCCTTTGGGACTACCTTTTGAATTGTCACATTCCAATCCTCAACACTGAAGATTTTAATTACCCTACAGCCTGGTACGAAATTAGTAGTAAAGTCTTTAGCCCGGGTAAAACCGTAGCCAACACCCTTAGGACCCATGATTTAAGGACAATAGCGTGATTCATTGCCAATACGGTCAACTACCGTTTCAACAATAATGAAAAGATGTCTTATTTAGACATTTGGCTTACTCACCAAATCTCCCATAAGACACACATTCATGTTCCTCATGTAATTACTGATTATCTCTTTGACAAGATGGGGATGAAAGCGAAAAAGGGTACAGTGGGCGGTGTGTTCGTTACGAAGATTGCTAAGTATTTGAAGGTCAATCTTTCAACGTTTACACCCAGGTAAATGAATCCATTTGGCTATGCGGATTTTAAAGGGGGTAAGATTCTTAAGCGGGATATGAACAAGATTATGAGAAAATGGTTTGATTATGGTAGGGCCGAGGAAGAAGCAGAGGAAAGGGCTAGGCATGAGAGTAGCCGAGCTTAAGTTCAAGGTAGCGGTGTCCCGGCCTAGTATGATCCCACATGGATTGTAAACCAATTCGACCAAATCAACATCAACCAACAAAATCAATCATACGAGGCGAGCTATCACTTTTCGGGGCTTCGCGCGATTTCGCAATGGCAAGTCCATTATAGTCAACTAGGCCGTGTGGACCTGAATGCTCCACAACCATTTGCTCCTACTTATGACCCGTATGATCAACAACACCCGAGGACTCAACCGTTCATTGATTATGACCTAAATGAAGGGTATAGGAGAGCTGAGGAGTTCGCTTACTTCGAAAGCTTAAGGAACCAACAACCTCAAGATCCGAATCAACAATCCACACCGCCAAACTATTATGACTACCCAAATCTGGACCAATTAGGAAGTTCTTATTCAGGAGGGTATAATTGGTGGTAACTTCCATGGTTGTGTTCTCGCTCCCTTACCTCTTGCTTTGGTGAAAACATTTGGTGTTTGTTTAATTGTGAAACTTTTAATTTGAATTGATGGTTTGTAATAATTATGGGCGGTTGTTTTGGGAAAAAATTTGACCAATTGCTTGGTGGTCATGGTGAGTTTGAAAACAATTTGACTTGTGTCTTGAATGATGGTATTTGGATCCGGAGGGCATGTGTTTCCCGGATAAAACAATTAGAATTTGATTGTGGCATGTAATAACTTAATACTTTCTAGGAACGTGATGTTTTTATCTATGAATGTTTGTGTGTCTGAGGTCGCTTGGTCATGATGGTTGAGTATTCGATTTATGCATGTGCGATGTTGGTTATCATTATCGTTATATTGTGTTTGTTTGTGAAGCGTTGAAACTATCATTTGCATGTGATATTGTGGAAATAGATTGTTTGGTTTTATGTATCATTATGGTGGTAGTTATTGGTGTTGCTTGCTTGATATTTTTGGATCGTTGTGGATTTTTTATGGGCGCTCACACTCACCCGAGTATGGCCCCGCACATTCTTATACCTTGTGAGCATACTTCAATTGTAGGGAATGCCATATGTACTTGGCTCCTTCTTTTGGCTCAACAAGTGGTGCAACAACATGCAAGAAATTTGGTGACTAAGTTTCTCGAATGGTGACAACAAAGATCAATTGATCTAATCCGGTTTTTATTTTCTCTTCTCTTCTCTATTCTAATTCAAAATGCCCCTCAATTTTCTAAAATATCCTTTCGTTTAATACAATGAGGGCATTGCATCAAACTAAATGTAGGGGGGAGAGTAAATCTCGGGTTATTTTGTCATTTTGAACTTTTTCGGGTTAAACTTGTCACATGCGCTCTATAAAGATTAAAACTTGCATTGTTGATCAATTTTTGGAACAAGTTTTTAGCCATTACATTAACTTACATCATAAACATCTAAAATGGTTAAAACTTGTGAAAATTTTCAAACTTTTTGGAGAAAGTAAAGTCTTTTTCCATTGTGTTGGCAATTGTAATACCAGGTGAAAGTAAAGTCTTTTACTTTTCATGTGATTTTGTGCTCCAAATGTTAAATTCATAGAAAAATCAAACTTGTGCTTGAAAGTTAAAGTCCTTCATGCACATTGCTTCAAAAGAAAACCAAGTGTTTAAAGCTTCGTGCTTTAGCACTTCCGGATGACTCAAGTCCATCCATTTTAATAGGGAGTAAAGTCTCCCGAATTTCGTACTACTTGGTGTGGGACACTTCCTAATCCACACCATTTCATATTGACATTGGTTGTCTCATCATTTCAAGATGGTTCAACCGATGTATCATACCGTGGGAAGAGGAGCCACCGAGCTTCAACGTGTGCTATCTTCTTGATGAAGAGCAATGGCTTCATGCTAGTGTTGCTATACAACACAACCCATAGCCAAAAGCTATGGCACCCCGTTGATCTTTCAACTAACGGCATAAACTTTATGTATGTGTGGGTGATATAACGGCATAAACTTTCCCCTTAGTTCGGTAATGTTTAGTCATTGGTTTTTGAACCGGTGAATGCGAATCTCAGATATGGATCCATAGGGTTTGACATCCCCACTCGGGCTAGTCGCGCTAGCATTTAACGGGTGTTTAATACTTCGAGAACATACGCACTCACCAAGTGCACTTTTAGGGGGTCATATTTACGTTAAGTTAGTTACCAAGTGCCCACGGTTAAACATATACTTTTCATACTTTTTTGAATACGAAATCTCGTGGCCTACATTACATTACTGTTACAATTAAACTATCGCTCACCAACATTCGTGTTGACTTTTTAAGCATGTTATTTCTCAGGTGCTTAGACGTTGTTGCTTTCGCTGTATTAGACTCTCGATGTTAGACTTCCGCTGCATTGCTTAGAGATGTCTCAATTACAAAACTTTTACTTTGCATTCGTAACTTATGATATATTTGAACAGTGGCTTTGTAACGACCTTCGTGTCATGTACTTATATTAATGTTTTCCATTCGTAGAAACACGCTATCTTTTGTAAAACGTTATCTTTTCATGAATGCGAACTTGTTTTAAAACAGCATATAGTGTGGTAACCTTGTAATGGACCTGTTGTTGATGATCCGTACACGTTAATTTTGTACGGGGCATTATATTTTCCGTTTTGCCCGCCATATGAAGATTTCAACTTTCTTCGGGATGAAGTTGTTTCTCAAAGTTTCACAATTTATAGGAGCAATATTTCGGAACATTTTCGAGAAGATAAGTTCGGTGAGAACCTTTGTACTAAAAACACCATTACCGCATAGCCTCCATCTCCACGAGTTTTCCTTTGATGAATCGAAACTCACAGCTTGAAGTAAATTATTTATCTCAGTTAACTCGCCTCTAGTCCGCCAGTATGGATCTCGCACCCTACCTGCATCAGAAATCACCGGAGGGGTCTGCCAAAGAACTCGATTGCTGACCGTGACATCCTTGTCTTGTTCTAACCGAAATAATCTAGTAAACACTTATTTGAGAGGCTCGTTACGGAGCCAGTGATTGTGCCTGAACCTAGTGCTGCAGCCATTTCCGATTGTTTTCACCACTGATCTTGAGAAATTGATTCCAAGCTCGTCCACCTTGTAACTTGTTTTGACAATATCTAGCCATAAACTATTAGAGCTAGAAACATAAGATGACCCACCCTCAATAAGATGACCCGATTCCCTATAAATGTTCTTGATAGTTTAACCCACAAGGAGGTGGTTTCGGTGTTAAACCTCCACCACCACTTGCCAATTAAAGCCCAATTTTTACATTTCAAAGAACCCAAATTGAGTCCTCCGTCCTCGAAAGGACGGATGACATCATCCCACTTAACCCAAGAAATTTTTGAAACATCCCCGGACCCGCCCCAAAAGAATTTACGTCTCACACTCTCTAATTTGTTTAGCACACAAGGCGGGGCACGGAAGAGTGAGAAAAAAATACAAAGGCAAACTATTTAAAACCTAACCGACAAGTGTCAAACGTCCACCAAATGACATTTTTCTCGCTTTCCAATCCGCGAGTCTCTTTTCGAATTTATCGATGACCGGTTTCAAACTATCCAATTTTCTCATATTTGCACCAATTGGTAGTCCAAGGTAGTTAAAAGGAAATTTTCCTACCTTACACCCGAACAAATTTGCAATACCGTTTGTTTCATTTACCCCAACGTTCACACCAAAAAGATTGCTTTTGTTATAATTAACTCTCAATCCGGAAGTCAATTCAAAACATTTTAGAAGTTTCATAAGGTTCTCAATGTTTTTTAAGCTCCATTCTCCAAAAAAAAAAAATCGTGTCGTCCGCATATTGTAGGTGTGATAAAATTATCTTGTCATTTTCGATTTCCACACTGATATTGCTCCATTTAGACATATTTATTACGCAATATGGACATCATTTTATTCGGTTTTGATGATCGTTGGGGCCTTAAAGTTGTTTTCCTATTCCAAAGTGTCCACTCAAGGCAAAATGCCTAACTTGGTGTAAAATTGACCAAGAAACGTTCAAAAAAGTGCAAAATTATGACAAGTGTAGGAAACAGAATCAAAAGCGCCGCTCCTGGCTAAGGAGCATTACTCCTCATAGCCCAGAGCACCTCACCTATGATAAAAGCGGCGCAATCACCAATGTTTTGTGCCAATTTCTTCACAGTGAGCAGAAGCGCCGCTCTTAAAAAGCAGAAGCGCCATTCCAACAGAGCCAAGAGCGTCGCACCAGATCCAACAGTGCCGCACCAGATTGAAGCCAAGAGCGCCGCACCTAAGTCAAAAGCGCCGCTCCTGATGCTGATTCAGCCTACTTTCCTCACCACTATAAATAGAAAATGTTAGGTCATTTGGCAAGAGAGCTGCAGTTTTTACTCCGAATTTCACACATAAAACCCTAATTTCATCATCCATTAGAGTTCCAAGGTGAATTGGAGGAAGCAAGCTCAAGTTTCATCTTCATTAGTGCTAGATCTTTCTTATGTTATTAAATTGGGTTGTAATCTCTACTTTACTCTTTCATATTTTCAATCAAATAGTTGTAATCTTCACTTTAACTTCATCTAAGTTTAATCTTTACTTGTAATCTTTGTTTATCATCATTTATCTTTGAATCTTAGCTTGTAATCACTCAAGATGATGTTTATTGATGCTTTCATGATTATTGCTAGTGTAATCTTTGCTATGAGTAGCTAAATCTCTTGTGTTTACTTATCTATGAATCTTTAATGCATAAGATGTGCCCTTAATCTATTGAATGAAAGTTGTTTTGAATGAAAATACATGAGCTAGTGTTATTGAGTTAGCCATGAGGTTCATTGCTATGTTTGTTATTGGTTTTACTTTGATTACATGGATAGAGTAGCTCTTTAAGTGATTTTAGTAGTGAATCAATTTGTGCTTCAACACATTTGGTGATCTAGACAACTAGAATAGGAATTTCAAGTGATTATGTTTCTAGACTAAGTTGGTTTTCAATTGACCTTTGTTCATCATAGTGGTGTTTGACTGTCTTAGGTGACTTTGATGGTTAAAGGGTTTTAAGTGATTTTAACCCAGGCATAATCTCAATAATCAACTCATACATTACTTGATCTAGTGTTACTAAGCTTATGTGAATTTGTAAGGTAAAATTGGATTAAGAATATTTACTAGTTCAAACAACTTAAGCGATAACAATTTGGGGAAAACAAGGGCCATCTAAGCATAAAGAGGATTAGATAAGTGAACACTCTTCATCATATTGATTAACTCTCATTTCTTAATTACTTGTTACTTGTTAAGTTTTAGTTTGTTTATTGCAAATTTAGTTGTTAGTTAAATCTCTCGCAACCCCCCCCCCCCAAATCAAACAAAACCCCTAGGATAAGTATTAGTTTCAAATACATAATCTATACTGCTCTCTTGGGACGAACTTGATAAGAATACTTGCATTAAGTACTATAGCAACCGGGTTTTATGTGCTCGATAGATTGTGCGTCCTTTTTGTGATATTTGAATCTTGTATAAATTTAGGAAGTTATGTATGGTATATCCACGACACGTCATACACCTTTGAACAGATTGTTTAGCACCGCGAATTTAGTAAGCCAATTAAGTCCTTCCGCGCAATAATAAAAAGGAAAGGTGGGAGTGGGTCGCCTTGCCTTACCCCCTTTGAAATTTTGAATTCCTTTGTAGGTGACCCGTTGACCAACACCGAGATAGAGGATGATTTGAGACAAGTATCCACTTTTGCCATTTGACCCCGAAACCCATGATTGTCATCATTTCCATTAAGAAATCCCAATTCAAGCAATCGAAGGCCTTTTCAAAATCTACCTTAAAGATAAGACTTTTAACCTTTTTATGCTTTAGGAAATTAATGGATTCATTCGCGATAAGAACACCATCGATGATGTTACGCCCTTTAAGGAAGGCACTTTGTTCAAAGTCTACCAAATTCGGAACCACTTTTTTGAGACAGTTGGAGAGTAACTTTGTGATGATTTTGTAAAAACTTCCAATTAAGCTTATTAGTCGATAATCACTTAGGCTAGATGGATCAATCTTTTTTGGGATTAATGTTATAAAAGAGGCATTACATCCCGTAGAGATTTCACCATTTTGCCAAAATGAGTTAATGGCCCCCGAGAGATCTTCTTGTATGATGTACTAAATTTTTTTATAAAATCTTAAATTGAAGCCGTCGGGTCCTGGGGCTTTATTACTAGCACAATTCTTAACCGCACACCAAATCTCGTCTTCAGTAAATCGTACTTCCAATGAGGCAGCTTCCGATTCAGTAAGCTTGAAACCGAAACCATCAATGACCCGTTGTGAATTAAATGGGCCTGCTGGGATATTCTGGCCCATATGTACATTAACCGCAACCCAGCTGGCCATTGAAGGCCTGATGTTGTTATATTTTTTCCTCAAAAATCTTAGAGTAATGCATCCATATCGCCTCTTTTATCTCAGCCGGTTTTTCACTCCAAACCCCATTGACATGTAACCCACGGATGTTTGTCTTATTGAGTTTGCGCCGGATTGTTGAGTGAAAATATTTTGAGTTCTCATCTCCGTCTATTATCCATCGTATTCTCGCCTTTTGCTTCAACATGTTCGACTTAGTCTTTTCTTTCTCCACCCATTTTCGTCTACAATCTAACCACAGGGCTCGATCTTCATTTGATAGTTGGTTTGATTCAGCTTTTATTTCCCATTCACTTGCCTCCTTTTTAGTTCATTAATTTCCGAATGGAGTTTTCCATACGACATTTTACTCTAACTTTTTAGAGCAAGTTTGACATTTTTCAGTTTATCCCGAAACACACAATCTCTCTTATTCCCTGTGATCGGTTGGTTCTACGAATCTAGGATGATATCACCAATCTCTTCGCAATTAAACCATTCGTCGAAGACTTTGAAGGGTTTCGATCCAAAATCAATGATTTTATCCCGGAGAATCAAAGGATAGTGATCCGAAAGTCTACGATCGAGAGCAATTACCGAAAGGTCTTCCTAAAGTTTTAAAAAATTATCCGAAACCAAAAACCTATCGAGCTTACTAAGTTTTATTCCATCATCGCTTATACGGGTGAATCGTTTCCCGTTAATCGGGATTTCAATCAAATTGTTGCGCAAGATAAAGTTATTAAAACAAGTCGCTCTATACGAAATAAATTGTGAATTTAATCTATCTGAAGCCTCCCGTACTTCATTGAAATCCCCACACAATAGCCAAGTCGTATCAATATTGTTGATGAGACCCGACAATTATTCCCACGGTAATCTTTTCCCCACATCATTATGTGGGCCATAGACGTTTACTATGATTGATTCCAGTCCCGAATGTATCCAATTCCCATGAATTGCTTGGAAAAATTCTTTTTCCATGGCATCCTTTACATCAAAACTACTTTTATCCCAAATCATCAACATCCCACCCGAATTCCCGATAACATCCTTTTGAATAAACCCAAACTCATTTTTCCCCACAATGACTGTACCCACCAATCAGAGATATTTCGACATTTAGTTTCCTGGAAAACTGCAATGTCAGGCCTTTCAGAAACACATAGGCTCCTGACCCACCCGAATTTTCCCTCAACCGTAAAACCACGTATGTTAAGTGATAAAATCTTCATATTTAAACAATAACAAAATCGAAAATAATCAAAGGGATCTTACTGAAGGTTTGAGGTGGGCCACCTCAAACCGATGTCTTCGCCATATTCCCTTAAATCTCCAGAGTTAAAGGACGGTTGAGATTGATGTTTATTTCGATCAGCATCTTCCCTTCTGGTCTTTGACACCCTAGGTTTTAATTTTGATTTCTTCCCACAGCCTCTGCATTTGTACACAGCCAATTGCTCAGTTGTTCCCCCACATCTCGCCATGCTTTTGAATTTCATTATTCTTGATGAAGCCCGACAATTCCCGATAGCTCTCCAGTAACATTCACTGCAATTTGAGATTTCAACAGACTGAGAAGAAGAAGATTTTTTCGATTTGGGGATGGCTTGATACCTTTCTGAGTTTACGTTTTCGGTATCAGGTATATGAGCGGAGTTTTGGTCGGTTGGAAGTCCACTGGACTTATCACAAGGGGATTCTCCAATCTCTTTAGAAGGATTATAAGGCCCACCAGCAAAAACATTTGGGCTACTACATTTGTGATCACACACGCAATTGGGCTTGTTTGCATTTGGCCCAACTCTATTGGAATCTGCATCCAAACTCCTTTCCATAACATTACTTGTTTTGCCCGACTATACATTTTCAGGGACATGTGGGGTCCCCTCAGATTCTTCTATATGGGAATTAGGGTTTATGCCATCATTACGTACATTGGGAGAATGAGAAGAGCCGCAATTATCATTAAATGTCTCGGGAACTATCTCACCATCCTCAAATAATTCATGTATCCCAAAAAAATTCGACCATTCATCTTCGCCACCTGAATCCTTACCCGCCGATGAATTTTTCGGCATTTTCATCGGACATTCTTCTAACTGAATTTCCTCATCATACAGAGATTCTTCATCATCACTTTCGTCATCTGGATTGGAAAAACTCCCCATCATTAGATACAAAACCATCGCTGGTGCTTCCATCTGAATCACTGGATGCAATCTGATCATCTTTTTTTGCCAAGCTATTAGGGTTGTGGATTAATTCTTCTACTATAGTAATGAAGTAGTCCTTTGACCTGAATCTCAGTTTTAGGGACCCATTTACCACATCAGGTTCATTAAGTTTAACGAAAACCTTTCCATGTGACATGTCTTGATTGTCGTAAAGTTGGCAATTTTCGAACATGTATACCGTTCCCCACCACTCCGTTATTGACATGAAAGTTTTCTTCGTCCAACAAGGGAGTAGGACACTGCAAATATGAAGCCATGCCATTCGACCATCTGAATAAAGATCAAAATCCCAGAGATGTGCCTTATGGATCCACTTGTTTAGGGAGTGATCCGGTTTTATCACATTCTTCGCCATCTCAAGTGATTCCATAACAATTACAATACTTAGACCACCGAGCTTTTTGAGTTGACAATTTGCAAAACCTTCTCCATTAAGAATCACCTCTAAGTTATCCAAGATATCTTTGTTTTTGACCTCACAAATAATAGATCTTTGACGAATATTTTCATTCTCCAATGTGTCTTCATCCTCTATCATAACCACCTTGTTATTTTTTCCTTCATCCTCATTGACTTTGTTTTTAAATTCCCCAATCTTCCTTTTGTCGTTGAGATGGTGCCTCAAGTCCCCAGCTTTTCCGGTTATTATTTCGTTAAAGCGCCGACCATCTTGAAATCGATTGATGTTTAAGTTTGGCCACGGTTGCTGAGTGGTACCTTCTACATTCCTTGTACCTTCTACATTCCTTGTACCTTCTAGATTCCTTGGGCTTCTTGTTGTGGCATTGAAAATTCTAATGTTAATCCCATTGATTTTTATCCCTTCCAGCTATTTGAGAAGTATTTCTTTGTTTTGCACATCTCCGAAGCGAACAAAAGAGACACGAGCTCCATTGCGAAGTTGTTTGTTTGCCACATATATATCCCTCACCGACCCGTATCCCTTAAAGAGTTTCCAAAAATCGATGATCTTCAAATCTTCGGGGAAATTGAAAAACATGAATGACGTCAAGTGATTTCGATTTAATTTTCTGTCATGGATTCCATAGTTGCCGTTGTGATCTCTCCGAGTTCCTATCGTGCCTGCCTTTGGTGTGCCTGAAGTTTCTCTCTCTAGCCTTACCCTCTCTCTCTCACACACATTGTTCTTAAATTATAGTTATTTTAACATCTCTATATATTATTTGCTTAAAAATACCAGGGCCATCTTAACGATTTAAAGCCCTAGACGAAAATAAAAATGAGTCCACATATATGTTTAAAATTTTTTTTTTGAAAGGCAAGTAAGTTTTTTATATAATATATATAATATATATAAGATGTCTACCGTAAACGTGCATGAGTGGTGCTTTGTTTTGTTCTAGGTGGTTGGCTCTTTGCGTGCACCTGGCATGCCTCTCGAGTTATGTTTACAAGGTCTTTTGGCTCTACTATTCGAGGCAACAACAAGCGTCGATTTTGTGGCGTCTTGAATGCCGCTTAGAGCCTAAATTAATTTTTCAGGCAGGTTTAAATACCCATGGAAATTTGATTTCTACCATTTTCATGGCGTATCTTTTCTACTTTTACTTTTTATTTATTTATTTATCCTTATTTATTTCTATTTTTTATTTTTATTTTTATTTTTATTTTATTTTATTATTATTATTATTATTATTATTATTATTATTATTATTATTATTATTATTATTATTATTATTATTATTATTATTATTATTATTATTATTATTAATTTTTTTTTTATATAGAGGCCGGAGGTCCGCACGGAAGCAATCTCTCTACTCTGGGGTTGGGAGAGGATGACTTTCTCTTCATGTGGGTAGAAAATTTTTCTCGACTCGTGGATAGAGAAACGACTTCTCCTCTATTCTAGGATAAAGGAAGGATTGTCTACATCTCACCTCCCCCATACCTCGCATATGCGGGATTGGGTATTGTTGTTGTTGTTGTTGTATATATAAGATGAACACGAATTACACTAGCAAGTGATGAAACATGACTAGGAACTTCGAGATCAACAAGTTTAATTCACACAAAGGCGGAATTAGTGAATCAAACCAATCAAAGTGAATATGGATAACTTTTTGGGATTAAATTAGTCAACCCACAATAAGGATTATGATTAGATTAATGCCTAGAGCTATTATTCACTACCATGAGTGATTTGGGTTGAGAGAGAATCGGATCAGGTGAACCAGATCTGAGTGATTGTGTGTGAGAGAGGCTTAACCTAAAATGATGAACATAAGACTTTATATACCCCTGCTGTTGACTCACCCGTACGAGTCATCCATCACACGTACGAGTTGGCTTCATCAGCCGTACGGGTGATCACTCACTCGTTTCTTCTCATTCAGGTTATAATTATGACTTAGCTCAGCATCAACCGTGCGTATGAGCCTGTCAGCCGTACGAGTGATGCTTCACTCGTACGTCTGACTAAGTCTAACATAGTCAAACATCCATATCGCGTTCTTGCAGTACCTGTAACCACATACAAACACAGATAGGATAATAACGAGCGATCATGGTATCCCATAAACTGAAGTACTAATCACAAACATAGGCAAGATGTCTAGGGACTTACGGAACATGCATCAACAACTCCCCCTAGGACCTAGAACATCGATTACAATAAAGTAAACGTTCGTGAAATACACATAAGTCCAAAAGTAACATCAGTCTAATATCAATTACATATCCAGATTCTCTCTCTCTCCAAAATACATCTGATGGAATTTAACATTTAACAAGTGACATGTTCATATAGTTTACACAATCATAAAACCAATTTTAAGATAGTTAAAGCAAGCGGAAGCATTAATAGAACAAGTATATTTGTTAAGCCATTTTGTTAAATCCTATATTAATATCAAGTCATGAATTTATGCTTACATATAAAACAAGTAGAGAAGATAATACCTCCTCAAGCTAGTTGAGGGTTAATCCAAAATGATGATGAAGATGATGAAGAATGGAGTTCCAAAAGAATGAAACCTCAAGGAGAAATACCCCAAGCTTTTGCACCAACACCTAGCCTTTAGTTAGGATTTAATTACACTTGAATGAAGCTTGCAAAAACCAAAATTTGAAACCCTTTTGAGCTCCAACAGCCCACGGCCAAAGTAGCAGCAGAAATGGTATTTTTGTGCAGTTTTTTTTTAAGTGTGTTTGATGTGTTTTCATGTGCCTTGTGTCTCCAAGAAGTGTTGGTACATATGCCCATGGAATATATGGAAGTAACCACTTAAAGGCTAGTCAAATGGCATGCTAGTTGGGACTCAAATGCCACTTCCAAATGGGTTTTATAAAATATGTTTTATAAAAAAAAAGATTTTATAAAACCATTTTATAAACTTCCATATTTATATATGTACATTTTATTATATAAAACCCATTTATATAAAATGTAACATAAATTTATTAATTATTTAACCTATAAATAATTAAATCCAAATTATATAAATTATTCCATAATTTATATATATATACACACATCAAGTAATATTCAAGAAAACCATTTTTCTTAAAGTTCAAGTGTCACGTATTTAATCAATGATCCAATCGCAAAGATCAAATACGAATAAGGTGTCGGTAAGCTTGTTATTGGGTATGACCCGACTTGGATCAAAACATATTAGCCACATTAATTTAATATGTCTCTCGGGCATACGAAATACCTTCAATCTCCCACTTGTACGAGAAACATAAGAAATTAATGCAAGTGATGGATACCACCTGACGACCGTCCATCACCCCCAATATGTTATGACTTTGTGCCATTCAATAACATCATCCCTTTCGAGTTCCCATCTCGAATATGAATAGGTGAATCTTTCATTATTTCCTTTCGTCCTAGATGTCATGTTAAATCCAAGAGACACAGATTGATCACTATCTTCTATATTTAACTTTATCAGGCCTTAGACATCTGACTCTCAAAGAATAAGAGGGACAAATTCCATCTTGACTACATACGTCCTAAATATATACCTTACATTATACCTGAGCTCTTCGTTATGAACTACCATATTTCAGAATAGCGAAGGAAAGAATCAAGGCACAATACTTGGTAAATATCTGAACCCAATATGTATCTCAGGTTAGAGGATACAATGATATTCACCTTTACTCAAGATTACGTGTGATCAATCACAAAGGCTCTATTTAGTAAATCTTGAGAGCGGGTCTTTCAATATTTGTATCCCACAAATATCTATGAACCTTGGTTGTAACCTTGCCCCACATTCATCCCGTGAATGTATACCAATCCAAGTTCATAATAGTCTAAACCTCACACTTGTTCCCACAAATGTTATCGACTACGGAATTTAGAATAATTGCTTATTCATGGATAAAATATGAAAAACAGGAACATTACTCAAGATTAATAAATTAATACCATAATTATATTAATGAGTTTGAATAAATTTTGTTCCGTTACAATACTTAAAATAGATCATGACCAATCACTAGAATATCGAAGCCCTAATGCACAAACATGTCCTGCATGTTTTGCTCCATGTAAGAGCTTCGTGAGAGGATCCGCTATATTAAGATCTGTGTGAACTTTGCGAATACATATCTTTCCCTTTTCAACTTCATCCCTTATGTAGTTGAATCTCCACTCAATGTGACGGGTCTTTTGATGAGCACGAGGTTCCTTGATTTGAGCAATCGCACCCTCGTTGTCACAAAAGATCTCAAGAGGGTCCTGAATGGAAGGGACTACTCCTAAGTCGTCGATGAATTTCTTCATCCATGCAGCTTCCTGAACTACCAATGATGCGGCGATGTACTCCGACTCTGTAGTGGATAAAGCAATAACATCCTGTTTTGAACTCTTCCAAGAGACTGCACCTCCATTTAACGTGAAGACATAACCGGATTGTGATCGAGAATCATCTCTATCAGTTTGGAAACTCGCATCCACGTAACCTTTTACAGCGAGTTCCTCCTCACCAGACCCATATATCAGAAACATATCCTTAGTCCTTCTAAGGTATTTCAATATACTTTTAACAGTAATCCAATGACTGTTTCCTGGGTTATTCTGGTATCTACTTGTCAGGCTAAGAGCGCATGACACATCTGGTCTAGTGCATATCATTGCATACATGATTGACCCAATGGCAGATGCATATGGGACTTTCTTCATTCTCTGCTGTTCATCTTTCGTGGTGGGGTACTGAGATGAACTGAGAAGTGTTCCCTTTTGAATAGGTACCAAACCTTTCTTAGAGTTCTCCATCTTGAACCTTTTCAAGATCTTTTCAATGTATGCACTTTGATTCAAACCTATCAGTTTCTTGAATCTATCCCTGTAGATCCCAATCCCCAAAACGTATTGTGCTTCTCCAAGATCCTTAATGGAGAAGCATTTACTTAGCCAAGTTTTAACACCTTGCATTGCCGGAATATCATTTCCAAATAACAATATATCATCCACATATAGTACAAGGAACATGATTGTGCTCCCACTAGCTTTCTTGTAAACACAAGCTTCATCACCATTTTTAATGACGCCAAATTTCTTGGCCTCCTCATTAAAACGATGATTCCACATTCTAGATGCTTGTTTCAATCCGTAGATTGACTTCTTTAACTTGCATACCTTTTTAGGATATTTTGGATCAACAAAACCTTCAGGATGAACCATATAGACATCTTCCTCAAGATGTCCATTTAGGAAAGTGGTCTTGACATCCATTTGCCATATTTTATAATCATAATGAGCAGCAATGGCAAGTAATATCCTAATAGACTTTAGCATTGCCACAGGCGAAAAAGTTTCATCATAGTCAACCCCTTGAGTTTGAGTGAAACCTTTTGCTACAAGTCTAGCTTTATATGTATCCAAGTTTCCATGTATGTCGGTTTTCATTTTGAAAAGCCATTTACAATCAACTAGCCTAGAGCCAGGAGGTTACGCAACAAGTTCCCAAACTTGGTTGTCATACATGGATTGCATCTCAGCGTTTATGGCTTCCTGCCATTTATCTTTATCAATCCTTGATAAAGCATGTGACGATGGCTCCAAATCCATATGGACGAACACGTCATTCATTGATTTCATTACGAGGTATTTGACCTCTATATGATACGTTTTGTAAACATTGCATTCTTTTTAAAGACACACCATAAATGAATATTTAAATCAAAGGTTTTCGACATCTGATGATTTCTACATATAGACAATCACCATAAATAATAGTTTACAATAGTACTTCCATTGACAATGCAGTCAAAATAAGATACATGGTGAAGATTTGGTGAATGCAACGTTTTCTTGAAAAAATATGCCATGTAAGACTCCATGCACATAGCTTGTGTAACATATAATCAAACAGCAGAAGACTTCTAGGGAACCTGAGAATAAACATGCTAACAAGTGTCAACACAAAGGTTGGTGAGTTCATAGTTTTAATGTTTCGTATAATCTGTATATAAAGGTGGATCACAAGATTTCAGTTGTTCAATCCAGAAACATTTATTAAAATATTCTACGAAATTGAGCACCCTGGTAACTAAACTTAACGTATATATAATTTGTACCCTTTGTATAATCATGTTAATAATACACGCAAACCAACGTGTACGCTTATCAAATAGCATACGTCCGTTAAAAGGCTAGTGCTCTAGCTCGGACGGGGATATCAAGCCCTATGGATCCATATACTACTACTCGCACCCACCAGTTCTTATAACTGGCAGTTACTAGTTACCAAAGCTAAGGGATTTTTGGTTCAAACTCGGTGTAGAATTTAATGTACTTGTATCCATTGCATTTAAAATAAAGTGCATGTATTCTCAGCCCAAAAATATAGATTGCAAAAGCAATTAAAAAGGGAGCAATGAAACTCACGCATATAAATATTGTAAATCAGTTAATAAAGCATTTGCATGTATTCTCAGCCCAAAAATGTAAAGAGTAAAAGGGATCATATGAAACTCACCTTAGCAGCATATAAAGTCGTTCACCAAAATGTGATCGAAACTCGGATTACCAAATAATCGTAGATCTCAACCTAGAGAACATATGTTGGTCAATAAATGTCTATCAAGCTAGGTTAGGTCATAGTGTATCACAATCCTAATGCTCGAGATCGACATACAAAATTTATCCAATGTCGTTTCAAAAAGTCAATTTTGACAGTTGTTTAACAAAACGAGACGTACCTTATATAAGGATTCATTTACTCGGTTGGTAATATTCAAAAATTCAAATTATCAATCTCGTAAACGAGTTGTTTAAATCTTAATTATAGATTCAAAAGCAATTTCAATTAACATCAATCATAATTCAGTTGATCATATCTTTTAATCCGTTCATCGAAATTATTCGATATCTAAATGAAAAGTTATTGATTTTTCGCCAGCTTTCCAAAAACATGTATATCATATACTTTTTACCAGTAATATATGTATTTAATTCGTGATTCATTATAACTGTTTAACGACTAAATTTAGCATACAAGCATATATAAATATATATATACTCGAGCACTAGACATGGATACACAATTAATATATAAAAGATAAAATATGAGTGCTTACGTATAAATATTGAGATTCAATATTGTAGGAAAGTACGTAGATGTAACGGAGATGATAAACACTAGATTTGATTCACAAATATACCTCCAAACATTACCCATAACCTCCTTGGCAATAACCCATAATTTCCTTAGCTCTATCTCGCTCAAAAACCCATTTTGAAGGTGATACGCTCATAACCTCGTCGTAGTATTTTAGGTATATATACTACTAATAATAATATTATAATAAGATTAATAATAATAATATTAATAATAATAATAATAATAATAATAATAATAATAATAATAATATAAAAAATAATAATTCGGTGGAATGAACCGAGCTTTTATAGTATGTGGCATGCTACAGTACCTCATGCGATCGCATGAGTTTTCAGTGTTTTTGCCATGCGATCGCATGGCCGCCTTATCCGTTTTTGTTTGCTAGTTCGTCGACATCAAATAGGGTTTACTGTAGCAAATAGTGTTACTGTAGCAATAGTATTTACTGTAGCAAATAGTGTTTACTGTAGCAAATCACTGTAGCAAGTCGTTTCCACTGTAGAACTGTAGCAAAATAGTGTTTTACTATAGCAAATAGTGTTTTACTGTAGCAAATAGTGTTTACTGTAGCAGAGTCATTTTACTGTACCAAATAGTGTTTTACTGTAGGAAAGTCGTTTTTACTTGTACATATATATATATATACATACATATAATTGTTCATGAATCGTCGAGAGCAGTCAAATGTAATGAAACAGTTCTAAAATTTTGAGATTCAACTTCATAGAATTTGCTTATCGTGTTGGAAACGTTAAATCATTTAAAGATAAAGTTTAAATTTGGTCAAAAATTTCCGGGTTGTCACAGTACCTACCCGTTAAAGAAATTTCGTCCCGAAATTTGAGTTAGGTCATCATGGCTGACAATAAAAATGTTTTCATGACAGATATGAGTTGATAAATAGAATTTTATCACCGTTGAATTATATGGATAAAACAATCCGATTTCTCGAAGCGTATGAGAGAAGTTATCGTAAAAGAGTGAAATGAAAGAATAGAGATTCATCTTAACTTTTGACGTAGTTACGATTGATTTCCGAAATTTAAGGAATAGAAAATCTTCTTAATCTAAATAAAATTTGATTCTTCAGAATTTGCGGAAATTAGGATTTTCTTTGATTAAATGCGTAATCTGCCTCGATTGCTATGTCTGATATTTCGCTATAAATTGACCTCTTCCGTTTCATTTATTTTTACTACTCCTATAATCTTCTTTCTTATTTCATACATCCCAATAGATTGTGAAAATGCTTAATCCAGTTCTGATTCTTGATATTTTCCTGGCTATCGTATCCTTCATTCTTCTTTTTCATCTGCCACCAGAGGAAGTTATTTTCTTCTACTATTACCTTGGGTTTATAGTGTTTTTCATTCTCCCGTGTCTTTATATTGCTATACGCATTGATATACACGGTTTGTAATTTCGGGGTTGTTATCGGGCTTTATATTCTCCATTATATTTCGGAGCTTCATGCTTTCGTTTTCTCTTCCCGACCTTAAGTCAAGCGGATAATGGTCCAAAATTCGTAGGTATGAAGTTTCAGATGAACATAACTAATATTTTAAGAAAGAAATGGTAATAGTACAATCTGACTTGTCAAATTACCAGAATACCTCGAAAAAGACCGAATCATCAAGAAATATATTTTCTTGATATATTTAGAGATTATATATAATGAAAGAGTTATGTAACATGGTTCATGATGAGGGTGAGATCTGTGAACCTTTATCACGTTCCATTAGAAACTCAGCATGACTTACTGTAATATAATCACGTTGATCAAATGTCATTATATTATACTAACTCATGCTTCAGTTCCCAACACTACTTCAAAGACATCCATTTTTTGAAATTTTCAGAATTTAGAAACTGAAACAGTTTCTTTTATGATATAACACAGATAGCGCGAAGAGATGAATGATTTCAGATAAGAATAGTTATGAAAATATCTTCAGAAATATGGAGGATATTTATAACGGAAGATACGATGATATCTTATAATATTTAAGATAAGATGATGATAAAGAATATTATACGTAAAGGTTTTAGAGTAAGGAGCAAGGTATTCGCTAATGATTTCAGCAGACACTGAATCATTTGGATTCTTTGAAGGTAGATTTAGTCTTTGTAATTTGTCCACAGCCTCCTTCATGGTCTGCTCAATCTGTTTTTTAGTTTCAAACCTTCTCTTTTTCTCAGCTTTACCACCATACTATTCTTTATCATCAAACTTTTGACTGTTAAGGTCGTTTACAGTTTTTGCTACTTCATCAGCATTGTTTCAATTTCAGAGAACTATTTCATAGTTTGGGATGTTTTTCAGAAGCTTCACATTCGAAGTATGTAAGTCTAGAAGATAGATGTTATCTATATATAACTGTTGTCGTAGAAAATGCTGCGAGATTCAAAATACTGATTGCTAATTCCCGGTAGTTGGTATGGCAATTACCGTTACAAGATGTGGATGAGTACATGATAGGGTTTCAATGAGTATAATGACTTTTCAGAAGGTCAAAGATCAATGAAGTTGTTGGTAAATTTACTGCTAATGTGGTGGAACATAAAAGGTTCTCAAGTAACAAAAATGTATATGTCAAGGTTATAATAAGACGAATCTGAAAAGTCGAAGTTGACTGGTTGAAAGTGGGGGTAAAACTGGATACTTTGAAAAAGAAATTGCAAGGTTATTTTCGGTAAAAACAACGCTAAAGGATCTTGCACAGTTTTGAAGTCAAAGTATAGATTTGAAAGATGTAGAGATCTAAGAATGATGTCACCGGTTCAGAGTTATGACTTGGATTCTGATCCGTCAATATCAGAATATGTATTTGAATTTGTATGGAAACGATTGTATATCGCTGTGAGCATAGTTAATAATTTTTTAATCAAAGTTGAAGAATGTACAATATAACATATTAATTGTGAACTTATATATTTCCCGAGAATTACCTACCCGTTAAAGATTTCACAAGTAATATTTTGTACAAAAGAATTTTCATTACAGTCTTTATGAAAATATATGTATGTATATTTCTTCAGATGTAATACGGATTTAATGAGTTAATATCATATTAAGCTCATTTGATTTTCGACTTGATTAAAAATGATTAATCTCTAAAACATTAAAGATTACATAGTCTTTGCAGAGTATTTCACTAATGAAATCAACACTTCATTATTTATTCTTATTGATATTCCTCGGTGAAGGATGTTGGTGCTCGTGGAATTTGTAACATCCCGCCTTTTTCCGTCAACTTTTCCGTTTAACTATTTATGCTCCGTGATATGTTTATAACACGTCTCGTTGATACGTGTTTGAATTATCTATTTTAGGTAATTCCCACACCCGTTTTAAAGTTAAGGGACCAAACTTGCCAAGGGTTGAAACTTTTGACTAGGTCAAAGAGTCAACCCTCATCCTCATCCATTCAATCTCATCTCTTTCACTCTTACTACTTCAACTTTTCTCTCAACTTCCATACAAAGATTCATCATCCAAAATCGAGCTAGCGGTCATCTTGCCAAACAAATTACATATTTGAACTCCTCGTGATCTCCTCTTCGATTCCATACCGACCTCATCAAATTTGGGTAACTTTCTAAAATCACTAATTTTATGTGTTCTTGAGATTTTTGAATTAAAAGGTTGTTAATTAGTGTCTATGGCTCAAGTCTAGTTTGATTATGTGTTTTGTATGCTTGTTCTTGCTATTTTAATGTAACTAGTTCACATTGAAAGTTCACATGCTTAATCTTGAATTTTAAGTGGTTATATGTTGTTTGATGTTAAGAGTTCATGTTTTAATCTTGTTCCTAGTGTTACTAGCTTCATTTGGATGTAAAGATTTATCAAAGAAACCTCTTAAACTTGATTATGAAATTTGGTGATTTTTGGTTAGGGTTTCATGAACTAGGAATGGATTTTTGATGCTTTAAATGCTTGAAAATGTCGATTGTAAGTGTTAGGTTGTGTTGTATGCTTAATTACCTTCGCTACGGCATATCGTTCGTGTAATTTGGTTGCCAAATCATTAAATTGCATTTATGACTTGTATGCATTGAATGGGGAACATTAATTGTGGTTTTTGGTTATTATAAGTGGAAGTTTGATTGATGATATGTGTTTAGTTGCATTCCTCGTCAAAATACCTTTCCAACGATGTATGATAGGCGTTATAAGTGTTTGCGGGTCAAGAGTTATGTTAGAATTGGTTTTGGCTCGTGCATAGTTTGAAAGACAGAAAAATAGCTGAACTACAGGTCGCGCGGCGCGCACCCTACCCCGCGCGGCGCGCCAAATGGCCTGGACAGATTCTGACCTCCATGTCCCTTTTAACGTGAAATGTTTGACTAGCTACCGACCTCCGATTCACATGAAACTTGTTTTAATATACTTGTATATGAATAATTAGCATGGAAAATTTGTCCGGGACCCGACCCGAACATGTTGACTTTTTCGTTGACTTTGACCCGACCAAGTTTGACTTTTTGTCAAACTTAACCAATTAATTATGCAATCTTCCTAACATGCTTTTATACTTGTATCTTGCCTGAAACTTGACAATTTGCTTCACATGCTATATTAATCGAGTCGTATTGAGCCATAGGACTAATTGAACATCTTTGACCCTTCGTGACTATCGTTATTGATACAACCTAATTGTTTAGGTCGAGACTAGCATTGTTCTTTGCACGTTTACTTGTTGAAGTACTATTTCACTCTTGCAATCAAAGGTGAGATCATAGTCCCACTTTTACTCTTTTTGAACTTATATTTGGGATGAGAAAACATAAACGATTCTTTTGAACTAAGTGAACACAAGAACGGGAAAACAAACATTCTACATACGAGTTTAGAACGAAAATCCTCAATCCGATTATCATTAGTTACATCAGATGGTGTAAGCGAGAACTTATGTTATATGGCCATATGGGTTGACAACCCTCATCTTTGACGGTTCGCTACCGTCTACGGATGAAATATATTTTCGGGAAACAGTGTTGTTCTAGCACTAATTTATGGGTATTCAACGGACGGAATGTTAAGCTTTGATAATTGGGTGCTCGTGAATATTAACTTTTAGAATGTACTATGACTTTATCAATATTGCAACTCTTGTGGTTCAGCTTGCTTTTACTCATTTACTTATTTAAACCTATGATTTCACCAACGTTTTCGTTGACAGATTTCTATGTTTTTCTCAGGTCCTTGAACTTAGGTGATACATGCTTCTGCACATACTTTTTGATACTTGCATTGGATGTCGAGTATACTTGCATACGTGGAGCATCTTTTTGGCTATTTTAAACTATGTCGCACGTGTTTCATATGAACAATAACTTTTGTTATGTACTTGTCTTGGGAATTACTTTTGTAAACATTGAAACATCCTTTATGAAATGTATGCGACATATTTTCGGTCAAACTTTGTTGTAAATACTTATAACCATGTAATGAGACCATACGTAGACGACGCCGTCACTTGACGATTTGTCGGGGTCGCTACAAGTGGTATCAGAGCTTTGGTTGTAGGGATTTAGAGTTCATTGGTGTCAACCCCGAGTCATAGGGTACATTGGTGAGTCTAGACTACAACCGGCATATAGACTTGACATAGGAATTACTTGACAAATTGTGCATTTATACTCTAACTCTTCTACTCATATCTACTCTTATTCTATCTAAATCTTGCGTTATATAATTTAATTGACACGCCACCTTGACTATATGATGTAATGTCGAATGCACATATGAATTAGGGTAATATAATTCCCGGAAATTATATTACGGTGACTCATATGAACATACCGACATTATGACATAAAGAATTTAAGGCGGGTCCAGGATAATTTTCTCTCTATCTTTATTCCATATCACGGTTAGTATTATTTAGAATACTAACCAACGGTATTCTTTTGTTTTGAAGGAACAATGGCTCCTCGTCGTGTACGCCGCAATGAAACTCCCGAACAAGCTCTCGAACGGATGATAGCTACCGCCGTAGATGCGGCCATGGCCGGTCACTCGTCTAACAATAACAATAACAACAACAACAACAACAACCAAGGAGCCGATAACTCTAGCGAAGGGTGCTCCTACAAAGCTTTCATGGGGTGCAAACCCCACACTTATGATGGAACCGGGGGACCGGTTGTGCTTACTCGTTGGTTTGAACAAACCGAGGTCGTCTTTAGCATAAGCGGTTGTCGGGATCAAGACAAGGTCAAATACTCCACTCACACTTTCTCCGGAATTGCTCTAACATGGTGGAACACCTATGTTCAATCGGTGGGTACCGATGAAGCTCATGCCCTCTCTTGGGCCGATCTAAAGGAAAAGATGATTGTTGAATATTTTCCACCGCGAAGAAACCCGAAAGCTTGAGGAAGAACTAAGAGCTTTGAAAGCGGTCGGAAACGATCTTAAAGCTTATAATCAACGCTTCACCGAACTATCCTTGATGTGTCCTAATCTTGTTAACCCCGAATCTCAAAGGATTGAGCTCTACATGCTCGGTCTTCCAAAAAGCATCAAACAAGGGGTGATGTCATCCAAACCCACTACTCATCAAGCCGCTATGAACATGGCTCGCCAACTAATTGAAACGGTTGACGAAATCGTAGTGCCGGCTCCTAAGGCCGAGGACAAGTCGGGTGGCAACAAAAGGAAATGGGAAGCCACTCCATCAACCAACTACAACAACAACACCTTCACCAAAAAGCCCTTCAACAACGACGGCAAGAAGGGTTATGTCGGAAACTTACCTTTGTGCAACAAGTGCCACAAACATCATTACGGCGAATGTAACAAGCTAATTTGTCACCGTTGCCAAGGAGTTGGTCATAGGGCCAACAATTGCACAAGCACCGCCCCCGTCGCTCGAAAGGGGCCCAATCCTCCAAGGACGGTCACTTGTTATGAATGTGGCCAAACGGGCCATTATAAGAACGAATGCCCGAAGAAGAAAGCCAACCCCAACAACCGAGGCCGAGCCTTTAACATCAACACCGAGGAAGCCCGAGATGACAATGAACTAGTCACGGGTACGTTTCTTCTCAACAACTCTTATGTTACTTGCTTATTCGATTCGGGTGCCGATAAATGTTTTGTGTCTAAGACTTTGGCTCCTACCCTTTGCACTCCACCACACCCTTTAGATACTACTTATTCCATCGAAGTGGCCGACGGAAAACTCTTAAGTGCCGACACATATTACCGGGGGTGTACTTTGAACATTTTGGGTAAGGAATTTGAAATTGACTTGATACCCATGGAATTAGGGAGTTTTGATGTAATAATCGGTATGAATTGGATGGTCAAAAATAAATCTCACATTCTTTGCGATCTTCACGCAATCCGAATTCCTATCGAGGATGGTGAACCATTGATTGTCTATGGCGACAAAAATTGCACCGGACTCAATCTCGTTTCGTGCCTTAAAGTTCGAAAGCTACTTCGCAAGGGTTGTTTCGCGATTCTTGCTCACGTTAAGAAAGTCGAGGCCGACGAAAAGCGTATCGAAGATGTGCCAATTGTTAGTGACTTTTCCGATGTATTTCCCGACGAATTACCGGGTCTTCCACCCCATCGACCGGTTGAATTTCAAATCGATCTTATTCCAGGAGCCGCACCCGTAGCGCGTGCACCGTATAGACTCGCTCCATCCGAATTACAAGAATTACAAAGTCAAATCCAAGAGTTACTTGACCGTGGTTTCATTCAACCTAGCCATTCACCATGGGGCGCTCCGATTTTATTCGTCAAGAAGAAAGACGGATCCCTACGAATGTGCATTGATTATCGTGAACTAAACAAATTGACGGTTAAGAACCGATATCCCCTTCCTCGCATCGATGATCTCTTTGATCAACTACAAGGTTCTCGTGTATATTCAAAAATCGATCTCCGTTCGGGTTATCATCAACTAAGGGTTAAAGGGGGAAGATATCTCCAAAACCGCTTTCCGGACTCGTTATGGTAGTTATGAATTCCTTGTCATGCCTTTCGGTCTCACTAACGCACCGGCGGTGTTCATGGATCTCATGAACCGCGTGTGCAAACCTTACCTCGACAAATTCGTTATCGTGTTCATCGATGATATTTTGATCTATTCTAAAAACGAAGAGGAACACAAAGAACATCTCCGACTCGTGCTCGAGCTCTTGAGAAAAGAGCAACTATATGCCAAGTTCTCCAAGTGTGAATTTTGGTTAAAGGAAGTTCAATTTCTTGGTCATGTTGTAAGTGATCAAGGCATTAAAGTCGATCCCGCAAAAATCGAAGCCATTAGTAAATGGGAGACTCCTACTACTCCTACTCAAATTCGTCAATTCTTGGGTCTCGCCGGATACTATCGTAAATTCATCAAGGATTTCTCCCTAATCACTCGTCCTTTAACCGCATTAACTCACAAGGAACGAAAATTCGTTTGGACATCCGAACAAGAAACCGCTTTTCAAATCTTGAAAACTAAGCTAACCACCGCTCCTATCTTGTCACTTCCCGAAGGCAATGATGATTTTGTTGTATATTGTGATGCCTCAAAAAACGGTTATGGATGCGTATTAATGCAACGAAAGAAAGTCATTGCTTATGCCTCTCGACAACTCAAAGTCCACGAACGAAACTACACGACACATGATCTTGAACTCGGTGCCGTCATCTTTGCACTTAAGTTATGGAGACATCATCTTCTTGGTACCAAAAGTACTATCTTTACCGATCACAAAAGTCTCCAACACATCTTCGATCAAAAGCAACTAAACATGAGACAACGAAGGTGGATTGAAACCTTGAACGATTATAATTGCGAGCTTCGTTACCACCCCGGGAAGGCAAATGTAGTGGCCGATGCCTTAAGTCGAAAGGAAAGAACGGTACCTCTTCGCGTCCGAGCATTAAACATCACCATCCACTCCAACCTTAATAGCCAAATTCGGGTAGCTCAAGAGGAGGCTCTTAAAGACAACCACATCGGGCGTGAACTTTTAAACATTCTCGTCTCCCGATTCGAAGTTAAGGAGACCGGACTTCGATATTACACCGGAAGAATTTGGGTGCCTAGATATGGCGACTTACGAAACCTCATCCTAGACGAAGCCCACAAATCGCGATACTCGATTCATCCCGGTGCCAATAAGATGTACCACGACCTTAAAGAACGATATTGGTGGCCGAACATCAAAAAGGAAGTCACTACTTACGTTGCCAAATGTTTGACTTGCGCTAAAGTCAAAGCCGAACACCAAAGACCGTCCGGGTTACTTCAACAACCCGAGATCCCGCAATGGAAATGGGAAAGGATCACGATGGATTTTATCACCAAACTACCAAAAACGTCGGGCGGTTATGATACTATTTGGGTCATTGTCGATCGCCTCACCAAATCCGCGCACTTTCTCGCCATGAAAGAGACCGACAAAATGGAGAAACTTGCACGACTATACATTAAGGAGATTGTAGCCCGACACGGTGTACCTTTATCGATTATCTCCGACCGAGATGGTCGTTTCGTTTCTAGATTTTGGCGTACGTTACAAGAAGCGTTGGGAACGCGTTTGGACATGAGCACCGCATATCATCCCCAAACCGATGGGCAAAGTGAACGTACAATACAAACCTTAGAGGATATGTTACGAGCCTGCGTTGTTGATTTTGGAAAAGCTTGGGACAATCACTTACCTCTCGCCGAATTCTCTTACAACAATAGTTATCACGCGAGTATTAAGGCCGCACCTTTTGAAGCGTTATATGGTCGAAAATGTCGCTCTCCTCTTTGTTGGACCGAAGTGGGTGACGTGCAAATTTCCGGGCCCGAACTCATTCACGAAACCACCGAGAAGATTCTTCAAATCCGAGATAGGCTTCGGACGGCCCGGAGTCGTCAAAAATGCTATACCGACAAAACACGCAAAGACCTCGAATTTCAAGTCGGTGACCGCGTCATGTTAAAAGTCGCACCTTGGAAAGGTGTCATCCGTTTTGGGAAACGTGGGAAACTAAATCCGCGGTACATTGGTCCTTTCGAAATCTTAGAACGTGTTGGAACCGTTGCTTATCGTTTGGATCTTCCGCCTCAACTAAGCTCCGTCCATCCTACTTTTCATGTATCTAACTTGAAGAAATGTCTTGCCGAGCCCGATATCGTCGTTCCTCTCGAGGAACTTACTATTAATGACAAACTTCATTTTGTGGAGGAACCGGTTGAAATTGTGGACTACGTCGAGAAGGAATTAAAACAAAGCCGGATCCCGATTGTTAAGGTTCGTTGGAACGCCAAAAGAGGACCCGAGTTTACTTGGGAAAGAGAAGATCAAATGCGAAAGAAACACCCTCATCTATTCCCGGTTCCGGAAACGTCAGATTCCGAGGAAGAAACAACGACTACTACGCCTACCTAAATTTCGGGACGAAATTTCTTTTAAGGTGTAGGTAATGTAACATCCCGCCTTTTTCCGTCAACTTTTCCGTTTAACTATTTATGCTCCGTGATATGTTTATAACACGTCTCGTTGATACGTGTTTGAATTATCTTGTTTAGGTAATTCCCACACCCGTTTTAAAGTTAAGGGACCAAACTTGCCAAGGGTTGAAACTTTTGACTAGGTCAAAGAGTCAACCCTCATCCTCATCCATTCAATCTCATCTCTTTCACTCTTACTACTTCAACTTTTCTCTCAACTTCCATACAAAGATTCATCATCCAAAATCGAGCTAGCGGTCATCTTGCCAAACAAATTACATATTTGAACTCCTCGTGATCTCCTCTTCGATTCCATACCGACCTCATCAAATTTGGGTAACTTTCTAAAATCACTAATTTTATGTGTTCTTGAGATTTTTGAATTAAAAGGTTGTTAATTAGTGTCTATGGCTCAAGTCTAGTTTGATTATGTGTTTTGTATGCTTGTTCTTGCTATTTTAATGTAACTAGTTCACATTGAAAGTTCACATGCTTAATCTTGAATTTTAAGTGGTTATATGTTGTTTGATGTTAAGAGTTCATGTTTTAATCTTGTTCCTAGTGTTACTAGCTTCATTTGGATGTAAAGATTTATCAAAGAAACCTCTTAAACTTGATTATGAAATTTGGTGATTTTTGGTTAGGGTTTCATGAACTAGGAATGGATTTTTGATGCTTTAAATGCTTGAAAATGTCGATTGTAAGTGTTAGGTTGTGTTGTATGCTTAATTACCTTCGCTACGGCATATCGTTCGTGTAATTTGGTTGCCAAATCATTAAATTGCATTTATGACTTGTATGCATTGAATGGGGAACATTTATTGTGGTTTTTGGTTGTTATAAGTGGAAGTTTGATTGATGATATGTGTTTAGTTGCATTCCTCGTCAAAATACCTTTCCAACGATGTATGATAGGCGTTATAAGTGTTTGCGGGTCAAGAGTTGTGTTAGAATTGGTTTTGGCTTGTGCATAGTTTGAAAGACAGAAAAATAGCTGAACTACAGGTCGCGCGGCGCGCACCCTACCCCGCGCGGCGCGCCAAATGGCCTGGACAGATTCTGACCTCCATGTCCCTTTTAACGTGAAATGTTTGACTAGCTACCGACCTCCGATTCACATGAAACTTGTTTTAATATACTTGTATATGAATAATTAGCATGGAAAATTTGTCCGGGACCCGACCCGAACATGTTGACTTTTTCGTTGACTTTGACCCGACCAAGTTTGACTTTTTGTCAAACTTAACCAATTAATTATGCAATCTTCCTAACATGCTTTTATACTTGTATCTTACCTGAAACTTGACAATTTGCTTCACATGCTATATTAATCGAGTCGTATTGAGCCATAGGACTAATTGAACATCTTTGACCCTTCGTGACTATCGTTATTGATACAACCTAATTGTTTAGGTCGAGACTAGCATTGTTCTTTGCACGTTTACTTGTTGAAGTACTATTTCACTCTTGCAATCAAAGGTGAGATCATAGTCCCACTTTTACTCTTTTTGAACTTATATTTGGGATGAGAAAACATAAACGATTCTTTTGAACTAAGTGAACACAAGAACGGGAAAACAAACATTCTACATACGAGTTTAGAACGAAAATCCTCAATCCGATTATCATTAGTTACATCAGATGGTGTAAGCGAGAACTTATGTTATATGGCCATATGGGTTGACAACCCTCATCTTTGACGGTTCGCTACCGTCTACGGATGAAATATATTTTCGGGAAACAGTGTTGTTCTAGCACTAATTTATGGGGTATTCAACGGACGGAATGTTAAGCTTTGATAATTGGGTGCTCGTGAATATTAACTTTTAGAATGTACTATGACTTTATCAATATTGCAACTCTTGTGGTTCAGCTTGCTTTTACTCATTTACTTATTTAAACCTATGATTTCACCAACGTTTTCGTTGACAGATTTCTATGTTTTTCTCAGGTCCTTGAACTTAGGTGATACATGCTTCCGCACATACTTTTTGATACTTGCATTGGATGTCGAGTATACTTGCATACGTGGAGCGTCTTTTTGGCTATTTTAAACTATGTCGCACGTGTTTCATATGAACAATAACTTTTGTTATGTACTTGTCTTGGGAATTACTTTTGTAAACATTGAAACATCCTTTATGAAATGTATGCGACATATTTTCGGTCAAACTTTGTTATAAATACTTATAACCATGTAATGGGACCATACGTAGACGACGCCGTCACTTGACGATTTGTCGGGGTCGCTACAGAATTTTTGTGAGCCTTACAAGGCACATATGATGTTTTCTGAAAAGTTTCGAGTACATCGAAAATGAAAATGTAAAATCAATTATGTAATTGAATAATACACTTGGTTTATTATGAAATGGAATTCATTAAGTTGAAACAGAGATTGTAGTTAACAATGGTTAAGTTGTTAAGGAAGGATGTACATCATTGCATATTAGTAATATGAACTAACCGAGTAGTACCTACCAGTTAAGATTCACACGTAATAGCTTAGTACGAAAAGATTTATTTTGATTTCAAAATTCATATATATTAAATATACATAAAATTTCTTCAGGGGAAATAAGTTAATACTTCATCGGTTATTGTTGCTGGTATTTCTTGGTAACTACGATGCGTATAACGTTGATGTTCAAGGTACATATTGTGATGTTGAGGCTTGCGGTGCAGATGTTGTTGGTGGTGGTAATGGTACTGTTGGTATTGTTGTTGGTGGTACTTTTGATGCCGGAGATTCTGCTGGTGCTTGTAACCTTTGCACCGTATTCTCCAAAGCCACTACCCGAGCGCGAAGCTCGTTGACTTCTTCTACTACACCGGGATGATTAGCGGTTCGGACTAGCGGATGAATAAGATCCAGAATTTGAGAGAGTATATGATCATGACGAGATATTCTGGAGATGAGAGAGAAAATGGTATTACGAATAGGTTCGCCGGTAAGTGCTTCAGGTTCTTCGACAAGAGGGCAATGTGGTAGATGGAAGGGATCGCCTTCTTCTTGTCTCCAATAATTAAGTAGGCTACGAACCCATCCCCAATTCATCCAGAATAGGTGATGGCTGATTGGTTGATCCATTCCGGTTACACTGTCTTCGGAATTCAGGTGAATATCTATATCGGAATAGCTGTCGGAGTTATAGGAATATGAACTGGATACGGGATCCATCTTGTATAATAGGGAGATGATTTTTGATATGAATTAGATTATAGAATTTAGTTTGGTATTCTTCAATACATAATTTACATATGTATATATAATACCAAATTCCATAAATCACGGAGAAATTTTCGAAAGATGTCATGAAAAGTTTATGGTAACAGATACGCTAAGATATGAATTTTTGTCTATACACTATTTATGCAATAAATGCAGGAAAACATGTCTAGACTTAAGAATGATAAACATGTAATTTTCGACAAGAAATGATAAGCAAAACTTTTAACATGCAGACACGGTCGAAGTCCAGACTTACTAATGCATCCTAACAACTATAAGTTAGACACACTCATGCAATACCTGGTTTGCTAGGACCAACGCTCTGATACCAACTGTAACGATCGCTCCAAATCCATATGGACGAACACATCATTCATTGATTTCATTGCGAGGTATTTGACCTCTATATGATACGTTCTATAAATATTGCATTCTTTTTAAAGACACACCATAAATGAATATTTAAATCAAAGGTTTTCGACCTCTGATGATTTCTACATATAGACAATCACCATAAATAATAGTTTACAATAGTACTTCCGTTGACAATGCAGTCAAAATAAGATACATGGTGATGATTTGGTGAATGCAACGTTTCCTTGAAAAAATATGCCATGTAAGACTCCATGCACATAGCTTGTGTAACATATAATCAAACAGCGGAAGACTTCTAGGGAACCAAAGAATAAACATGCTAACAAGTGTCAACACAAAGGTTGGTGAGTTCATAGTTTTAATGTTTCGTATAATCTGTATATAAAGGTGGATCACAAGATTTCAGTTGTTCAATCCAGAAACGTTTATTAAAATATTCTACGAAATTGAGCACCCTGCTAACTAAACTTAACGTATATATAATTTGTACCCTTTGTATAATCATCTTAATAATACACGCAAACCAACGTGTACGCTTATCAAATAGCATACGTCCGTTAAAAGGCTAGTGCTCTAGCTCGGACGGGGATATCAAGCCCTATGGATCCATATACTACTACTCGCGCCCACCAGTTCTTATAACTGGCAGTTACTAGTTACCAAAGCTAAGGGATTTTCGGTTCAAACTCGGTGTAGAATTTAGTATGTACTTGTATCCATTGCATTTAAAATAAAGTGCATGTATTCTCAGCCCAAAAATATAGATTGCAAAAGCAATTAAAAAGGGAGCAATGAAACTCACGCATATAAATATTGTAAATCAGTTAATAAAGCATTTGCATGTATTCTCAGCCCAAAAATGTAAAGAGTAAAAGGGATCATATGAAGCTCACCTTAGCAGCATATAAAGTCGTTCACCAAAATGTGATCGAAACTCGGATTACCAAATAATCGTAGATCTCAACCTAGAGAACATATGTTGGTCAATAAACGTCTATCAAGCTAGGTCAGGTCATAGTGTATCACAATCCTAATGCTCAAGATCGACATACAAAAGTTATCCAATGTCGTTTCAAAAAGTCAATTTTGACAGTTGTTTAACAAAACGAGACGTACCTTATATAAGGATTCATTTACTCGGTTGGTAATATTCAAAAATTCAAATTATCAATCTCGTAAACGAGTTGTTTAAATCTTAATTGTAGATTCAAAAGCAATTTCAATTAACGTCAATCATAATTCAGTTGATCATATCTTTTAATCCGTTCATCGAAATTATTCGATATCTAAATGAAAAGTTATCGATTTTTCGCCAGCTTTCCAAAAACATGTATATCATAGACTTTTTACCAGTAATATATGTATTTAATTCGTGATTCATTATAACTGTTTAACGACGAAATTTAGCATACAAGCATATATAAATATATATATACTCGAGCACCAGACATGGATACACAATTAATATATAAAAGATAAAATATGAGTGCTTACGTATAAATATTGAGATTCAATATTGTAGGAAAGTACGTAGACGTAACGGAGATGATAAACACTAGATTTGATTCACAAATATACCCCCGAACATTACCCATAACCTCCTTGGCAATAACCCATAATTTCCTTAGCTCTATCTCGCTCAAAAACCCATTTTGAAGGTGACACGCTCATAACCTCGTCGTAGTATTTTAGGTATATATACTACTAATAATAATATTATAATAAAATTAATAATAATAATATTAATAATAATAATAATAATAATAATAATAATAATAATAATAATAATATAAAAAATAATAGTTCGGAGGAATGAACCGAGCTTTTATAGTATGTGGCCTGCTACAGTACCTCATGCGATCGCATGAGTTTTCAGTATTTTTGCCATGCGATCGCATGGCTGCCTTATCCGTTTTTGTTTGCTAGTTAGTCGACATCAAATAGTGTTCACTGTAGCAAATAGTGTTTTACTGTAGCAAATAGTGTTCACTTAGCAAATAGTGTGTTACTGTAGCAAATCACTGTAGCACTGTAGCAAAATACGGTTTCATTGTAGCAAATAGTATTTACTGTAGCAAATCACTGTAGCAATGTAGCAAAATACGGTTTCAATGTAGCAATGTAGCAAAATACGGTTTCACTGTAGCAAATAGTATTTTACTGTCGCAAATAGTGTTTTACTGTAGCAAAGTCATTTTACTGTAGCAAATAGTGTTTTACTGTAGGAAAGTCGTTTTTACTTGTACATATATATATATATATATATATATATATATATACATACATATAATTGTTCATGAATCGTCGAAAGCAGTCAAATGTAATGAAACAGTTCTAAAATTTTGAGATTCAACTTCATAGACTTTGCTTATCATGTCGGAAACGTTAAATCATTTAAAGATAAAGTTTAAATTTAGTCAAAAATTTCCGGGTTGTCACAAAGCATCTTGGTAGTTTGTTGGTTCATCCAAATCAACCACATAGCAACCATCCATGAGAAACCCATATCTCTCAGGAGGATTACTAATCCTACCAGATCTGCGAATGTCTTGTGTATTTTGATCATCCATTTGATCACTCTCAACATTTTCATATTGAGTGCTAGTGTCAACCAATTGTGTATCATCTAGTTGATTTTGAACCTCTTCAAGATCTATCTTCCTCTCACTATTTCCTTCTATTAGGAACTTAGTTTCAAGGAATTCGGTCTTTCGAGCAACAAATACATTTTGCTTGGTTGGATCATAGAAATAGTATCCCATATCATCCTTGGGATATCCTATGAAGATACACTTCGTGGATCGAGCATTCAACTTATTAGGGACATAACGCTTAGGATAAGCTTCACATCCCCATACCTTTAAGTATGATAGAGATGGAGGTTTTCCAAACCACATCTCATGGGGAGTTCGTTCCACTTTCTTGGTTGGGGCCATATCTAAAATACGAGCCGCGGAGCATAGACAATAACCCCAAAATGATAGAGGTAACGAGCTTCTTGCCATCATAGATCGAACCATATCTATTAGGGTTCGGTTCCTCCTTTCAGAAACTCCATTTAGTTAAGGTGTTCCAGGAGGAATGTGTTGCGAGATAATCCCACAACTTTTAAGATGATCTTGGAAAGCATTGCTTAGGTATTCACCTCCTCTATCGGTACGAAGTACCTTGATTGTCTTGTTGAGTTGATTTTGTACTTCATTTTGATACTCTTTGAATGCTTCAAAAGTTTCGTCCTTGTGTCTTAACAAGTAGACATATCCGAAACGACTAAAGTCATCAATGAAAGTGACGAAGTATCTTTCACCTTTCCTAGTCATGGGCTTAAAGGGTCCACATACATCTGAATGTATTAATCCCAATAAGTCCTTAGCCCTTTCATATGTCCCTTTGTAAGGTGCTTTAGTCATTTTGCCTTGTAAACAAGATTCACATACATCAAACGAGTCTAGTTCATTTGATTTCAAAAGTCCATTCTTTTGAAGTGTATGCATTCGATTCTTATTTATGTGACCAATGCGACAATGCCATAAGTAGGAATCACTCAAATCCCTTTTGAGTTTCTTGGTGTTTGCTTGGAACATTGAGCTATTGTATGATGTGTCATCATGAACCAATTCATAAATACCATTCGAAGGCGAAGCCTTGAAATAGAACACATTATCTAAAGAAACATGGATATCATCATTAATGAAATTAAGATCAAAACCACATTGTTTTAAGCGGAATACAGAAATAATGTTTCAAGATAAATCGGGTGCATACAAAACATTTTTCAACATAAGCTCCAAACCACTTGGAAGCTTCAAAATAAAGTCTCCTTGAGCTACTACTTGCACCTTAGCTCCATTTCCCATGAAGAGACTTGATGTTCCCGCTTCTTGTCTACTTCTTTTGAACCCCTGCATAGAATTGCAAATGTGAGTTCCACATCCTGTGTCTAATACCCATGTATTAGAAGAAGTAATACTAAACTCAATGTATACCATATATACATTACCTGAGGTTTGCCCTACATCCCTCTTTTCTTTCAACTCCTTAAGGTAGATCGGGCAGTTGCGTTTCCAGGGACCCATCTCACCGCAACCAAAGCATGGATCTTCCTTGGGGTTAGCTTTACTGGCAACCTTTTGCTTCTTGTTATTATTGGTTGAGGTAATCATCTTCCCTTTTCCCTTGCCCTTGCCTTGGTAGGCGGGTCCTTTCCTCTTAGCCACCTTTGGCTTAGAAGTGTTATTGGTTTTGGACCCGCCTTCATTGATCATAAACATGGGTGAAGCCCTTTTACCCATGCTCACGTCGGCCGTCTTAAGCATGGCGTGTAATTCTCCAATGCTCTTATCCCATCCATTCATGTTGTAATTCATTACAAATGTGTCAAACCTCTTTGATAAGGAATTAAGGATAAGGTTTGTGGCTAATTCATTAGACACGTTGCAGTTTAGACGGTTCGCTCGATCAATTAGGCTTTTCATCTTAAGGACATAAGATGAAACGGATTGGGAGTCGTACATCCAACATGCATGAAGCGCTCGAACCGTTTCGAAGCGCTCGACACGAGCTTGTTGAAGGAACATCTCCTTCAACTGTGTGATCATGTCATATGTACTATGATGCTCAAAATCCTTTTGGAGTTTGGGTATCATAGTCCCAAGCATGAGGCAAGAAACTTGCACCGAATCGGTGCAATATTTCTCCCAATAAGCCATGCCTTCCGTATCATCCTCGTCCGGTTGATCGGGAATGGGGTCTTCCAACACATATGCCCTATCCTCTAGTTTGAGGACAATTCTTAGATTGCGAAACCAATCCATGAAGTTCGTATGGTTGAGTTTTTCCTTTTCGAGGATTGACCTCAACGATAGGTTGTTAAATTTGATTGGTGCGTTTGGAATGTTGTTGTTATTGGCGGCCATCTACAAAATTTAACAAAGTTGTTTAAGTATTAATTTTAATTTAACAATCAATACCCTTTAAATCCAATTGATATTTATTAAATTTTAGAATCCAATGGTAAACCAAATTTTGGTTAGGTGACCTTTATCTCGTCATTTGATTTAGCTAGGTAGTCATTGGATGACAATTGCAATCCTTTTGCAACTTCTAAGTTATGGGATCATGCAATCCTTTTGCATGGCATATTTATCCTGTCATAACCCGTCCTTAACCATAAGAACGTGTTAGATAACGTATGATTTCATTGCGAGGTATTGACCTCTATATGCGACATTTTTAAAAGAAAAACTGCATATATTATACATTACAAACCATGATCCTTATTTTTGTTACAAGCTTTGGACAATAAAAAGATGATTATCGTTTAGCGATAATCTTCGACTTACAAACTTTACAAATGATAATAACAACACAATTTCGAGCATATTTTACAACACAAATCCTTGGGTATGCAGTTTTATTTTTGACACATATATGCGTACGCAAGATCCTGCTTAGATTCAACATGATGCAGCGGAAGCTCTAATTATCACCTGAGAATAAACATGTTTTAAAAGGTCAACATAAAGTTGGTGAGATATAGGTTTAGTGCCGGCAGCAATATATATATAGACCACAAGATTTCATATATAAACAGTTTAATAAAAATATTCTAAGTGGTTGAGCACTTGGTAACCATACTTAACATTTAATCACGTCGCATATTCCCTTTAATATGAAATCTTACTACACTGTACCAAGTGTAGTCACGAAACGAAGTACTGTGCAACCGTTGAATACTGGTCGTCCAGTCCGGTTGGGGTTGTCAGGCCCGATAGATCTATCAACAGGATTCGCGTTTACAATACCGCTGTAAATATTAGTTACCAAGCTACAGGGAAGTATGCCAGTGGTACAACTCAACGTAGAATATATTTTTCAGTTACTTGTGTCCATATCGTAAAACATAAAATACATGTATTCTCATCCCGAAATATTTAGAGTTTAAAAGTGGGACTATATACTCACTGTTGTCTTGAAGATATATATAATTTGACTTGGTCTCCGGTTGATATCACGAACCTATCCATATATAATATATCAATATCTATTCATTTTTAAATAATCGTCACATATATATACTTATAATACTTTTAATACTTTGAATAATTCCTTAGTCCGTAGTTAGCATTCCGATGTTAGTAATTCAATTTTAATGGTTCATTTTTAGATGTTTAATAAACCCGCAATGAAATAAATAAAACCCCCATCGTATATGTATTGGTCGAGATTAATCTTGACCCACGGTACCGGTGTTGTCAAATGACGTGTTGCGTACATAAAGTACCGGTGTTGTCAAATGACGTGTTGCGTACAAACATAGGATCTTATGATTAATCTTCTCGTATTGTTTACGGGTGATCCTGAACCATATAAAATTGAATTATGAGTACATATATATAAAATATCATGTTAATTAAGAAAGATGTGATTTATATAATTTTTTCCCAATTAATCCCGAAGTTAAACTAGTCTTGGATAACCAATTTTGTTTCGGTCATAGTTTCTTCGTTACAACTCCGTTTTCGTTGATTCAACTTGCCATCTCCTTGGATCGAGTCCCTCTTTAAGACTATGAACTGTAAATACCTTAGTTTGTATTCAAAATCACACGGCATAGGTGAAACTTTAGTGAAACTTATGAAGTTAAACATTTTTGTTACAAAAATATCATTTAATGACCATTTTTCTAAAAAATACTTATACTTTGAATTAAATCATGAAATTTTTATGTGTTATCATATTCATAGTAAAAATCATTTTTCCAGAACATAAACCTTCAATTCAAAGTTTAAGATGGTTTTTAATTAGCCAACCCAAAACAGTCCCCGGTTGCACTCCGACGTCGTAAAAACAGTTTTTAAGGTTTTCTTTGAAAAACCAAGTTTTACCTTGTTAAGTTAACATATATTTAAGTTATATTACAGGTCTTGAAGTATTTTAAAAGTTAAGTTAGAAGGATCTATTTAGTTTGCAAACAAGTTTGAAAACTTTCAAACTATATTCTTGTTGTTAAATTTTTATACCACAAAATAAGATAGCTATATATATATGAATCGAATAAGGTTATGAACATAGATTCTACCTCAAGTTCCTTGGACAAGGTTGCTGTAAAAGAGAAGTAAGAACCTAGAACCAAAAGGGTGATGGAAGTGGATGAAAGATTGGAAGTAAGTTTGTGTTCTTGGAAGGATTTCTTGAAGTGTTTTTGTATGGTTTTCTTATGGTGTTTAAGGCTTGTTTCTATGGCTAGATCTTCTTGGTTTCTTGCTGAATGGTTATGGAGTTTAAGGGTCTTGAGTGTGTGTGTGTTTTTAGCTAAAGACTTGAAGTAAAAATGAATCAAAATTTGGAAATGGATGCTTGTATAAATGGTGTTGGTGGCGTGATCATGGGGGGAGACAAAGACAAAGTTTTAACTTGTATTCTTGTATAATTATTGAAGGTAAATGTCAAAAAGGAATTCCCTCTTGATGAGGGCAGATATAGGATTGATTTAAAGTTGATTTGATGTGTATATACCAATAGTAAATACGTATAGAAGCTAGGTATGATACGAGTACAAATACTCTAGATATACGTATAGAAATTTTGTGAAAAATGGAATGAGGATTCAAATATAGCTATCTTTTGTGAATACACTTATATGATTTTATGTATTTAAGTCTTTAAAAGTGATTAAATACATTACTTATACGATATATGTATAAACATTATATGTTATAAGTATTTATGTCAAATAACGTTACGTATGGTTATCGTTTTGAAAACTTAAGTTAGTAGTTTCAAAATATACTTATAACTTATTGTTATTAATACAAAATAAGATATTAAAACATTCTTAGATCATGTTAAATATGTATATATACATATATATACACAAACGTATAATTATCATATATTGTATAGTTCGTGATATCATCGGTCAAACTAGACGGTCAAACGTTGTGTAAAACTCATTTCAAAAACATAAGTCTCAACAATTTGGATTGCTTATCATGTTGGTAAGGTTTAATTTATGTAAATATTAATCTTATAAGTATAGAATGATCGAAAAAGTGCGGGTCGTTACATTACCTCCCCGTTAAATAAATTTCGTCCCGAAATTTTAAAATTGTACCTATTTTGCGTCATCGAGAAACAAGTGTGGATACTTTTGTTTCATCTGATCCTCTCATTCCCAAGTAAACTCGGGACCTCTTCTAGCATTCTAACGAACCTTAACAATCGGTATGTTGCTCTGTTTGAGCTGTTTAACTTCACGGTCCATGATTTCGATTGGTTCTTCGACGAATTGTAGTTTCTCGTCGATATGGATTTCTTCAAGAGGAATAGTGAGGTCTTCCTTTGCAAAACACTTCTTAAGGTTTGAGACGTGAAAGGTATTATGTACCCCGGCGAGTTTTTGCGGTAACTCAAGTCGATAAGCTACCGGTCCAATGCGTTCAATAATCTTGAACGGGCCTACATATCTTGGGTTCAGCTTACCCCTTTTGCCGAAACGTATTACACCTTTCCAAGGTGACACCTTTAGCATAACCATGTCCCCGACCTGAAACTCTAATGGTTTCCTTCGGACATCGGCGTAGCTCTTTTGGCGACTACGGGCTGTTTTCAATCTCTCCTTGATTTGCACTATCTTCTCAGTCGTTTCATGTATGATCTCGGGACCAGTTAATTGTCGATCTCCTACTTCATTCCAACAGATAGGAGATCTACACTTCCTTCCATACAATGCTTCGAATGGCGCAGCTCCAATGCTCGCATGATAACTATTATTATACGAGAATTCTGCTAACGGTAGATATTTATCCCATCCGTTTCCAAAATCGATCACACATGCCCTGAGCATGTCTTCAAGAGTCTGAATTGTTCTTTCACTCTGCCCGTCGGTTTGCGGATGATATGCGGTACTCATATCCAAACGAGTTCCTAGTGCCTCCTGTAGTGATTGCCAGAACTTTGAGGTAAATCTACTATCACGATCGGATATAATGGAAATAGGTATTCCATGCCTTGAAACAACTTCCTTTATATACAATCGTAATAGTTTCTCCATTCTATCCGTTTCCTTTATAGGCAAGAAATGTGCAGACTTGGTGAGACGATCAACAATCACCCAAATGGTGTCGTATCCCCAGGAAGTCTTTGGTAACTTCGTGATGAAATCCATGGTAATACCATCCCATTTCCATTCTGGGATTTCTGGTTGTTGAAGTAACCCTGACGGCTTCTGGTGTTCAGCTTTGACTTTGGAACAAGTTAAACATTCCCCAACATATGTTGCAACGTCTGTCTTTAAATTAGGCCACCAATAATGTGTCTTAAGATCTTGATACATCTTTCCAACTCCAGGATGTATCGAGTATCTTGTCTTATGTGCCTCATTCAATATCAACTTCCTTAATCCACCCAACTTCGGTACCCAAATACGGTTTGCAAAATATTGAATTCCATCTTCCTGTATAACGAGTTGCTTCTCATACTTCTTCATTATTTCATTTCCTATATTTTCTTTAGTAAGTGCTTCTCGTTGAATTTCTTTGATTTGTGAGTTGAGATTCATGCGAATTTTTATGTTCATCGCTCGTACTCGAATTGGTTCTCGTTCCTTTCTGCTTAGAGCGTCGGCCACCACGTTCGCTTTCCCGGGATGATAACGAATTTCACAATCATAGTCATTTATTAACTCAACCCACCTACGTTGCCTCATGTTCAGCTGTTTTTGATCGAAAATATGTTGAAGGCTTTTATGATCAGTAAACACAGTGCATTTAACCCCATACAAGTAGTGTCTCCATATCTTCAATGCAAACACGACTGCTCCCAGTTCTAGATCATGCGTCGTATAATTCTGCTCGTGAATCTTTAATTGTCGGGATGCGTATGCAATAACTTTCTTCCGTTGCATAAGAACGCAACCAAAACCTTGTCGCGAAGCGTCACAATATATTTCAAAATCATCGTTCCCTTCTGGTAACGATAAAATAGGCGCCGTAGTTAACTTCTTCTTTAGTAATTGAAATGCACTCTCCTGCTCAGAAGTCCATTCATATTTCTTCCCTTTTTGTGTTAACGCTGTCAACGGCTTAGCTATTCGGGAAAAATCTTGAATAAACCTTCTATAATAACCGGCTAAACCCAAAAATTGGCGTATCTGCGTTGGTGTCTTAGGAGTCTCCCATTTTTCAATGGCTTCAATTTTTGCTGGATCAACCTGAATTCCTTTGCTACTAACAATGTGGCCAAGAAATTGCACTTCTTTCAACCAGAAAGCACATTTAGAAAATTTAGCATATAGCTGTTCTTTTCTCAACAACTCTAATATCAACCTTAAATGCTGCTCATGCTCTTGCTCACTCTTGGAATAGATAAGAATATCATCAATGAAAACGATAACAAACTTATCTAAATATGGACTACAAACTCGATTCATGAGGTCCATGAATACAGCTGGCGCATTCGTCAATCCCAACGGCATGACCAAAAATTCGTAATGACCATAACGTGTCTGAAAAGCAGTTTTCGGTATATCTTCTTCTTTGACACGTAATTGATGATAACCCGATCTTAGGTCGATTTTCGAATAAACACATGATCCTTGGAGTTGATCAAATAAGTCGTCAATTCTCGGTAGTGGATACCGATTCTTGATAGTTAACTTATTTAATTCACGATAATCTATACACATTCGGAAAGATCCGTCTTTCTTCTTGACGAATAAAATTGGAGCTCCCCACGGTGAAGTACTTGGTCGTATGAATCCACGATCCAGTAATTCTTTTAACTGACTCTGAAGTTCTTTTAACTCGGACGGTGCAAGTCTATATGGAGCACGGGCAACCGGTGCAGCTCCTGGTACAAGATCTATTTGAAATTCTACAGATCTAAATGGAGGTAATCCCGGCAACTCTTCCGGAAATACTTCAGGAAAATCTCTTGCCACAGGCACGTCATTGATGCACTTCTCTTTTTCTTTCTTTTCGACTTTATTAACATGTGCTAAGATAGCATAGCACCCTTTCTTCAAGTACTTTTGAGCTTTCAAATAACTAATGAGTTTTAGCTTTGAGTTACCCTTCTCTCCATAAATCATTACTGGCGTTTTATCCTTACGAGGAATGCGAATTGCCTTCTTGGCACACACAACTTCAGCTCCTATTTTGGACATCCAGTCCATGCCGACTATTACATCAAAACTTCCTAATTCTACGGGTATTAAGTCAATTTTAAACGTTTCTCCGGCTAAATTTATTTTACAATCACGGCAAATTTTATCGGCTTTAATTAGTTTACCATTAGCTAACTCAATCATGTACTTAGCATCTAGAGGTAATGATGAACAATTCAATTTAGCGTGAAAGTCTCTACACACGTAACTTCTATCAGCACCAGTATCAAATATAATAGATGCGGATAAGTTATTAATGGTAAACGTACCCGTAACAAGCTCCGGGTCTTCACATGCCTCTCTAGCATTAATAACAAATGCTCTCCCACGTGCAGGTCCAACATTCTTCTCCGGATTCGGGCACTGGCTCTTATAATGACCCTGTTTTCCACACCCAAAACAAGTAACGGTAGCCAAAGCAGTTCTATTTGCATTGGTGGCAGGAGTCTTGGTACCATTTGTATTTGTAACGAGAGCCCTACAATCTTCAGCAAGATGACCCTGTCGATTACATTTGTTGCATACCACACTACAGTAACCAAAGTGATGTTTGTAGCATCGGTTGCATAAAGGACTTTGTCCTTTGTAACCAAAACCTGAACCACTACCCGCACCTTTCGTGGTTTCTTGTTTCTTAAAAGATTGTTGTTGGTTACCTCGATCATAATTTCCATTCCACTTTCTTTTGTTACCCAATACCTTCACATCAGTATTGGATACTTTCTTATCCATGATGACCTGATCCATTAGCTCGTTTGCCATGGTTATAGCTTCATGAATTGTCTTAGGTTTCGATGCTGTAACATTTGCCTTGACCTTTTTGGGCAAACCATCTTTGTACATCTCAATCTTCCGTTCTTCGGTTGGAACCAATTCAGGACATAGTAAAACTAATTCCATGAATCGCTGATTGTAGTTGGTGATTTCAGTACCAAAAACCTTCAGGCTTCGTAATTCATCTTCCAACTTCCTAACCTCATTCCTTGGACAATACTCGTTGATTAACATTGTTTTGAATTCTTCCCAAGGAGTATCATAAGCTACATCTCCTCCTACAGCCTTCACATAATTTTTCCACCACGTGAGTGCACTATCTTGTAAAGTGCACGATGCATACTTGGTCATGTCCTTTTCAACACAACCACTGATTTTAAACACAGTCTCCATCTTTTCTATCCACCGGGTTAAACCGATCGGTCCTTCTGTTCCACTGAATGATGAGGGCTTGCAAGCTTGAAAAGTTTTGTAGGTGCATCCTACACGAGGATTTGGGTTAACTGCAGCAGTTCTTGCAGCCTCGACCCATAACATTCTGTCGTTCACTCGCTGATTGATGAGTTCCTGGATTTCTTGTTCCGTCATTCGGTTCAATCGCGCCATAATCTTCAATAAGAATGAAAAAAAAATAATTATTCACATGGAATATTATAGATGTAGTATGTATTTAAAGTACATCGTAGCTTATTAATAATATGAACCAGGTATTATTATAAAAGCCTTTTCTTCTTATTAGCGTTTTATAATTATATCTAGGGTAGTACCTACCCGTTAATGTCCATACTTAATAGCTTAGTACAGAATCAATTACTACCATCTAAATAATACTTAACCATGGAAAATTATTGCATTTCACACTTCACTATTTTACATATGCTTATCTTACATCGAACATTAAGCAAACCACACTAATAATATTATACAAAACATTATATGATCCCATGGTTTAATACGGCAGCGCATCGTTTGGTCTATTTTCTAGGACGTTTAGGTTCAAAGAATCGCTTAACGCTTATCCTGGCTGTCTGCCTATATTTTGGCTGTGGGGCTGAAGAACTGGATGCCGGGATAGAACGAATAGGAATAGAGGGAATAGGGGTGGTAGTGTCTAGTGGAGTTGGTGCCACATCATCCTCACTAAACTCGGGATTTGAATTTTCTAATTCATTAGCCTTTCGTTTCTTTCCTAGTTCGAACTCGTCTTTTGTAATTTCCTGTATTTCTTCCTCGGGTTCACTTTCCTCCTCGGGTTCACTTTCCGGGTTCTCTATAGTCGGTTCATCCGGAATTTGTGAGTCTTCCCTAAAGATATTATTTTCGTCATCGGATAGGTTAATGACTGGAACACCATCTGAAGATTCTGATTCGGAGTCGCTGAATGTGATAACAAGTTTTGAGCCCGACATCTATCACACAACAACTAACCCATTAGTACTACATAATATTTACATATAAATTTTAACCAACAATGATAAGCAATGGTTTTTAAATCAGACCCGGTCAAAGTCCAGACTTACTAATGTATCCTAACGACTTATCAGTTAGACACACTAATGCAAACCTGGTTCGCTAAGACCACCGCTCTGATACCACATGTCATAACCCGTCCTTAACCATAAGAACGTGTTAGATAACGTATGATTTCATTGCGAGGTATTGACCTCTATATGCGACATTTTTAAAAGAAAAACTGCATATATTATACATTACAAACCATGATCCTTATTTTTGTTACAAGCTCTGGACAATAAAAAGATGATTATCGTTTAACGATAATCTTCGACTTACAAACTTTACAAATGATAATAACAACACGATTTCGAGCATATTTTACAACACAAATCCTTGGGTATGCAGTTTTATTTTTGACACATATATGCGTACGCAAGATCCTGCTTAGATTCAACATGATGCAGCGGAAGCTCTAATTATCACCTGAGAATAAACATGTTTTAAAAGGTCAACATAAAGTTGGTGAGATATAGGTTTAGTGCCGGCAGCAATATATATATAGACCACAAGATTTCATATATAAACAGTTTAATAAAAATATTCTAAGTGGTTGAGCACTTGGTAACCATACTTAACATTTAATCACGTCGCATATTCCCTTTAATATGAAATCTTACTACACTGTACCAAGTGTAGTCACGAAACGAAGTACTGTGCAACCGTTGAATACTGGTCGTCCAGTCCGGTTGGGGTTGTCAGGCCCGATAGATCTATCAACAGGATTCGCGTTTACAATACCGCTGTAAATATTAGTTACCAAGCTACAGGGAAGTATGCCAGTGGTACAACTCAACGTAGAATATATTTTTCAGTTACTTGTGTCCATATCGTAAAACATAAAATACATGTATTCTCATCCCGAAATATTTAGAGTTTAAAAGTGGGACTATATACTCACTGTTGTCTTGAAGATATATATAATTTGACTTGGTCTCCGGTTGATATCACGAACCTATCCATATATAATATATCAATATATATTCATTTTTAAATAATCGTCACATATATATGCTTATAATACTTTTAATACTTTGAATAATTCCTTAGTCCGTAGTTAGCATTCCGATGTTAGTAATTCAATTTTAATGGTTCATTTTTAGATGTTTAATAAACCCGCAATGAAATAAATAAAACCCCCATCGTATATGTATTGGTCGAGATTAATCTTGACCCACGGTACCGGTGTTGTCAAATGACGTGTTGCGTACATAAAGTACCGGTGTTGTCAAATGACGTGTTGCGTACAAACATGAGATCTTATGATTAATCTTCTCGTATTGTTTACGGGTGATCCTGAACCATATAAAATTGAATTATGAGTACATATATATAAAATATCATGTTAATTAAGAAAGATGTGATTTATATAATTTTTTCCCAATTAATCCCGAAGTTAAACTAGTCTTGGATAACCAATTTTGTTTCGGTCATAGTTTCTTCGTTACAACTCCGTTTTCGTTGATTCAACTTGCCATCTCCTTGGATCGAGTCCCTCTTTAAGACTATGAACTGTAAATACCTTAGTTTGTATTCAAAATCACACGGCATAGGTGAAACTTTAGTGAAACTTATGAAGTTAAACATTTTTGTTACAAAAATATCATTTAATGACCATTTTTCTAAAAAATACTTATACTTTGAATTAAATCATGAAATTTTTATGTGTTATCATATTCATAGTAAAAATCATTTTTCCAGAACATAAACCTTCAATTCAAAGTTTAAGATGGTTTTTAATTAGCCAACCCAAAACAGTCCCCGGTTGCACTCCGACGTCGTAAAAACAGTTTTTAAGGTATTCTTTGAAAAACCAAGTTTTACCTTGTTAAGTTAACATATATTTAAGTTATATTACAGGTCTTGAAGTATTTTAAAAGTTAAGTTAGAAGGATCTATTTAGTTTGCAAACAAGTTTGAAAACTTTCAAACTATATTCTTGTTGTTAAATTTTTATACCACAAAATAAGATAGCTATATATATATGAATCGAATAAGGTTATGAACATAGATTCTACCTCAAGTTCCTTGGACAAGGTTGCTGTAAAATAGAAGTAAGAACCTAGAACCAAAAGGGTGATGGAAGTGGATGAAAGATTGGAAGTAAGTTTGTGTTCTTGGAAGGATTTCTTGAAGTGTTTTTGTATGGTTTTCTTATGGTGTTTAAGGCTTGTTTCTATGGCTAGATCTTCTTGGTTTCTTGCTGAATGGTTATGGAGTTTAAGGCTCTTGAGTGTGTGTGTGTTTTTAGCTAAAGACTTGAAGTAAAAATGAATCAAAATTTGGAAATGGATGCTTGTATAAATGGTGTTGGTGGCGTGATCATGGGGGGAGACAAAGACAAAGTTTTAACTTGTATTCTTGTATAATTATTGAAGGTAAATGTCAAAAAGGAATTCCCTCTTGATGAGGGCAGATATAGGATTGATTTAAAGTTGATTTGATGTGTATATACCAATAGTAAATACGTATAGAAGCTAGGTATGATACGAGTACAAATACTCTAGATATACGTATAGAAATTTTGTGAAAAATGGAATGAGGATTCAAATATAACTATCTTTTGTGAATACACTTATATGATTTTATGTATTTAAGTCTTTAAAAGTGATTAAATACATTACTTATACGATATATGTATAAACATTATATGTTATAAGTATTTATGTCAAATAACGTTACGTATGGTTATCGTTTTGAAAACTTAAGTTAGTAGTTTCAAAATATACTTATAACTTATTGTTATTAATACAAAATAAGATATTAAAACATTCTTAGATCATGTTAAATATGTATATATACATATATATACACAAACGTATAATTATCATATATTGTATAGTTCGTGATATCATCGGTCAAACTAGACGGTCAAACGTTGTGTAAAACTCATTTCAAAAACATAAGTCTCAACAATTTGGATTGCTTATCATGTTGGTAAGGTTTAATTTATGTAAATATTAATCTTATAAGTATAGAATGATCGAAAAAGTGCGGGTCGTTACATATCCCATCAACGCCTATTTGTTCCTCATGCTTCAGTGACCCTAAGTTCATGATTCCCAAATCAAGTCGTCCTACTTGTGTAAACGTGTAAATTTAACATACAAGTGGTTAGGTGACCTTTATCCCACAAGTGTGCGAAATTCACCTTAATCATATTAGTTTGCTCATAACGGTTAGGTGACCTTTATCCCATTATGAGTTCCCTAATATTTTTAAGTGTCACACAAAAGGATGGCGTTTAACTTGTTTGCCTTGTAAATAAGGGATTTTCAGTTTTCATTATTTCTAGTTTAAGAAAACTTCTATGCCATACACCAACATGCATTTAGTGTGTGGTACTTATGAAAAACCATTTTCATGTCTTGTAATTAAGCCAATTACTTGATATAAACCATTTTATATATATGATCCTTATCATGTTCTTAATAACCGTTTATTAATGTCCTTTTAGCCATTTTTAATTTAACCAATTAAATTATAATTTTGCATGTCATTTATTAATGTCTAATTTAACCAATTAAATTGCCATTTTACTTGTTGTTAACTTGTGTGATTAACTTGTATCATACAAACATACAATCCACAATCATACAATAAACAACCATGCATGCAAAACAAATATGTTCACAATCAAGCCAATTTGGTAGACATTTGTTTAGCCGAAAACAAATGCCACCGGTAAGGGTTATAACACAAAGTAGGAGATTTCAAATCTCCTACTTAATCTTGCATCTTCCTTGTCTTCATCTTGCATCTTCATTTTTAAAAAAAAATATATCCTAATACATTTTTCTAAAAAATGAAAATACAACCTAATCTATTTTACATACAAAATATAAAATAAATTACATAACCAAAATAATATTATTACAAACCAATTGAATAAATATTATTACAAACCAAATGAATAAATATTATTACAAACCAAATGAATAATAAATAATCATCAAACATGCAACCAAACAAACACAAGGTCTAGGCATTGATTGTGAACATTAACATACAACAAAATATGAAAAAATGGAAGCACCCAAAACCCATTTTGGGTCTCCAAATTTTTGGCCAAAATTAGATACCCACCCAAACCCGACAATTTTTGTATTCCATTTTCATGCATGTACTTAGAATGCAAATATAATGGGTTTAAAGACAATATAAGAAGCATAATCCATAGACCTTGGCTCTAGATACCATTGATGGATTTTAACATTTAACAAGTGACATGTTCATATAGTTTACACAATCATAAAACCAATTTTAAGATAGTTAAAGCAAGCGGAAGCATTAATAGAACAAGTATATTTGTTAAGCCATTTTGTTAAATCCCATATTAATATCAAGTCATGAATTTATGCTTACATAGAAAACAAGTAGAGAAGATAATACCTCCTCAAGCTAGTTGAGGGTTAATCCAAAATGATGATGAAGATGATGAAGAATGGAGTTCCAAAAGAATGAAACCTCAAGGAGAAATACCCCAAGCTTTTGCACCAACACCTAGCCTTTAGTTAGGATTTAATTACACTTGAATGAAGCTTGCAAAAACCAAAATTTGAAACCCTTTTGAGCTCCAACAGCCCACGGCCAAAGTAGCAGCAGAAATGGGATTTTTGTGCAGTTTTTTTTTTTAAGTGTGTTTGATGTGTTTTCATGTGCCTTGTGTCTCCAAGAAGTCTTGGTACATATGCCCATGGTATATATGGAAGTAACCACTTAAAGGCTAGTCAAATGGCATGCTAGTTGAGACTCCAATGCCACTTCCAAATGGGTTTTATAAAATATGTTTTATAAAAAAAAGATTTTATAAAACCATTTTATAAACTTCCATATTTATTTATGTACATTTTATTATATAAAACCCATTTATATAAAATGTAACATAAATTTATTAATTATTTAACCTATAAATAATTAAATCCAAATTATATAAATTATTCCATAATTTATATATATATATATATATATATATATATATATATATATATACATACACACACACACACACACATCAAGTAATATTCAAGAAAACCATTTTTCTTAAAGTTCAAGTGTCGCGTATTTAATCAATGATCCAATCGCAAAGATCAAATACGAATAAGGTGTCGGTAAGCTTGTTATTGGGTATGACCCGACTTGGATCAAAACATATTAGCCACATTAATTTAATATGTCTCTTGGGCATACGAAATACCTTCAACATCATCATCAAAAACAAAAACAAACAAAATTACTAACTAGCATCACAGTATTCGACACACATCAGCTGGCTTGAACTTGGTTTGAGCTTTGAGCATCACTTTCTCTGTTGAGGTATGCATAGATGACATCGATCACACGTTGATATCTCATAGCTTCCTCCTTTCGATCGTCTCTGAATGTAATGTGATGGCGGTGAAGAGTCTCCACATCAAATCTCGACAAGTTCCTCAGCCACATAGTATCTAGAATCCTCACATTGTCGAACTGTATGCTTCCAACATCCTTCTCAATTGCAGTCAAGATCACTGCTTCTTCAGATAATTCATCATAGAACCACCATCTGAAGTTCTTACAGATATCCTTGGGTAATGGCATCAATGGAGATTGTTCCATATACTTAGCTGGACGGAACTTAACAACACGGATAGGTCCTCCCTTAGAATTTTTCTTTGTCGGGTGTATGGAAAACCTAGCGGCCGTTGACTTAAAGATGTCCCATTTCCCTGTCTTATACTCATATCTGAATTTTCTTTGAAACAACCTGGAAAGGTCACAATCTTCAGCGTTCAACATCTTCAGCTTAGCAAGTTGCATGATCTCGAAGTACGGTAGAGTTTTGAAGTGACATGGATGTGCCATATAATCTACTCCTCCTTCCCTCTTGATCGCAAAATAATTGATCTCCTTGAAATAGCCCCAACTCAAAATTTTACCCTTGGAGTACTTCTTGGTTCTTTTACCTTTCTCATAGAAACTAACAAACTTTGGCTCGAGCACTGGCTTATCTACTTGATCAGGGTTAACAACGTTCTGTCTCCACCAACTTTGACGATCTTCATCTTCCTTAACGTTTCTATTTACTTTAACCCTATCATGTTTGAACCATTCATTAATCTCATTCCATGTCTCGGCTTTAGCTTGTTCGGCTCGAAGTTTCTTATCTTTCAATTCAGTTTCTTTTCTTTCTTTCTCAACGAGCATTTTCTCATGTCAAATCTTCTTGTTCCTTTCTATCATAACATCCACTTCTTTAACTTGTTGTTTGTATACCTTTCTCGCCTTTTCTAACTCAATTAAGTTCTTTCTTTTCACCTCACAACTCAGATTGAAGAAGTCACTTAAGGTGTTGAGTGACGGATGCGAGTATGGCTCAAGCGAAGGCATAACAATCTCAACTTCTTCTTCTTCTTCATCATCAGATTCTGTCACAAATTCGTCCTCAGACTCAATAATCACATCCTCTTTCAAACTATCTTTACCAACAGAATCTTTACTCTTCTCATCTTCGAACAGATCAAAATTACTTAAGTTGATATTTTGGATTGATTTGGGAGGGATACTTGACAATGACTCTTCTTGTGGAGCCTTGTTTTCAGCTTCAGCTGTCTCTGCATTCTCCGTATCATTTTCGCTATCGTATGCCAGAGCAGCAAGCTGTTCCATCAGAAACTCACTTGGTGAAATGTCCCCCTTTTCTGCATCATTAAAAACATTTGAATAATTCATATAATATTCAGCAGTAAAGACCTCACCATATTCATTAAAGCTTCGAATAGGTATCACTAACGGTATATCAAAAGAGGGTCCTCCAGTTCCAGCATCTTCTTCATCGTCTCTCTCATCACCTCCACCCAAATCAGAAGAATACTCTTCTTCTCTCTCCTTAATCAACTTGGTTTTACCAGAGGTAAGCTGTTCAATCTTTTCTTTCAACTTCTTTAGTTTCTCCCTGTTCGCACTCTTAATCGCTAAAAACTTCTTCTTCAACTTATCTGTTCTTTCCTTCTGACGGTCCAGCCTATCAGATAACCTCTTGTTCTCTTCCACCAATGATTCAATCTTAGCATTACTGATCTTCTTCTCCTCAGTAGCTTGATTCTCCAGATTAGTTATTTTTGTGACCATAGACATCAACAGATTTTTCTGAGTCTTATATTCATCTGACGTGACCTGAGGTGTTGTTGTGGCAGGTTTTGGTGAGGTAACAGCAGCCCTTGCATCCTTCATAAAACCGGATGGCTTTCTCTGAGCTTGTTGCCTTGAACCTCCCTGTGATGATTTCTGAGGTGACTCATAAGAATACTTCGTTATTTTCTCCTTTTTCTCGAGTTGTTCTACGGTCATAGGATCCTTTCCTTTCCTTTTTCTCTGAATTAAGCTGGTATCCTCCTCTGTCGCTTCATCATCACCCTCGATAATCTCATCATCAACATTACCTCCTCCTTGAACATTACCAGTAGCTTTCTGATTATCACCCTCACCTTCCTCATCTGTAACTTCATAGTTAGAGTCTTAATCCTCATTCCTCCAAGCATTACCAGCTGGACATCGATAGTTCTCCTTGATAAGATGACAAATGAGCTTTCTATTAAAGTCATGATTTAAATCCTCATTCCTTTCTCTTCCATTTTGCGGAAAGTAATCGGATTCATCGGCTTTAGGTGGATAATATCCTCTTCAAGCTAAGGTAGATCAGGTACAGCGTCATTAATGATTAACTGAAGAAAACGGGCATAGACCAGGTATCTCTGGGAAGAACTGAAGTGGTTTGCCTTGAAATAGTAGAAAACAAAACGCGAAAAATCGTATGAAGCCTTGAGAACAAGTGCCACAAACATACTCTGCACTTTCTCGTTCAACTTATCAAAGCCAGATTTGCGTCCACTCAAACAATGCATGATTACATGAGCAAGATATCTAAACTGTGGTGGCAAACATGTCTTCACCAGCTCAGATTTGCCAACAAGATAACCACAATAAGCACATCTTCTGAAACAACCATGGATTCGTTCTCTACTGATAGTCATATGGGAGCATTTCTCGTTATTGAAACCCAAAATCCTTCTAATCACATCCTTAGAAACCGTAATATCATGACCTTGAATCTTACTAACAAGCTTATCTTCATCAACATTCAACACAGCATTTCTCCAGAACTCTCTCTGATGACTGTAGTATGCAGTGCATTTAGTAGAAATAGCAGTGTGTATCCTTGATCTCTTAAGAAATTCGATAATCACCTTAAAGTGAAAACCTCTCTCTAAAGTAGTGTCATAGAGAGCGACTTGATTGTTCAGTTCACCCTTCTCTAGAGGAATCTCTTGCTGAGCAGGTGGGATGACCGGATTCACTTGAGGATTAACTTGTTGCTCCCCCTGTTCTTCAATATTAACAGCCGGAACGTTTACTTGTTATTCTGCCATTGATGATATCTAAACAGAAACTGAGACATTAACAGAGATGTTAGATATATAAATCAATCAACATAAATCATTAAAGCATTTGCATCAACGTATCATAAATATGTTAAACAGGATGAAACGTACGAGTGACAGTGTCACACGTGCGGCTGAGAGATTAACCGTGCGAGTGATATAGTCACTCGTGTCACTGTTGACACGTTTGAGCAGTAATATGGTTTTAGACAATGTACACGGTTGAGGCAAAAATTTTAAGCGAGTGAGTCAACCGTGTGGTGACTCATGTGGTTAATCACACGTGTCAGCTCTTGCAGATGAGTGATCAATAAAATCAAGACAAACGAGTGAGCTCAAAGGTCCACACAGTTGATCATCAACAGTGCACTGACTCGTGCGAGTCATGTCTCACGCGTGCGAGTGACGGCACTCGTGCATGTCTGATGAAACCGAATATTAAATGCCTTTTTCAAATCAACAAAATCACATAATTGTGCATTTTATGGACCGATTTACATCACGATAGCATAATAAGGTACCGTTAAACACAAAACAATTACAGATACACATCAAAACAACCTTCAATTTCATGAAATTCGAGTTGTACACACTTAGGGTTTCGACTCATTAAAACAACAAATTAAGGTACTAAAACTCGATGAAATCATACCTAATAGGTGGCGCTGGATTCGTCTAAAGATGCTTAACGTTCGTTTCAAAGGAATGCTTGATCGGTGATTATCGAATTTAGTGAGAGAAAAAGTGTTGGGTGCAGAAGTGTGAGTTGTTGAGCTCATCACCCCTATTTATACTCTCGTGATCAACCGTGCGGTTGATCACACGATCCACCATCAAACGCGCGTCTCACCTAAATCACATGTGCGTGTGACCCAATTGTCTTAGGACAAGTTTGATCAGGGTCATTCATACAGTTAACCTCAAACTTGTGGTCAATCGTACGGTTTACACATCAAGCGTGCGAGTGAGCACTTAGGCAATTTCAAAACTTCAAAATTTTACAACCTTAGGATTTCGACTCGTTCGGCAATCTTAGATCTAACAAGCACTTTCAACTTGAGTCAAAAATCACTAAACCTTCAAGAAATGACCATTAACACTTAGGCAGATAAAATCCTAACCTAAACAAGGTTATTACTCTAATCATTCTTTGTTCCAAGAGTAAATCCTACAGTGTAATGTCAATTTAAGTTCATTAGCAATCTAAATCATCAATGTCCTTCAAACAGTCACAAACTCTACGAACTTCTATCTCATGGATTTGGTGGCCCAATATCTTGATCTCAACAAAGTTCTTTAAGATGTCGTTATGCACTCAGAGGATAATCAGAAAAACAAGGAAATGAAAGAATCTTTATGGATTTTCTGATGCAAAATGTCATGCAACTAAAATTATGCAAATGAAAGACATTCTATCATGAAATGCAATAACATGCAAACCAAAATCTTTTTGTTGTTTTATAGTTTTCAAATGCAAACAAAATAACAGTACAGATATATAAGACATACAAATCCACATTTTTTTTTTGTGAGCAAGATGATTAACTATTCTAAAAATGGATCAGAACTGACATATTGAATCAATTTCTGATGTTCATTCCTAATTATCCAGTCTATGTCTATTATCATGTAATTACTGATATCAATCCTCATTAAACATGAACATATTCATTTCAGACATGTCGATAATCATATTGGCATTAATTACTTGAACACTATAAAGCAATGATTTTTGAGATCATGTTAAGTTCATTAATCCTTGATTCTTCCATCACTTATGATTGTGCGTTTTTATTAGGTTGTCAATTCATTACAAGTAACTTTCCGTTATCTTTTTCCATGTACTTCATTCAAATTGAACAGGATAGTTCTCATGGCATTTTGAATAACCCTGTCAGCCTTTGGCTTCTACCAATGTGTTAAAATCTTCAATCTAGTTGGCTCGGCTGATCTCAGAGTATATTGGATTATCCGAATAGGTGCACTATTTACCGTGGGTATTGGTCTACAGTTAAAGCAGACTTGCCTGATGACCAGTCGTCACACGAAATAAATCTCGAGGCCCTTAACTTCTTTATGTTCAAGTTGTCATGGAAAACGGAATCGAAAGTTAAACTTTCATATATATATATATATATATATATATATATATATATATATATATATATATATATATATATATATATATATATATATTTGATTAGAGTATATCTAGATAAGTATCTTTCCAACTTACAGTCTTAATGGATATAGCTCTAAATTGCAGACGACAAGAATCTTGATAGTTCAGTGTGAACGTCGTGATTAAACAATTCAATCTGCGCGGGGGCGTCACACAAAGAATGATCTGAGTTCTTTATGATCACATCATGAATCAGCGTTCTTCATACTTTCAGGACTTTGCCATCTTGATACGCCAATTTTTTTGACATTGATTTTCTTATGATATTTTATTTTTTCAGCATATCACTGTCTTTTGATATATTGATTTTGAACGCCATCATGAATGGATTTTCCATTTTTATGCATGAACTCATGTTTCTTTGTTGTGTGCTCAGATCACTCGAAGGTGTTCTACCTTAAATGCTTGAACGGTCCGCAATAAGGAATTATACTTTTCGGCCTTAAATGAGAAGGGACACTTACTTTCGACATAAACTAATTTTCACTGATCTTTTCGGGGTTTAGTTTCGATTATTAAGTCTCAGGCCCGTGACAACGTGGTATGCACCAGCCAAACAGATAATCCTCAACCCCTTAAATGAACTATTGAATGTCCCATTCATAGCTGTGAAGCTGAATTGGTAGAGCAACGTTGAATATTGCTTGGGAACATCCAACACCAACTTTCTCTAACGATTATCAATTATGATAGGGAATACCCTCAACCGACTGTTGAGTTCCTCAACAACTATCATTTCACACAGTTTCGGAGATAATTAGGTGATTACCTTCAAACGCTACAGATCGTCCATGACTTCTGAATCTTAGATGATCGTTATTCTTATTATGATTGTCTAATGCCAAGAATTCATAAGTCACATCTATTAGTACATCACACAACAGATAGACATAAACGTTCAAATCAGTCCTTACTAATCAAATATATCAATTCTCAGTACAGTAATTTCTTTATGTCCAACATATTAATCAAAACAAGCTCATTTTCGGATTTTTCAACTTTTTAAGATTTTCTGGTGAGGCATTTTACACTTTTTAGGTATTTTCTGCTGATAACATATACTCCCCCTAAAATGCTGAAATATAAAATCTTTTTGTGTTTTAGCATTTTAACCAAACAAAAAATAACTACAGACTAGCATGCAAACATGCGATAAATCATGCAAAGGAATGCAGACAGAAAGCAAAAATATGCAATACAGATAATTAACAACCAAAAATCTACATGTCATGCATCCTACATGCAAAGTCTAAAAGCTTGACTAACCCTCACACACAACATCCGTAATTACTTTGTCTCGATCAACAATGCCATTCATCTCTAGTAGGAGTAAGAACCTAGGTTTATCAAAAGTCTTAGTGAATAGGCTAGCCCTTTGGTCCTTAGTACCTATTCTCTTAACCTCAATAATCTTTTTCTCATGACAATCTCTAAGAAAATAACATTTAATACCTATGTGTTTAGTCTTAGAATGTTGCACATGATTCTTAGTAATTGCTATAGCAGCAGTATTATCAATATAAAGAGGAGAGAAAGAGATTCTTAGCCCGTAATCGCGAAGTTGTTATTGGATCCAAACAACTTGCGAACAACAACTAACAGCAGCTATATATTCAGCTTCACACGTGGAAAGAGCAACTGCAGTTTGTTTCTTGCATTGCCAGGTCACCAGCCTTTCACCTAGAAATTGACATCCTCCTGATGTAGACTTGTTGTTGATTTTGCAACCAGCATAATCTGAATGGCTATAAGCTACAAGATCAAACTTCTCATCATTCGAATACCAGATGCCGAGATTTGGCGAATGCAACAGATAAAGTAGAATTCTTTTGGCAGCTGTAAGATGAACTGTATTCGTATTAACTTGATAACGAGCACACAGACATGTTGCGAATATAATATCCGGCCTAGACGCAGTGAGATACATGAGCAATCCGATGATTGCTCGATAATACGTAGGATCAACAGGTTCTCCTTCGCACTCTAGCGAAATACCATGATTCACAGCTAACGGAGTTGACACAGGACGTTCTTGAGTCATACCGAATCGTTCGAGTATATCATTTACATACTTTGCTTGATGAAGAAAAATACCATTACTAGTTTGTTCGACTTGTAAACCAAGAAAGTAGTGTAAGAGACCCAATTTACTCATTTCAAACTCGTCCTTCATCACCTGTTCGAACTCATCAACGAGTTCCTGCTTAGTAGCACCAAAGATAATATCGTCAACATAAATCTGGACTAAAATAATGTCGTCATCTTGAACTTTTGTGAACATAGTACAGTCTACCGTGCCCATTTGATATCCTTTTTCAATCAGATAACTCGATAACCGTCCGTACCAAGCTATAGGAGCTTGATGTAAACCATAAAGGGCTCGACGTAATCGGTAAACTTTGTCAGGATGAAGATGATCTTCAAAACCCGGAGGTTGACTGACATATACTCTTTCATTTAGCTTTCCATAAATAAATGCACTTTTAACATCCATTTGATAAACTTTAAACTTCATAAAAGACGCGAAAGTCAAGAAAATGCGAATCGCTTCCAATCTGGCAACAGGAGCGAAAAATTCATCGTAATCAAATTCAAGATCTTGCTGATAACCTTTAGCAACTAATCTTGCTTTGTTACGGGTAACATTGCCATCTTCGTCGAATTTGCACTTCCAAACCCATTTGAGGTCGATTACTTTCGCACCATGTGGCTTAGTAACTAACTTCCAAATATCTAGACAATGGAATTGCTGAATCTCTTCTTGCATAGCCATGACCCAATCAACATGCTTCAAAGCTTCTTTTGTTGTCTTTGGCTCTATTCTAGAAATATGACATGAGTACTCGTAATATGCAGCAGCGGCTGTCATATGAGAATCAACTTGACCATCAAACTGAACTTGTCTTCTTGTCCTAACGCATGCATTCGGATCTCCAATTATATTTTCTCTAAGATGAGCAGCTGTAGTTCTAGGAACTGGGTGTGCGGGAACAGGCATTTCTCGATGTAGATTCGTGGTATCTCCATCTTCAGGATTATCAGAATTGTCACTCGAAATATCAGATCCGCAGGTATCGTACACTGGATCAACATCTTGATCTAAATCTTGTGCTGGGTCAACGACAGTAGGTAATGGAGTTGGAGTAGGTGCAGACACTTCTGGCTTGTTCTGTAAATCAAACAGCATTTGTAACTCTACTTCATTCTTCGTCTGATCTGGAGCAAGATTAAATGAATCAATCAGCTCATCATAGTTGTAGATCCAAGGATGACTTTTGGTAGCAGTCCTTGTGTAATTCTGTTGGACGTCAACTTCAGACCATTCTTCAACACATCTCATCTCATTGTTGAAAACTCGCTTGTTAGGAGAACTGTAACCGAGAAATACTCCAGTAACCACTTTTGAATCAAACTTACTTCCTGGTTTTCTTTTCAAAATGGTACACGGGGCACCAAATGGTTCTAGATGCTTCAATGATGGTTTTCTCTCATGTAATAACTCATAGCATGTTTTACCCAGTCGTTTAACAGTTAATACCCGATTCATAGTGTAACAAGCATTTGCAACAGCTTCACCCCAAAAATGAACAGGTAAAGATGAATCAGCTAGCATAGTTCTAGCAGTCTCAATCAAAACCCTATTCTTTCTTTCAGCAACACCATTCATCTGTGGAGCGTATGCAGAACTGAATTGCATATTGATACCTTTTTCGATACAAAAACCTGCAAGAAATCAATTCTTGAATTCTGTACCATTGTCACAACGAATCTTTCTGACTTTCAAATTAAAACCTGTCTCTAATCGATTGATTAGCACTTTCAACTTCTCAAACATATCGGACTTCTCTTTCAAGAACATTACCCAAGAGAATCTTGAATAATCATCAGTTACCACCAGACAATACTTACTTCCATCAATGCTTTCAAAACGGATTGGACCGAAAAGATCCATATGTAACAATTCAAATGGAGCAGAGATAGGATTGTACTTCACCAACTTATGAGCTTTCTTGCTCTGCTTACCCTTCTTACACGGAACACATGTTCCTGGAATCTGAAAAGATCGAAGATCAACACCTTCTACAAGATTGTTGTGAACCAAATGGTTCATCTTCCGAAAACTTAAATGACCCATGCGTTTGTGCCATGTAATAAAATCTTGTTCAATCGCTTTAGAAACAAAAGCTTGATGATGTTCAGCAGTTGAAGTAGCAAAATTCATATCTAGCATGTATAAATCAGCTTGTCTAGGAGCCTTCATTAAAATCATTTCTGGAGGAATCACAAACTCTAGTTTCAAAATGTAGCTGAAATTGTCATCAAATGCTACTTTGAAGGATTTTTCACAGATTTGTGAAACCGACAACAAATTGTTTGCAAGCTCTTGACAGTAGTTTACTTTGTCGAAACTAACTTTATCATTCTTCAACAAACCTTGAGCTGAAATGTGACCTCCTTTATCTCCAGCAAATGCAACATAACCTCCCTTAATTGGGTGTACATCCGAGAGAAGAGATAGCTATCCAGTCATATGTCTCGAAGCGCCGTTATCCACTATCCAGGTGTTGTTTGCAGGTGTTGCTCTGATACCAATGATGAAACATGACTAGGAACTTCGAGATCAACAGGTTTAATTCACACAAAGGCGGAATTAGTGAATCAAACCAATCAAAGTGAATATGGGTAGCTTTTTGGGATTAAATTAGTCAAACCACAACAAGGATTGTGATTAGATTCATGCCTAGAGCTATTATTCACTACCAGGAGTGATTTGGGTTGAGAGAGAATCGGATCAGGTGAACCAGATCTGAGTGATTGTGTATGAGAGAGGCTTAACCTAAAATGAAGAACATAAGACTTTATATACCCCTGCTGTTGACTCACCCGTACGAGTCATCCATCACACGTACGAGTTAGATTCATCAGCCGTACGGGTGATCACTCACTCGTGTCTTCTCATTCAGGTTATAATTATGACTTAGCTCAGCATCAACCGTGCGTATGAGCCTGTCAGCCGTATGAGTGATGCTTCACTCGTACGTCTGACTAAGTCTAACATAGTCAAACATCCGTATCGTGTTCCTGCAGTACCTGTAACCACATACAAACATAGATAGGATAATAACGAGCGATCATGGTATCACATAAACTGAAGTACTAATCACAAACGTAGGCAAGATGTCTAGGGACTTACAGAACATGCATCAACAGCAAGTAGCTAGATAAAACATAGACCGCACAAACGCACATGAGACCACACACAAACTCACGAATAAAACTCACAAAACAACAAAGCTCGAAACACTAAAGGAACATTAGCACGAAGACACTAAAAAACATCCGACGACAAGTAAAGGAGACTATGAATCCAAATCCGAGGGCGCGCAAGAGGAGCAACATGAGCAACAACCAACTTCATTATCATCCTCATCCGAATCTTTCATCACGTTCTCGATAAAATATCTTTCATGCCAACGAAAATTTTCCCGACGTCGACTACGCTTCATACTTCTCCTTCCCTAAACGTGATTAATGAAATGACTTTTAATCAATGGATGAAATTTTCTCTCCTTAACACGAAAACGATCAACCGTGGTCACGTCTTGCAAATCGATACATTCACTTTTGTTTAAACAAGGATCACCCACATCCCGTTCATCGGAACCCAAGCTAACATTTGAAGGCTCAGAAACTGAAATGTCCCATTCATATTGATTTTAAACGTTCCATATTAATTGATTTCGTCGCGAGGTTTTGACCTCTATATGAGACGTTTTTCAAAGACTGCATTCATTTTTAAAACAACCATAACCTTTATTTTATCGATAAAGGTTTAAAAAGCATTACATAGATTATCAATTAATGATAATCTAAAAGATACCGTTTACACAGGACCATTACATAATGGTTTACATTAAGAATATATTACATCAAAAATAAGTTTCTTGAATGCAGTTTTTACACAATATCATACAAGCATGGACTCCAAATCTTGTCCTTATTTTAGTATGCAACAGCGGAAGCTCTTAATAATCACCTGAGAATAAACATGCTTAAAACGTCAATAAAAATGTTGGTGAGTTATAGGTTTAACCTATATATTATAATATCATAATAATAGACCACAAGATTTCATATTTCAATATACATCCCATACATAGAGATAAAATTCATTCATATAGTGAAAACCTAGTAACCGACATTAACAAGATGCATATAGAGTATCCCCATCATTTTGGGACATCCATCGAACATGATAAAATCGAAGTACTAAAGCATTCTAAATTCCGGAATGGGGCTTGTTGGGCCAGATAGATCTATCTTTAGGATTCGCGTCAATTTGGGGGTCTGTTCCCAAATTCTTAAGCTACCAAGCTAAAAAGGGGCATATTCGGCTTCGATCATTCACTCATATAATGAAGTTTCATTTACTTGTGTCTATTTCGTAAAACATTTATAAAATTTGCCTGTATTCTCATCCCAAAATATTAGATTTTAAAAGTGGGACTATAACCCACTTTCACAGATTTTTACTTCATCGGGAAGTAAGACTTGGACACTGGTTGATTCACGAACCTATAACAAATATTTACATATATATCAGAGTATGTTCAAAATATATTTACAATATTTTTAATACGTTTTAATGTTTTAAGTTTATTAAGTCAGCTGTCCTCGTTAGTAAACTACAACTAGTTGATCATAGTTGGATGTACAGAAATAAATCGATATATATTATCTTGAATCAATTCACGACCCAGTGTATACACGTCTCAGGCTAGATTACAACTCAAAGTATATATATTTTTGGAATCAACCTCAACCCTGTATAGCTAACTCCAACATTACTGCATATAGAGTGTCTATGGTTGTTCCAAATAATATATATACATGGGTCGATATGATATGTCAAAACATTTGCATACGTGTCTATGGTATCCCAAGATTACATAATATATTAGAATACATGTATAATACAATATAAGTTAGCTAGTATATGATTTGTATAGAATTGTTACAATATTTCTCGTAGCTACAACAATCAAAAAAATATCCAATCTTGTTTTACCAATAACTTCTTCGTTTTAAATCCGTTTTGAGTGAATCAAATTGCTATGGTTTCATATTAAACTCTATTTTATGAATATAAATTGAAAAAGTATAGGTTTATAGTCAGAAATATAAGTTACAAGTCGTTTTTGTAAGAGGTAGTCATTTCAGTCGAAAGAACGACGTCTAGATGACCATTTTGGAAAACATACTTCCACTTTGAGTTTAACCATGATTTTTGGATATAGTTTCATGTTCATAAGAAAAATCATTTTCCCAGAAGAACAACTTTTAAATCAAAGTTTATCATAGTTTTTAATTAACTAACCCAAAACAGCCCGCGGTGTTACTACGACGGCGTATATCCGGTTTTACGGTGTTTTTCGTGTTTCCAGGTGTTAAATCACTAAGTTAGCATATCATATAGATATAGAACATGTATCTAGTTGATTTTAAAAGTCAAGTTAGAAGGATTGACTTTTGTTTGCGAACAAGTTTATAATTAACTAAACTATGTTCTAGTGATTACAAGTTTAAACCTTCGAATAAGGTAATTTTATATATATGAATCGAATGATGTTATGAACATTATTACTACCTCAGGTTTTGTGGCTAAACCTACTGGAAATGAAAAAAATAGATCTAGCTTCAAAGGATCCTTGGATGGCTTGAAAGTTCTTGAAGCAGAATCATGACACGAAAACAAGTTCAAGTAAGATTTCCACTCGAAATAAGATTGTTATAGTTATAGAAATTGAATCAAAGTTTGAATATGAGTATTACCTTGTATTAGAAAGATATCTTACTGTAAATAAGAAAGATTTCTTGAGGTTGGATGATCACTTTACAAGATTGGAAGTAAGCTAGCAAACTTGGAAGTATTCTTGATTTTATGAAACTAGAACTTATAGAATTTATGAAGAACACTTAGAACTTGAAGATAGAACTTGAGAGAGATCAATTACATGAAGAAAATTGAAGAATGAAAGTGTTTATAGGTGTTTTTGGTCATTGGTATATGGATCAGATATAAAGGATGTGTAATTTTGTTTACATGTAAATAAGTCTTGAATGATTACTAATATTTTTGTAATTTTATGAGATATTTCATGCTAGTTGCCAAATGATGGTTCCCACATGTGTTAGGTGACTCATATGGGCTGCTAATAGCTGATCATTGGAGTGTATATACCAATAGTACATACATCTAAAAGCTGTGTATTGTACGAGTACGAATACAGGTGCATACGAGTAGAATTGTTGATGAAACTGAACGAGGATGTAATTGTAAGCATTTTTGTTAAGTAGAAGTATTTTGATAAGTGTATTGAAGTATTTCAAAAGTGTATGAATACATATTAAAACACTACATGTATATACATTTTAACTGAGTCATTAAGTCATCGTTAGTCGTTACATGTAAATGTTGTTTTGAAACCTTTAGGTTAATGATCTTGTTAAATGTTGTTAACCCATTGTTTATTATATCTAAAGAGATGTTAAATTATTACATTAGAGGATCCTCTCTTAAGATCCAAGCTTTGACTTGAATCTACTTAAGTATGAAACAAACATGAACTTGTTACTTGTAACTTTAGTTTATTTCTTTCTTTTGTAAGTATTTCAATTAGTGATTTATTTAATTTTGGTCAAGTATTACAAGTTAAACTTGGTCTCATTTTTTTTGAAACTAAAGCTTAAACTTTGGAAGTTCAAGAACATGGAAGTTTAACTTTCTAGTTATAACTTCATACACTTATGTTGGATCTAAGTTTCTATAACTTATGGTCTTCCAATTTCGTCTAAAACAAAAGCTTATAAGCTTATATACATTCTACAAGATAAAAATCTATGTTTCATAACTTATGGTTTTATTTAAGTAAAGATCCAAGTTCTATAACTTAGGGTTTAAATTAAGAACACTAGATCTAGACTTTTTAGTCTAGGATCTTTAATATCTAACTAAGATCTAGGTTCTACAACTTAAGATCTTGTTTATTTAGTTTACATTCAAGTTTATAGCATAATATTACTACTAGAACTCATGTATGTGTCGGACCTAAGATCTTGATGTAACTTTGGTTCATCAAACTTCTTACATGCAAATTACCTTGATAAGACTAATGAATCAGACCCCCAGAAAGGATAATCTCCTTAAAGATTAAAAATCAGCTTTTAAGCCTGATATTACTCAATCCTTGAGATTGACCTTAAAGATTGAGAATTACAAACTCATAGAATTCAATGATATCTAAACTCGAGCTTGAACGAGAAAATATTTTGATCAAATTAAAACCAATTTGTTTTCTGAAAACCTATTTTCAATGCGTTCATTACCATTGAACGTAAAATCCTAAGAATTTACCTAGAATTCATTAGGTCACCTGAACCAAATCGGGTGTCAACCGTAAGAACGGTGGTTGCATAGCATGGTCAAAGACAGGACCTTGTGCCAGACCAAAAAATTATAGGGTGATCTTTACTATTGCTCCTACAAAGGATAGTAATTGTATCCGACACGTTTTTGGACCATGAACATCTGCATGTCATTAGACATTGCCTTAACAGTTGCTTGTTCAACGCTTTCCTTTACAACCGGACGGTAGTTTACCGAAAGGTAATATACGGAACAAGTATACTGGACGTGTTGCTTTCCTAATACAAGGTTAGCAATTAGGTGACACAAAACCGCAAGTTTTGAGCTAAAATTTTAAAATCTTAAACCCACAAAACCCACAAAAATATTTTGCAAACACCAGTAAAGGGTTATTCCGGAAAACTTATCTAGGGTAAAAGCTAGAATGAATTTTTAAAAGATCAAATGTTTTCATAAAGATCCAATTTCCTTAAAGGATCTAAATTTTTAATAGTCATGTGGGACTGTAAACCACATCATTACTATCATTGTGTATACCGTTGTATCAAAATCACTTATGTATAAAGTGTGAGAATAAAAAAAGTGATTCGAGTGAAGTGTGATTTTATTTCAAGTTATGTATTGCTTGAGGACAAGCAACGTTCAAGTGTGGGGATATTTGATAGTGCTCCAAATGAACATATATTTAGGCACAATATCCTTCCAATATGTAAAGCTTTTAGTTGAAATTGTTCTATTTTTATGTAATATTCGTTTAAATAAATAAGTGCGAAGATAAAAGAAGAAAACGACGATTTGAAGACGAAAATGACCAAAAAGCTCAAATGGACAAGATATAATTCAGGTGGTTCAAATTATTGATGAGAAACGTCTAAAACTTACAAGAATACGAGCCGCAAAACGCAAAGTACAAGATATTAAATAGTACGCAAAGACGTTCGAAAATCCAGAACCGGGACATGAACCAACTCTCAACGCGCGACACAACGGAGCTAAAATTACGAGTCAACTATGCACATAAATATAATATAATATATAAATAATTCTTAAAATTATATATATATTATATTTATTTATTAAAACATCGGCAAAACTAGAAAACAAAGTGATGTATGCTGGCCAACCTGTCCATGCGATCGCATGGAAATAACAAAGGGAACCTATGCAATCGCATGGCTCCCAAATTCAGCTCACATCTATAAAAGGTAGGGAATTGAACGAGTAATATATACCTTTTTCTTCTTCTTCCTCTGTAATCATAATTATATTTTTAATTATAATTTTAATTTTAAATTAAGTTTAATAATAATTGGGTTATTGTAAGGAATGTTTTACAGATTTTAAAGTCGAAACTCTGTCCGTGTAACGCTACGCGATTAATCACCACTGTAAGCTATGTTCTTCCTTTTTAAATTAATGTCTCGTAACTAAGTTATTATTATGCTTATTTGAGCCAAAGTAATCGTGATGTTAGACTAAATATTAAGACGGGGTTATTAGATTTTGTACCATAATTAAGGTTTGGACAAAAGACCGACACTTGTGGACATTGGACTATGACTATTAATAGATAAGGGGTATTGTCTAATTGAGCGACAACTCATTGGAACCTGTCGAACCTATCTTCAAATTAGTTAATTTAATAATTATTAAAATGATTATGTATGTCCTATTTAGTGACGTTTATACGACATCTTTTACGATCATTTAATTAATTATTCGGGTTGGGTAATTGATTATTCATTCTGATCAAGTGGGTAAATTAATATTCATATCTCATTAAAATAGGGGTGGATTACATACAAGGATAATTGGTGTAATTGTTAACAAAGTATTAAAACCTTGGATTACGCGCAGTCGATAACCTGGTGTAATTATTAACAAAGTATTAAAACCTTGTTACAGTTCGAATCCCTAATTAGTTGGAATATTTGACTTCGGGAATAAGGTTAATTTGACGAGCATTTTATAATTATGACCGATGGACTATTATGGACAAAAACCAAATAGGTATCAAATAATCCAGGACAAAGGACAATTAACCCGTGTAATAAATTAAAATCAACACGTCGAACATCATGATTACGGAAGTTTAAATAAGCATAATACTTTTATTTCATATTTCATCGTACCTTTATTTACTCTCATTTTAATTACTGCAATTTACTTTATCGCAATTTAAATTCGGTCATTTATATTATCGTCATTTATCTTTACGCTTTATTTAAAATCGACAAACCGGTCATTAAACGGTAAAACCCCCTTTTTATAATAATAATAATAATAATAATAATAATAATAATAATACTATAATACTAACATATATATATATATATATATATATATATATATATATATATATATATATATATATATACAAATATAATTGTTTAAAAATATAGTGTACGCAATAAGCCGTCTCCCTGTGGAACAAACCGGACTTACTAAAAACTACACTACTCTACGATTAGGTACACTGCCTATAAGTGTTGTAGCAAGGTTTAGGTATATCTCATCTATATAAATAAATAAAACTTGTGTAATATTTCATAGTATTTCGTAGTAAAAATATAACTATTTCGTATACACCTCGCATAACATCAATTACCCAAATAGTATCAAAACCACTTGCAGTCCTTGGCAATTTAGTGATGAAATCCATGGTAATGTTTTTCCATTTTCATTCCGGGATTTCGGGTTGTTGAAGTAGATCTGATAGTTTCTGATTCTCAGCTTTGACCTTAGAACACGTCAAACATTCTCCTACGTATTTAGCAACATCGACTTTCATACCCGGCCACCAAAAATGTTTCTTGAGATCCTTGTACATCTTCCCCATTCCAGGATGTATTGAGTATCTGGTTTTATGAGCTTCTCTAAGTACCATTTCTCTCATATCTCCAAATTTTGGTACCCAAATCCTTTCAGCCCTATACCGGGTTCCGTCTTCCCGAATTTAAGATGCTTCTCCGATCCTTTGGGTATTTCATCCTTTAAATTTCCCTCTTTTAAAACTCCTTGTTGCGCCTCCTTTATTTGAGTAGTAAGGTTAGTGTGAATCATTATATTCATAGCTTTTACTCGAATGGGTTATATGTCCTTTCTGCTCAAGGCGTCGGCTACGACATTTGCCTTCCCCGGGTGATAACGAATCTCAAAGTCGTAATCATTCAACAATTCAATCCATCTGCGCTGCCTCATGTTCAGTTGTTTCTGATTAAATATATGTTGAAGACTTTTGTGGTCGGTATATATAATACTTTTGACCCCATATAAATAGTGCCTCCAAGTCTTTAATGCAAAAACAACCGCGCCTAATTCCAAATCATGCGTCGTATAATTCTGCTCGTGAATCTTCAATTGTCTAGACGCATAAGCAATTAATTTCGTTCGTTGCATTAATACACAACCGAGACCTTGCTTTGAGGCGTCACAATATATCACAAAATCATCATTCCCTTCAGGTAATGACAATATAGGTGCCGTAGTTAACTTTTTCTTCAACAATTGAAACGCTTTTTCTTGTTCATCCTTCCATTCAAATTTTCTCCCTTTATGCGTTAATGCAGTCAAGGGTTTTTCTATTTTGGAAAAATCTTGGATGAATCTCCTATAATAACCAGCTAGCCCTAAAAATTAGCGTATGTGTTTCGGAGTTTTCGGGGTTTCCCACTTTTCAACGGTTTCAATCTTTGCTGGATCAACCTGAATACCTTCTTTGTTCACTATATCACCGAGGAATTGAACTTCTTCCAACCAAAATGCACACTTTGAAAACTTAGCGTACAGTTTTTTCTTTTCTCAGCAACTCTAGCACTTTTCTCAAATGTTCTTCGTGCTCTTGGTCATTCTTTGAGTAAATAAGTATGTCATCGATGAAAACAATGACAAACTTGTCAAGGTATGCTCCACACACTCGGTTCATGAGGTCCATGAACACAGCTGGTGCGTTAGTCAACCCAAATGGCATAACCATAAACTCGTAATGACCGTAACGCGTCCTAAAAGCAGTCTTTGGAATATCATCCTCCTTCACCCGCATTTGATGATACCCAGAACGTAAATCAATCTTCGAATAAACCGACGAGCCTTGTAGTTGATCAAATAAGTCGTCGATTCTTGGTAGTGGGTAATGGTTCTTGATGGTAAGTTTGTTCAACTCTCGGTAGTCGATACACAACCTGAATGTACCATCTTTTTTTTAACAAACAGAACAGGAGCTCCCCATGGTGATATACTTGGTCGAATGAAACCACGCTCTAACAGTTCCTGTAATTGACTTTGTAATTCTTTCATTTCGCTGGGTACGAGTCTGTATGGAGCACGAGCTATTGGTGCAGCTCCTGGTACAAGGTCTATTTGAAATTCAACAGATCGATGTGGGGGTAATCCCGGTAATTCTTTCGGAAATACATCGGGAAATTCTTTTGCGACGGGAACATCACTGATGTTCTTTTCTTCAGGTTTAACTTCTTTGATGTGTGCTAGAATGACGTAACAACCTTTTCTTATTAGTTTCTGCGCCTTCAAACTACTAATAAGATTTAATTTTGCATTGTTCTTTTCTCCGTACACCATTAAAGGTTTTCCTTTTTCACGCATAATGCGAATCGCATTTTTGTAACAAACGACCTCTGCTCTCACCTTTTTCAACCAGTCCATACCAATTATTACATCAAAACTCCCTAACTCGACTGGTATTAAATCAATTTTAAACGTTTCATCTCCCAGTTTAATTTCTCTATCCCGACATATATTATCTGCTGAAATTAATTTACCGTTTGCTAATTCGAGTAAAAATTTACTATCCAATGGCGTCAATAGGCAACTTAACTTAGCACAAAAATCTCTACTCATATAACTTCTATCCGCACCCGAATCAAATAAAACATAAGCAGATTTATTATCAATAAGAAACGTACACGTAACAAGCTCCGGGTCTTCCTGCGCTTCTGCCGTATTAATATTGAAAACTCTTTCGCGGCCCTGCCCATTAGTATTCCCCTGATTCGGGCAATCACTTCTAATGTGGCCCGGTTTTTCACATCCATAACAAACAAAGGCGGCATTACTTGTTTCGCCACTATTTGTTCCTTTAGTTCTGTTAAACTTTGGTCCATAGACCTCACACTTTTTCGCACCATGGCCAGTTCTTTTACACTTGGTGCAAAATGTCGTGCAGAACCCATTCTGGTGGTACTCTTCACACCTTTGGCATTTTTGGTTTTTGTTGCCGTTGTTGTTATTGATGTTGTTGTTGGGATTGTTATTGTTGTTGGAACGGTTGTTGTAGTTGTTGTTGTTGTTGTTGTTGGGACGTTTGTTGTAGTTATTGTTGGGATTGCGGTTATTGTTGCGATTGTTGTTGTGGTTGTTGGGATAGTTGTTGCGATTGTGGTTGTAATTGTTGTTGTTGTATTGGTGACCCTTGTCACTGGTTTCTTCCCACTTTCTCTTGAGTTGTTTCGTGTTGGCTTCTTCGGCCTCCTGCTCTTTAATTCTTCTCTCAATCTGATTTATGAGTTTATGAGCCATTCAACTTGCCTTTTGTATGGAAGCGGGCTCGTGTGAACTCACATCTTCTTGAATCCTTACTGGTAACCCTTTTATAAACGCGTCGATCTTCTCTTCTTCATCTTCGAACGTTCCTGGACATAATAGGCACAACTCTGTGAATCGTCGTTCATATGTGGTAATGTCGAACCCTTGTGTTCGTAACTCTCTAAGCTCTACCTTGAGCTTATTGACTTCGTTTCTAGGACGGTACTGCTCGTTCATCAATTGCTTGAATGCCGACCACGGTAGTACGTAAGCAGCATTTTGTCCTACCTGTTCAAGATAGGTGTTCACCACGTTAACGCAGTACCTGTGAAGGTATGCGTAGCGTACTTAACTTTGTCCTCTTCAGTACACTTACTTATGGAAAACACCGATTCGACTTTTTCGGTCCACCGTTTCAATCCAATTGGTCCTTCAGTTCCATCAAATTTCAAAGGTTTGCAGACAGTGAATTCTTTGTAGGAGCATCCTACACGATTTCTTGTGGAATTAGTTCCACTGCTAGATCCAGAGTTATTGTTATTTTGCATCGCAGCCTGTACTGCAGCTATGTTTGCTGCAAGGAAAACACGGAAGTCTTCCTCGCTCATGTTCAAATTCTGACTAGTCGCTGGTGCCATTTCCTTCAAAAATAGCCAAAAGAATTGAGTTAATCATATAGAATTTAAGAGTAGTCAATAGTATCTCGTAGCATTATATGAACTTATTTATAAAAGATTTTTCTTCATATTAGCATTTTATAGTTTTAATTTGGGTAGTACCTACCCGTTAAGTTCATACTTACTAGCTACTATACAACTCAACCACTACGCTTCTATATGAAAAACTTATTACAATAATATTTCGCGTTCAAACTTTATACAAAATATTACAAACTTACAATACAGCTATTATACATATAGGATGAAATATAGCACATAATAACTTTGCTACCCGGCAGCTATAAAGGCAATTCTAGTTTATACGCAAGTTGTTCAGCAAAAGAAATAAAGACACGTAATTCATAAGTCCAGAAACAAGTCATGCATTCTGGTTTTACTAAGACGACTTCCCATCCTTGATCTTGTGGAAAGTAACTGTTATGACCATTGGCTAGGTAGCATGTTGTTATGTCGTCAAAAGGATGAGGGTTTCGTAATGCCCAACAGCCTCGTAGCAATCTAAAAACCTTGTTTCTTACCCCAATTACTGACTCCGTCACTTGTGAAAATGTTTTATTTAAAAGTTTCAACCCAATGTTCTTTTTCTCCATTTGATGAGAAGCGAACATTATTAACCCGTAAGCATAACATGCTTCTTTATGTTGCATGCTAGAAGCTCTTTCTAAAGAACAGAGTCCTATGTTGGGATACGTTGAGTCAAAATAGGTTCGTAACCCGTAGCGTAAAATTGCATCTGGGTTTCCCGCACTAAATGCCTTAAAGAAAACTTGGCGTAACTTAAAGTCTCCCCAATGTGATATACCCCATCTTTTAAAGGAAAATCTTTTATATACTAAGGCATACCTGGAATGTCTTTCAAACATTTGACAAACTAATTTTGACATAACTAATTGTGTTGATGAATTCTGCCCGACTCTAGACAAGATTTCATCAATCATATCTCCTGGTAGGTCTTCTAAAATTTTTGGTTGTCTATCCTTAACGTCCATTTTGTGTTTTTATACTGTAAAATAGACAAGGATTAGATTCGTAAAATATAATATTAACAAACAATACAAGCAATTTTTACATAGAACATAAAAGTACAAGCACACTACAATACATATAATACACAACATGATTACAACCCTCTAATCTGAATCACTGGTTTCTTCTTCTTCGGACTTGGTTAATTTTCCTAATTTTCTAGGAATATATGATGTTCCTCTAATATGAGCCGTCGTCTTCCACAATGGTTTAGAAAAACCTGGTGGTTTAGAGGTTCCCGGGTTATTGTTACAATTTAGGAAATACGGACGTTGCCGATACATATAAAGTTCATCGGGGTTGGAATCAGGTTTCTCTATTTTTATACCTTTTCCCTTATTATTTTCTTTTGCCATATTAAATTGGGTCGAGGTAATTTCTATAACATCATCGGAATCCTCATCGGGATCCGATTCATCGGAAATTTGGTAATCTTCCCAATATTTTGCTTCCTCGGCGGAAACACCATTGACCATTTTTAACTTTGGTCCGTTGGTTGATGATTTTCTTTTATTTAATCGATTTACTGTAGGTATCAATATTTCCTCCTCCCGAACCTCTTCTTCCGGTTCCTCCTCTTCCGGTTCCTCCTCTTCTGATTCCTCTTCTTCCGGTTCCTCTTCTTCCGGTTCCTCTTCGGGAATTTGTGAATCTTCCCAAATTATATTCGACTCTTCATTATTATTAGGTGAGTCGATGGGATTTGTACTAGTGGTAGACATCTATCACACAATATCAAACGCATTAAGAGGTTAATATATCACATAATATTTACATGTTAATAATATATAGTTTTCAACAAAAGTGTTAAGCAATCGTTTTTAAAGAAAACACGGTCGAAGTCCAGACTCACTAATGTATCCTAACAAACTCGATAAGACACACTAATGTAAATTTCTAGTTCTCTAAGACTAACGCTCTGATACCAACTGAAATGTCCTGTTCATATTGATTATAAACGTTCCATATTAATTGATTTCGTCACGAGGTTTTGACCTCTATATGAGACATTTTTCAAAGACTGCATTCATTTTTAAAACAACCATAACCTTTATTTTATCGATAAAGGTTTAAAAAGCATTACATAGATTATCAATTAATGATAATCTAAAATATACCGTTTACACACGACCATTACATAATAATTTACATTAAGAATATATTACATCAAAAATAAGTTTCTTGAATGCAGTTTTTACACAATATCATACAAGCATGGACTCCAAATCTTGTCCTTATTTTAGTATGCAACAGCGGAAGCTCTTAATAATCACCTGAGAATAAACATGCTTAAAACGTCAACAAAAATATTGGTGAGTTATAGGTTTAACCTATGTATTATCAAATCATAATAATAGACCACAAGATTTTATATTTCAATATACATCCCATACATAGAGATAAAATTCATTCATATGGTGAACACCTGGTAACCGACATTAACAAAATGCATATAGAATATCCCCATCATTCCAGGACACCCATCGGGCATGATAAAATCGAAGTACTAAAGCATTCCAAATTCCAGAATGGGGCTTGTTGAGCCCGATAGATCTATCTTTAGGATTCGCGTCAATTTAGGGTCTGTTCCCAAATTCTTAGGCTACCAAGCTAAAAATGGGCATATTCGGCATCGATCATTCACCCATATAATGTAGTTTCATTTACTTGTGTCTATTTCGTAAAACATTTATAAAATCTTCCTGTATTCTCATCCCAAAATATTAGATTTTAAAAGTGGGACTATAACTCACTTTTACAGATTTTTACTTCGTCGGGAAGTAAGACTTGGCCACTGTTCGATTCACGAACCTATAACAAATATTTACATATATATCAAAGAATTTTCAAAATATATTTACAACATTTTTAATACGTTTTAATGTTTTAAGTTTATTAAGTCAGCTGTCCTCGTTAGTAACCTACAACTCGTTGATCATAGTTAGATGTACAGAAATAAATCGATATATATTATCTTAGATCAATCCACGACCCAGTGTATACATGTCTCAGGCTAGATCACAACTCAAAGTATATATATTTTTGGAATCAACCTCAACCCTGTATAGCTAACTCCAACATTACTGCATATAGAGTGTCTATGGTTGTTCCAAATAATATATATACATGGGTCGATATGATATGTCAAAACATTTGCATACGTGTCTATGGTATCCCAAGATTACATAGTATATTAGAATACATGTATAATACAATATAAGTTATCTAGGATATGATTTGTATAGAATTGTTACAATATTTCCCGTAGCTACAACAATCAAAAAAAATATCCAATCTTGTTTTACCCATAACTTCTTCGTTTTAAATCCGTTTTGAGTGAATCAAATTGCTATGGTTTCATATTGAACTCTATTTTATGAATCTAAACAGAAAAAGTATATGTATATAGTCAGAAATATAAGTCACAAGTCATTTTTGTAAGAGGTAGTCATTTCAGTCGAAAGAACGACGTCTAGATGACCATTTTGGAAAACATACTTCCACTTTGAGTTTAACCATGATTTTTGGATATAGTTTCATGTTCATAAGAAAAATCATTTTTCCAGAAGAACAAATTTTAAATCAAAGTTTATCATAGTTCTTTATTAACTAACCCAAAACAGCCCGCGGTGTTACTACGACGGCGTATATCCGGTTTTACGGTGTTTTTCGTGTTTCCAGGTTTTAAATCATTAAGTTAGCATATCATATAGATATAGAACATGTGTCTAGTTGATTTTAAAATTCAAGTTAGAAGGATTGACTTTTGTTTGCGAACAAGTTTAGAATTAACTAAACTATGTTCTAGTGATTACAAGTTTAAACCTTCGAATAAGGTAGTTTTATATATATGAATCGAATGATGTTATGAACATCATTACTACCTCGGGTTTTGTGGATAAACCTACTGGAAATGAGAAAAATAGATCTAGCTTCAAAGGATCCTTGGATGGCTTGAAAGTTCTTGAAGCAGAATCATGACACGAAAACAAGTTCAAGTAAGATTTCCACTCTAAATAAGATTGTTATAGTTATAGAAATTGAATCAAAGTTTGAATATGAGTATTACCTTGTATTAGAAAGATATCTTACTGTAAATACAAAAGATTTCTTGAGGTTGGATGATCACTTTACAAGATTGGAAGCAAGCTAGCAAACTTAGAAGTATTCTTGATTTTATGAAACTAGAACTTATAGAATTTATGAAGAACACTTAGAACTTGAAGATAGAACTTGAGAGAGATCACTTAGATGAAGAAAATTGAAGAATTAAAGTGTTTTTAGGTGTTTTTGGTCGTTGGTATACGGATTAGATATAAAGGATGTGTAATTTTGTTTACATGTAAATAAGTCATGAATGATTACTAATATTTTTGTAATTTTATGAGATATTTAATGCTAGTTACCAAATGATGGTTCCCACATGTGTTAGGTGACTTACATGAGCTACTAAGAGCTGATCATTGGAGTGTATATACCAATAGTACATACATCTAAAAGCTGTGTATTGTATGAGTACGAATATGGGTGCATACGAGTAGAATTGTTGATGAAACTGAACGAGGATGTAATTGTAAGCATTTTTGTTAAGTAGAAGTATTTTGATAAGTGTCTTGAAGTCTTTCAAAAGTGTATGAATACATATTAAAACACTACATGTATATACATTTTAACTGAGTCGTTAAGTCATCGTTAGTCGTTACATGTAAATGTTGTTTTGAAACCTTTAGGTTAACGATCTTGTTAAATGTTGTTAACCCATTGTTTATTATATCTAAAGAGATGTTAAATTATTACATTATCATGATATTATGATATATTAATATATCTTAGTATGATATATATACAGTTAAATGTTGTTACAACGATAATCGTTACATATATGTCTCGTTTCGAAATCATTAAGTTAGTAGTCTTGTTTTTACATATGTAGTTCATTGTTAATACACTTAATGACATGTTTACTTATCATTTATCATGATTAAAAATATTGTATCAATATCTTAATATGATTCATATGTATTTAGTAAGACATTGTTATAACGATAATCGTTATATATATCGTTTCGAGTTTCTTAATTCAATAAATTCAATTTTATGTATATAACTCATTGTTAAAATACCTAATGAGATACTTACTTATCATAATATCATGTTAACTATATATATAATCATATATATGTCATCATAAAGTTTTTACAAATTTTAACGTTCGTGAATCACCGGTCAACTTGGGTGGTCAATTGTCTATATGAAACCGATTTTAATTAATCAAGTATTAATAAGTTTGATTGCTTAACATGTTAGAAACACTTAATCATGTAAATAACAATTTCATTTAATATATATAAACATGGAAAAGTTCGGGTCACTACAGAAACAGGACCATCAAAACCCGATGAAGGCCCAGACAAAGATGAGGCTAAAGTTACCACAGTTAGTCCAATAGAAGTTGAATCTACAGACCCACACGAAGGCCCACTGGTTGAATTATTTTCAGTTTCAATATATGGCCCAGTTATGGAATTTTGCCCAAAAGCAAGATCAGATTCCCCATCTTGAAAATTCAAAGTTACTTTGGATGAAGTGTCACGCATGCAATTTTTATAATTATCATCATTATGTTTAGACAAAATATCTTCTACATTGGAACTAGTGGGGGCCACTTGATGAAGAAATCCATCATACATGCTTTCACGCGTGTCATTAGTAACATCAGAAAAATTGAAACTCTCAACCTCGTTCCACGATCCATCTACGGATTTTTTCCGGCATCAAATTTGGCGGTGCTACAGAACCAGATTCACGCTTGTCATTGGTAGCATCAAAAAAATTGGAACTCTCAACCCCGTTCCTCGATCCATCTTCATCACCTGCATACGAATTTTTTTGGCCGGCGGTGATACAGACGCCGGAATTCCGTCGGACGTAACTGGGATAAACTCCCCGTCTTCAATATCTTCATCGACAGCGGCAGACCCGTCACCAACTTCATCTTGAACGATGTCCCCTTCATCACAGAGATCGAAGTTTGTACCCACTCTCGACACATCATTATCCATCAAGCTAGGATCCTTGTTTTCCACCGAATGGGACTCGACCATATCCTCCTCATCCACGCTAGAGAAGCCCTGAGGTTTCTTTAAGGCGTCTCCACAAACATCATTCACCGGAGAATTATCAACCTCGATCAACGTCCACGAAACTCGATCTTTGTTAAAGTTAAAAATAAGGTTGTGGTTGTTCACCGACTCAGGAAGGTTAAACTAGAAACTTTTAACTCCAATCTTAATTTCAATTCGATTGTTGACAGGGAGTTGAAATAGCTTGGAGTCACGGTTTGGGGGCGGTTCATCTGCAGTTTTGTCACCCCATTTAAATGGTTTAGCCTGACCTCGGTTCCAGGGAACCGGAGGAAAATCCTCGAAACCATTAATATTCGGGATGTCATCTTGGTGTCTGCAAGTAGGATAATCTTCAACTTTCTTGTCGGGAACTGCAGATTTCTTCTCCAAAGCCTTATAGGCTCGAATCCATCTTCCATTTATTTGAATGGAGTTCAGGATTTTGGAGAAAGACTTGATCTCGGTAATACCTTCAAAGCGAACATAACCAAAACGTTGACCACTCGACAATCTTTTCCATGCAAAATACACATCTTTGAGAGCACCATAGCTCTCGAAGACTTTCCGACAATCAACCCGAGTCCATGAATCCGGGAAATTGAAAATCAAAAACGAAGTTACCCGATTATCACACGACGATGAAGACGAAAAGCCACTGGGCTTCGACATATGGGTCATACCATCTTCCTCCAGAGGACTAGCCGGAGAAGATGGAGCAGACCGGAAGTTATGAACGGAAGTGGTTAAGTTACCGGAAGAGTGAGCAGTATTTTAGTGAGAGAAAAAAAATTTCATTTACATGCATAAAAAAATAATACTCTAATTTATCTATTTATTTACCTACATTGTATTTAATTATTAAAAACAAGGTATTTTAACTTTAATTGACAGTTTTTTATTTGATTTAATTAAAATATATTTAGAAAAATATTTACGTATTCAAAATTTAAAGCCCTTCTAATTTTTTGGGCCCTAGATTGTTGTCTATCTTGCCTATAATGAAAGACACCTCTGAAAAATACGTAATCAAAAGGACTGAATTGCTCTAGGATGTGTTTGGATGAAAGTAGCTGGAGCTGGAGCTTGTAGCTAGAGCTGGAGCTTATGAAATAGAGATGGAGCTGGAGCTTATTTTTGGAGCTGGAGCTTATTTTTGAAGCTGGTAGCTAAAGCTTATTATATTTTATAAGTGTTTGGTAAGCTAGCTAGAGCTTATTTTCCAGTTCATAAGCTCTACTTTTTTTCACAAGCTACTAAAAGTAGCTTATTTTTTCAGAGCTTATGATTTTCTTAAGCTTTATTTTTTTTGTCTACCAAACGAAGCTTATGACTTGGAGCTTATTAAAATCATAAGCTCAAGCTTCTATAAACTCCCATAAACTCTAACAAGCTGCTCACCCAAACACACCCCTAGTTGGAACACTACTTTAAACGACATTTATATAAGTGGCTTTTAGTATATTATAGTGGCTTTTAGTATATTATATAAGTGGCTTTTATTTGATTTAATTAAAATATATTGAGAAAAATATTTACGTATTCAAAATTTAAGGCCCTTCTAATTTTTTAGGCCCTAAGATGTTGCCTATTTTGCCTATGCTGAAAGACACCTCTGAAAAAAGACGTAATCAAAAGGACTGAATTGCTCTAGTTGGGACAATACTTTAAATGACATTTATATAAGTGGCTTTTAGTAAATTATAGTAAAATAATAGTAATAATAGTAAGTAACAGTAATAGTAATAATAGTAAATTAGTAGTGATAGTAATGTTTGAAAATAGTTTTGAACACTTTAGATTTATTTAACTTTTAAAATTGTGAATCTGTCGACTTTAATAATAAAATAAAACTGTTCTTATAACAGCTTACACAAAGAATCAAGCAATTCAAAAGAAACAAACAATGGCAAGGGGCTCGAACAATTTAGAGCCTTGCCATGTGGCATTGAGTGCAAAGATCTTCTCAGGCAGAAGTTGAGATTTTCTAGCCACTATGTGTACACGATTTTTTTTTAACGGCAATTTGGACATCGAATACTCCCATTTGTCACCCACGTGCACGTTCGGACGAAAACTCGGACTGGTAATCAGGTGACATCAAACCACAATCCATACGGGCAAGTGGTCAAACATTTATCCCATCGAGTGAGCGTTCTACAAGTTCACCATCCAATCTCGCAAAAGTCAAGGTACTCTTCCCTTTTAACCTACGTGTATTTCTATATTAATATTCATAGTTGAATGTTCATTTGTTAATTTTTGTTCTCTAGCTTTTGTAGTAACAAAATATGAACATCTGTAGTTCATGAGGATATTCATACGGGAAAAATAATTGTAGATAAGTTAATGTTTTTCTCGTAGAGGATTGATCCGATATTTGTTCGATACACCAATATACCTCGGCTGCTGATTTAGAAATTGCTATAGTAACTTTGAAAAGTGACTTCAAAGGATGGACTCACAGGAGAAAACAACTCGTTATAGAAATATTTGATTGTTTCGTCTAGTGATGGTGTACGTCACATAAACTGGAAAATTGAGCCATTTACGAACAGACCGGTCAATTGGGGGAATGCATTATCTTTAAGAGGACAGTCCAAACAGTGATTCAGAGGTTAGGGTATGTTCCCCAGTTTTTCACTAAAAGAAATGAGAAGAAGAGGAGGAGGAAAAGGGAAGGAACCTGAATCCTTCCGATTTGGAAGGAAAGGGTTGAAGGAAAATTACACTAAAATCTTCCGTCTCCTCTCTTCCCTTTCTTTCCTATCTAAACTCAAGAACACTAGTTTTTTGATGCAATCTTTCCACTTCTCTCTGAACCCTTTCCTTTTCCTTAAAAATTGAACTGGGGAACAAACCCTTATTATGAATCAGTAATCAATCTATTTCACTTACTTTTTTGTTTATAAAATATCTTAATCTAATGTTTGTTGGTTTGTTAATGCCTTGTGTTTATGTAATAGTATCATGTGGATGTCTCGGTTTATTACATTCGCGATGTCACCTTTTTTGTTTATTACTTTTTGTGCAACTATACTTTTTTGGGACAAAAAGCGTTTTTGGGTTAGCCTGTGCCGACCCACCAAGTCTCCCAATCAAATTATTTGTTTCAACCCAAACCACCATCTTGACTCGTTAACTAACATGCCTGACCCACCCATTCTGCTATCTTGGAGTTCTAACATGTAATTGTGGAACATGGTTTCCTTGCCTTTCAAAATATTGAATTATGTGGCCAGTGTCACAATAAACTAAAAATAGCTTCTTTAGTATTTTTGCAAGGTAGGAGAAAATTGGCCAATAAATTTAACTATATGGAACTTTCTTTTTTAAATACCCACAAAATCGAATAGATAGCAAGGCGGCGGCAGCCTGACTGATGATGATACTAGAGAAGAAACAAGAACAATCGGGACATTTGGGCTAGTCTTTGATGCACTTCTACTTCTTTTGGTTTGCATTATTATCTCCATGTGAAGTGATATCCTTAAGGGTAATGTGTTCTCATTTTTTAGATAAAGTGGCCAGATCATTGAGAAAGCTGAGGCAATGTGTGTTCTATGTTTAGTTTGCATTATATATTCTTCCGAGTTATACTAGTGGAGCTTGTTAGAGGACGAAAGGCAGCAAGTATATCTTAACTTACCTAAAGGCCAAAAATGCCCCACATATCATAATGGGTGAGTTCATGAACCGTTAACAAACACATTAAAGGTAGCATATTCATCCCATTTACTGGTGGGTCAATTTGGGGATTTTGTTTATCTAGAATGGGATATATATATATATATATATATATATATATATATATATATATATATATATATATATATATATATATATATATATATATATATATATATATATATATGTATATGTATATGTATATGTATATGTATGTTAAAATATCAAGCTTATCTTGTGTTTGTGCTTCTTCTAACTTGCTTTGTTTGTTTGTTAGATAAGGGACTGCTGGTGCTATATTTCTGGTCCTTCCTTGCATGTTGTTTCTATCCTCAAGGGGCTCTTGTTGCTGATTGAAAGTTCAAGGGTGCTAGTTGTAACTTTTACATTTATGGAGGGTGGATTTGTTTCTCTTGGTGTTTATTTATGCTGGTGGTCATCTAGGGTTCACACACCGGTTCTTGGTCTGTCACTACAATCTATCGTGTTCATCTTGTTTTCTCCCTAAAATCCAAACTTATGTTGATCAATCAATTGTGTTTCAATTGATTGATTCTGCTAGTGTTATTACATCATACTCTCTATATTTTCGGTTATTAATCTTGGCACCTGGTTGTATCTTGCTCTGATTGATATCGTGGTGTTTTGGTTGGATGTTCTTGTAATCTTGACATTGGTTGATTGATAAGATTGTGCATCTGTTAGCTTATCTAGTTTTTACATGGTATCAGAGCCAGGTTTCAGATCTGTTGGTGATTTGATCGGATCGAAAGAAACCCTAATTTCAAAATTAGGGTTAGGGTTTGGTCTGGTTCTGCTCGTTTCTGTGTGCTGATCTCCTTCTGTTTCTTCTTTCGATGATTATGTTGCTGTGATGGTGCCTAATTGCTCTATAGGGGAGTACCTTTCATTTTTTCTTCTTTTTCTTTCTTTTACCCTTTGTTGACTGAATCCCGATGCCCAACTCTTGATCCACGTTCCTGAAACGTGTGAAAACCTGATCAAGCATCTGGTTGATTCCTGACCTGTTCTTATTGTTTATGTTACTGTCTCGTTTTCCTTACAGGTTTTGTTGATCTTGTGTTCATGTTTTCTACGTGTTTTCTGTCTAATTGCTTGTATCTGTTATATCTGTGTGTGCTTCTTGACTCTGGTGGGTTTGTTATTATGGGTGAAGTTACCTTGATTACCAAACTGGATTTTGGTGACCCTCTTTACCTTCATCCCAGTGATACCTCTGCCACGCCTCTTATCACTTTAAAACTAAAAGGAACTGAGAACTATAAAATATGGAGTAGGTCTGTTTTACTTGCTCTTGAAACAAAAAATAAAGTTGGCTTTGTTGATGGTACTTGCATTAAGAACACTACTGATGAAGCTCTTTCTAAATAATGGGATAGATGTAATTCTGTTGTCTTGTCTTGGTTGCTTGGGTCTATTGCTGATGAACTTTATCTTGGTCTAATATTTTCTGAAAATGCTACAACTGTTTGGACTGAATTAAAAGAGACATATGATAAAGTTGATGGATCTGTCATTTTTTAATGTTCATCATAAAATCAACTCTTTGAAACAAAATGGGTCATCTTTATTTAAATACTATCATGGGTTAAATGCCTTATGGAAACAATATGATACCCTGGTTGTCATGCCTACTTGTGTTTGTGCTGCTGCTACCCATATTGCTGATCATAATAAGACCCTCAAACTCATGCAATTCCTCATGGGATTGGATGACTGTTATGTGTCTGTTAGGAGTAATCTCCTTTTAAGAGACCCTCTCCCTGATGTTAAAACTGCTTATGCTGTGGTATCTAGGGAAGAATCCCATAGAGGTTTCTCCAACAAAGATATCACAACAAAACCCCAGACCTCTGCCTTTATTGCCCAAACTTCAAATCAAAAATTTCAGAACAATAATGGCCACAATAGAGGTCCCAACACCAATCTTAAATGCAAGAAATGTAATAAATTGGGTCACACAATTGAAAGATGTTATGAAATTATTGGTTATCCTCCTGGTTTTAAAAGAAATGGCCCTAATTCTAGTAATTGGAGACCCACTACCCCCAGACCATCTGTTAACAACAGTGTTACCCAAGGTGCTCCTAACCCTTCAGATGAGGGTAACCCCTCTTCTCCTGTCACACCCATGTCCTTTTCAAATGAACAAATGCTGAAGCTCCTTAGCCTTATCAATGATAAGCCATCTGCCTCTTCAAGTCATGCCAATGCTTCAGGTACATTTGTCAACAACAGCAAAATGTTCAACTCTAACTTTGATAAATTTTTTAACTTCAACTGTTCTCAAAATAAAGTCATTTATCCTAGTTGGATCATTGATTCTGGTGCAAACCAGCACATGACCATGTCTGAAAAACACCTTTGTGATGTCATTGATGTGTCAAAATTCAATCTTTCTGTTGGCCACCCAAATGGGACCAGGGCCAAAATTATGTGGGTTGGGAATTTAAAACTTACCAATGACTTGACCTTGTTTGATGTCCTTGTTGTTCCTGAATATTGTGTCAGTCTCCTATCTGTGCATAAGCTTTCCAAAGATAGTGAACTAATGGTCAGCTTCAATGATTCTAAATGTTATATCCAGGACTTGAAAAGGGGGACTATAAAGGGGACTGGTAGCCAACATGATGGTCTTTATTTGTTTGATTCTGGTCCTTATGTGAGTAACTGCTATGTGTCTTCTAAACTCTGGCACTCTAGATTGGGACACCCATATAATCAAGTCTTAAAAGTTTTAAAACAAAAGTTAAACCTAAAAGATATTCATGAAAATGATCCCTGTGATGTTTGTCACCAAGCAAAACAGACTAGGGATCCATTTCCTTTAAGTAACCATAAGTCCAATTCTCTTGGTGATTTAATACATCTTGATTTATGGGGTCCCTTCAGAATTCAGAGTAGAGAAGGCTTTAAATACTTCTTGACCATTGTTGATGACTATTCCAGGGCTGTTTGGGTGTATATGCTGAAATCCAAAGATGAGGTCTATGAAAATGTCAATATTTTTGTAAACCTTGTTGAAAATCAGTTTTCTGTCAAAATCAAAATTTTTAGAAGTGATAATGGTACTGAGTTCTTGAACTCCAGATTTTTTAATCTCATGTCAAACAAAGGAATTATCCATCAAACCACTTGTGCCTATACACCACAACAGAATGGTATAGTTGAAAGAAAACATAGGCACTTGTTAAATGTTGCAAGGGCACTTATGTTTCAAAGGGGTTTACCTTTGAATATGTGGAGTGAATGTGTTCTAACTGCTTGTTACTTGATTAATAGGACTCCTACTGCTGTGCTCTCTGGAAAGACCCCTTATGAAATGATTTTTAAATGTGAACCCAATCTCTCCCACTTAAGGTGTTTTGGCTGTCTATGTTTTGCTGCTGTCTTAAATCCTTCTGATAAGTTTCAAAGTAGGTCTTTAAAATGTGTTCTTATTGGTTTTTCAAATGAGAAAAAAGGTTACAAACTTTATTATATAGAGTCAAAGACTGTTTTGTATTCTAGAGATGTTAAGTTCTATGAAACTGTTTTTCCTTTAAAGTTAAAAGATTCTATAAGTAATGAAAATGCTTTAAATCACAAAAACTTCTTTAATCATGAAAACTTCACCTTTTTTAAGTCAAATGCTGAAAGTCCCGATGACGAAGGGAGAGATGTAAGTGATAATGATGGCAGTAGTGATGGTGATCATGGCTCTAGCCATTCCAACAATGACAATGAACCTGATCACAATCCTACAGCAACTTTAGATGATCACCTTACTTCTCCTGAGGGCAATGATATTAACACTAATAATGGGTCACAGCAAACTGAGGTTCAAAATGAACCTGAAAACCTAAGGAGGTCTTCCAGAAATCCTGTCATGCCTAGAAAATTTGATGACTTTGTGGTTGAGGGTAAAGTTAAATATGGTATAGAAAAAGTGGTCAATTACTCTATGTTAAACTCTGAAAATCTGTGTTTTGTGTCTAATCTGAATAAATCTGTTGAACCAAAGACTTATGAACAAGCTTGCCTTGACCCCAATTGGGTTGAGGCCATGAATCTTGAAATGGAAGCCCTCATTAGGAATAACACTTGGGTTATCACAGACCTTCCCAATGACAGAAAACCTGTTGGAAATAAATGGATCTATAAAATTAAGTACAAGTCCAATGGGGAGATTGAAAGATACAAGGCTAGACTTGTAGCCAAAGGATACAGTCAAAAGGAGGGTATTGACTATGATGAGACCTTTTCTCCTGTGGTGAAACATGTCACTGTGAGATGTTTCATCACTATTGCTGTTCAAAATGGCTGGCCTCTATACCAGCTTGATGTCAATAATGCCTTTTTATATGGTGACCTCAATGAGGATGTTTATATGACTTTACCCGAAGGATACTATGGTGATTCTGACAAAAACAAAGTTTGTAAACTGTCTAAATCTTTGTATGGGCTTAAACAAGCACCAAGGCAGTGGAATGAAAAATTAAATGCTGCTCTAATTGAAAATGGCTTTACTTAAAGTGAATATGATTATTCTCTTTATGTGAAAAATTGTGACAATGTGTTTATTGCCTTACTTGTCATAACCCGTCCTTAACCATAAGAACGTGTTAAATAACGTATGATTTCATTGCGAGGTATTGACCTCTATATGTGACATTTTTAAAAGAAAAACTGCATATATTATACATTACAAACCATGATTCTTATTTTTGTTACAAGCTTTGGACAACATAAAAATGATTATCGTTTAGCGATAATCTTCGACTTACAAACTTTACATATAATGATAACAACACGGTTTCTAGCATATTTTACAACACAGATCCTCGGGTATGCAGTTTTATTTTTGACACAAATATGCGTACGCAAGATCCTGCTCAAATTCAACATTATGCAGCGGAAGCTTTAGTAATCTCCTGAGAATAGACATGTTTTAAAAGGTCAACATAAAGTTGGTGAGATATAGGTTTAGTGCCGGCAGCAATATATATATATATAGACCACAAGATTTCGTATATAAACAGTTTAATAAAAATATTCTAAGTGGTTGAGCACTTGGTAACCATACTTAACATTTAATCACGTCGCATATTCCCTTTAATATGAAATCTTACTACACCGTACCAAGTGTAGTCACAAAACGAAGTACTGTGCAACCGTTGAATACTGGTCGTCCAGCTCGGTTGGGGTTGTCAGGCCCGATAGATCTATCAACAGGATTCGCGTTTACAATACCGCTGTAAATATTAGTTACCAAGCTACAGGGAAGTATGCCAGTGGTACAACTCAACGTAGAATATATTTTTCAGTTACTTGTGTCCATAACGTAAAACATAAAATACATGTATTCTCATCCCGAAATATTTAGAGTTTAAAAGTGGGACTATATACTCACGTTCGTCTTGAAGATATATATATTTTTGACTTGGTCTTCCGGTTGATATCACGAACCTATCCATATATAATATATCAATACCTTTTCTTTTTAAACAAACGTCTCATATATATACTTGTTATACTTTTAATACTTTGAATAATTCCTTAGTCCGTAGTTAGCATTTCGTTGTTAGTAATTCAATTTTAATGGTTCATTTGTAGATGTTTAATATACCCGCAATGAAATAAATAAAACCCCCCAACGAAATAAATAAAACCCCATCGTATATGTATTGGTCGAGATTAATCTTGACCCACGGTACCGGTGTTGTCAAATGACGTGTTGCGTACATAAAGTACCGGTGTTGTCAAATGACGTGTTGCGTACAAACATGGGATCTTATGATTAATCTTCTCGTATTGTTTATGGGTGATCCTGAACCATATAAAATTGAATTATAAGTACATATATATAAAATATCATGTTATCTTAGAAAGATGTGATTTTATTTAATTTTTCCCAATTAATCCCGAAGTTAAACTAGTCTTGGATAACCAATTTTGTTTCGGTCATAGTTTCTTCGTTACAAATCCGTTTTCGTTGATTCAACTTGCCATCTCCTTGGATCGAGTTCCTCTTTAAGACTATGAACTGAAAATACCTTGGTTTGTATTCAAAATCACACGGCATAGGTGAAACATTAGTGAAACTTATGAAGTTAAACATTTTCCTTTATGTAAACAACCTTAAATGATTATTTTTCTAAAAATACTTATACTTTGAATTAAATCATGAAATTTTTATGTGTTATCATATTCATATTAAAAATCATTTTTCCAGAAGATAAACTTCCAATTCAAAGTTTAAGATGGTTTTTAATTATCCAACCCAAAACAGTCCCCGGTTGCACTCCGACGTCGTAAAAACAGTTTTTAAGGTGTTCTTTGAAAAACCAAGTTATACCTTGTTAAATTAACATGTAATTAAGTTATATTATAGGTCTTGAAGTATTTTAAAAGTTAAGTTAGAAGGATCTATTTAGTTTGCAAACAAGTTTGAAAACTTTCAAACTATGTTCTTGTTGTTAAAATTTTATACCACAAAATAAGATAGCTATATATATATGAATCGAATAAGGTTATGAACATAGTTACTACCTCAAGTTCCTTGGACAAGGTTGCTGTAAAAGAGGAGTAAGAACCTAGAACTAAAAGGGTGATGGAATTGGATGAAAGATTGGAAGTAAGTTTGTGTTCTTGGAAGGATTCTTGAAGTGTTTTTGTAAGGGTTTTCTTATGGTGATTAAGTGATGTTTTTGAAGCTAAATGATGGGGAAAATGCTTGGAGATGATCAAGTATGAAGTTAAGAGTATTTTGAGAGAGAAATGGGAGTGTAAGTATGAGAAAATGGGGTGAAGAAATGGTGTGCATGCATAAAAACGTTTTTAGGTTATAAAGGAAAAAAAGATACCTAACTTTGTTTTCTTGCTAAATAATTCATGCTACTTGACAAATGGTTGGTTCCACATGTTTCTTAATCATTTAAGGCTGCTAAGGAGCAGATTTTTATTGGTATATACCAATAGTAAATACATCTAGAAGCTGCGTATGATACGGGTACATATACCCTAGATATACGTGTAGAAATCTTTGAGAAAACGGAACGAGGATTCAAATATAGCTATCTTTTGTAAATATACTTATATTGTTTTATGTATGTAAGCCCTTTAAAAGTGATAAAATACATATCTATACGATGCATGTATAAGTATTATAGGTTATAAGTATTTATGTCGAAGAACGTTACGTATAGTTATCGTTTTGAAAACTTAAGTTAGTAGTTTCAAAATATACTTATAACTCATTGTTATTAGTACCCAATGAGATGTTAAACATCCTTAGATCATGTTAAATATATATAAATACATATATATACATAAACGTATAATTATCGTATGTTATATAGTTCGTGATATCATCGGTCAAATTGAACGGTCAAACGTTGTGTAAAACTCTTTTCGAAGACATAAGTCTCAACAATTTGGATTGCTTGTCATGATGGTAAGGTTTAATTTATGTAAATATTAATCTTATAAATATAGAATGATCGAAAAAGTGCGGGTCATTACAGTACCTACCCGTTAAATAAATTTCGTCCCGAAATTTTAAAATTGTACCTATTTTGCGTCATCGGGAAACAAGTGTGGATACTTTTGTTTCATTTGATCCTCTCATTCCCAAGTAAACTCGGGACCCCTTCGAGCATTCCAACGAACCTTAACGATCGGTATGTTGCTCTGCTTGAGCCGTTTAACTTCACGATCCATGATTTCGATTGGTTCTTTGATGAATTGTAGTTTCTCATCGACATGGATTTCTTCAAGAGGAATGGTGAGGTATTCCTTTGCAAGACACTTCTTAAGGTTCGAGACGTGAAAGGTATTATGTACTCCGGCGAGTTGTTGCGGTAACTCGAGTCGATAAGCTACCGGTCCAATGCGTTCGATGATCTTGAACGGGCCTACATATCTTGGGTTCAGTTTACCTCTTTTACCGAAACGTATTACACCTTTCCAAGGTGACACCTTTAGCATAACCATGTCACCGATCTGAAACTCTAATGGTTTCCTTCGGACATCGGCGTAGCTCTTTTGGCTACTACGGGCTGTTTTCAATCTCTCTTTGATTTGTACTATCTTTTCAGTAGTTTCATGTATGATCTCGGGACTAGTTAATTGTCGATCTCCTACTTCATTCCAACAGATAGGAGATCTACACTTCCTTCCGTACAATGCTTCGAATGGTGCAGCTTTAATGCTCGCATGATAACTATTATTATACGAGAATTCTGCTAATGGTAGATACTTATCCCATCCGTTTCCAAAATCGATCACACATGCCCTGAGCATGTCTTCAAGAGTCTGAATTGTTCTTTCACTCTGCCCGTCCGTTTGCGGATGATATGCGGTACTCATATCCAAACGAGTTCCTAGTGCCTCCTGTAGTGATTGCCAGAACTTTGAGGTAAATCTACTATCACGATCAGATATAATGGAAATAGGTATTCCATGCCTTGAAACTATTTCCTTTATATATAATCGTAATAATTTCTCCATTCTATCTGTTTCCTTTATAGGCAAGAAATGTGCAGATTTGGTAAGACGATCAACAATTACCCAAATGGTGTCGTATCCCCAGGCAGTCTTTGGTAACTTCGTGATGAAATCCATGGTAATACCGTCCCATTTCCATTCTGGAATTTCTGGTTGTTGAAGTAACCCTGACGGCTTCTGGTGTTCTGCTTTGACTTTGGAACAAGTTAAACATTCCCCAACATATGTTGCAACGTCTGTCTTCAAATTAGGCCACCAATAATGCGTCTTAAGATCTTGGTACATCTTTCCAACTCCAGGATGTATCGAATATCTTGTCTTATGTGCCTTGTTCAATATCAACTTCCTTAATCCACCCAACTTCGGTACCCAAATACGATTTGCAAAATATCGAATTCCATCTTCCCGCATAACGAGTTGCTTCTCATACTTCTTCATTATTTCGTTTCCTATATTTTCTTTAGTAAGTGCTTCTCGTTGAACTTCTTTGATTTGTGAGTTGAGATTCATGCGAATTTTTATGTTCATCGCTCGTACTCGAATTGGTTCTCGTTCCTTTCTGCTTAATGCGTCAGCCACTACATTCGCTTTCCCGGGATGATAGCGAATCTCACAATCGTAGTCGTTTATCAGCTCGACCCACCTACGTTGCCTCATGTTCAGCTGTTTCTGATCGAAAATATGTTGAAGACTTTTATGATCAGTAAACACAGTGCATCTAACCCCATATAAGTAGTGTCTCCATATCTTTAACGCAAACACGACTGCTCCCAGTTCTAGATCATGCGTCGTATAATTCCGCTCGTGAATCTTCAATTGTCGAGATGCGTATGCAATAACTTTCTTTCGTTGCATAAGAACACAACCAAAACCTTGTCGCGAAGCGTCACAATATATTTCAAAATCATCGTTCCCTTCAGGTAACGATAAAATAGGCGCCGTAGTTAACTTCTTCTTCAGTAATTGAAATGCGTTCTCCTGCTCCGAGGTCCATTCGTATTTCTTCCCTTTTTGCGTTAATGCTGTCAACGGCTTAGCTATTCGGGAAAAATCTTGAATAAACCTTCTATAATAACCGGCTAAACCCAAAAATTGGCGTATCTGCGTTGGTGTCTTAGGAGTCTCCCATTTTTCAATGGCTTCAATTTTTGCTGGATCAACCTGAATTCCTTTGCTACTAACAACGTGGCCAAGAAATTGCACTTCTTTCAACCAGAAAGCACATTTAGAAAATTTAGCATATAGCTGTTCTTTTCTTAACAACTCTAATATCAACCTTACATGCTGCTCATGCTCTTGCTCACTCTTGGAATAGATAAGAATATCATCAATGAAAACGATAACAAACTTATCTAAATATGGACTACAAACTCGATTCATGAGGTCCATGAATACAACTGGCGCATTCGTCAATCCAAACGGCATAACCAAAAATTCGTAATGACCGTAGCGTGTCCGAAAAGCAGTTTTCGGTATATCTTCTTCTTTGACACGTAATTGATGATAGCCCGATCTTAGGTCAATTTTCGAGTACACACATGATCCTTGGAGTTGATCAAATAAGTCGTCAATTCTCGGTAGTGGATACCGATTCTTGATAGTTAACTTATTTAATTCACGATAATCTATACACATTCGGAAAGATCCGTCTTTCTTCTTGACGAATAAAATTGGAGCTCCCCACGGTGAAGTACTTGGTCGTATGAATCCACGATCCAGTAATTCTTTTAACTGACTCTGAAGTTCTTTTAACTCGTACGGTGCAAGTCTATATGGAGCACGGGCAACCGGTGCAGCTCCTGGTACAAGATCTATTTGAAATTCTACAGATCTAAATGGAGGTAATCCTGGCAACTCTTCCGGAAATACTTCAGGAAAATCTCTTGCCACAGGCACGTCATTGATGCACTTCTCTTTTTCTTTCTTTTCGACTTTATTAACATGTGCTAAGATAGCATAGCACCCTTTCTTCAAGCACTTTTGAGCTTTCAAATAACTAATGAGTTTTAGCTTTGAGTTACCCTTCTCTCCATAAATCATTACTGGCGTTTTATTCTTACGAGGAATGCGAATTGCCTTCTTGGCGCACACAACTTCGGCTCCTATTTTGGACATCCAGTCCATGCCGACTATTACATCAAAACTTCCTAATTCTACGGGTATCAAATCAATCTTAAATGTTTCTCCGGCTAAATTTATTTTACAATTACGGCAAATTTTATCGGCTTTAATTAGTTTACCATTAGCTAACTCAATCATGTACTTAGCATCTAGAGGTAATGATGAACAATTCAATTTAGCGTGAAAGTCTCTACACACGTAACTTCTATCAGCACCAGTATCAAATATAATAGATGCGGATAAGTTATTAATGGTAAACGTACCCGTAACAAGCTCCGGGTCTTCACACGCCTCTCTAGCATTAATAACAAATGCTCTCCCTCGTGCAGGTCCGATATTTTTCTCTGGATTCGGGCACTGGCTCTTATAGTGACCTTGTTTTCCACACCCATAACAAGTAATGGTAGCCAAAGCAGTTCTATTTGCATTGGTGGCAGGAGTCTTGGTACCATTTGTATTTATAACGAGAGCCCTACAATCTTCAGCAAGATGACCCTTTCGATTACATTTGTTGCATACCACATTACAGTAACCAGAGTGATGTTTGTGGCATCGGTTGCATAAAGGATTTTGTCCTTTATAACCAAAGCTTAAACCACTACCCGCACCTTGCGTGATTTCTTGTTTCTTAAAAGATTGTTGTTGGTTACCTCGATCATAATTTCCATTCCACTTTCTTTTGTTACCTGATACCTTCACATCAGTATTGGATACTTTCTTATCCATGATGACCTGATCCATTAGCTCGTTTGCCATGGTTATAGCTTCATGAATTGTCTTAGGTTTCGATGCTGTAACGTTTGCCTTGACCTTTTTGGGCAAACCATCTTTGTACATTTCAATCTTCCGTTCTTCGGTTGGAACCAATTCAGTACATAGCAAAACTAATTCCATGAATCGCTGATTGTAGTTGGTGATTTCAGTACCAACAACCTTCAGACTTCGTAATTCATCTTCCAACTTCCTAACCTCGTTCCTTGGACAATATTCGTTGATTAACATTGTTTTGAATTCTTCCCATGGAGTATCATAAGCTACATCTCCTCCTACAGCCTTCACATAATTTTTCCACCACGTGAGTGCACTATCTTGTAAAGTGCATGATGCATACTTGGTCATGTCCTTTTCAACACAACCATTGATTTTAAACACAGTCTCCATCTTTTCTATCCATCGGGTTAAACCGATCGGTCCTTCTGTTCCACTGAATGATGAGGGCTTGCAAGCTTGAAAAGTTTTGTAAGTGCACCCCACACGAGGATTTGGGTTAACTGCAGCACCTCTTGCAGCCTCGACCCATAACATTCTGTCGTTCACTCGTTGATTGATGAGTTCCTGGATTTCTTGTTCCGTCATTCGGTTCAATCGCGCCATATTCTTCTATAAGAATGAAAAGAAAATAATTATTCACATGGAATATTATAGATGTAGTGTATATTTACAGTACATTATAGCTTATTAATAATATGAACCAGGTATTATTATAAAAGCCTTTTCTTCTTATTAGCGTTTTATAATTATATCTAGGGTAGTACCTACCCGTTAATGTCCATACTTAATAGCTTAGTACAGAATCAATTACTACCATCTAAATAATACTTAACCATGGAAAATTATTGCATTTCACACTTCACTATTTTACATATGCTTATCTTACATCGAACATTAAGCAAACCACACTAATAATATTATACAAAACATTATATGATCCCATGGTTTAATACGGCAGCTCATCGTTTGGTCTATTTTCTAGGACGTTTAGGTTCAAAGAATCGCTTAACGCTTATCCTGGCTGTCTGCCTATATTTTGGCTGTGGGACTGAAGAACTGGATGCCGGGATAGAACGAATAGGAATAGCGGGAATAGGGGTGGTAGTGTCTAGTGGAGTTGGTGCCACATCATCCTTATTAAACTCAGGATTTGAATTTTCTAATTCATTAGCCTTTCGTTTCATTCCTAGTTCGAACTCGTCTTTTGTAATTTCCTGTATTTCTTCCTCGGGTTCACTTTCCTCCTCGGGTTCACTTTCCTCCTCGGGTTCACTTTCCTCCTCGGGTTCACTTTCCTCCTCGTGTTCACTTTCCGGGTTCTCTATAGTTGGTTCATCCGGAATTTGTGAGTCTTCCCCAAAGATATCATTTTCGTCATCGGATAGGTTAATGACTGGAACACCATCTGAAGATTCTGGTTCGGAGTCGCTGAATGTGATAACAAGTTTTGAGCCCGACATCTATCATACAACAACTAACCCATTAGTACTACATAATATTTACATATAAATTTTAACCAACAATGATAAGCAATGGTTTTTAAATCAGACCCGGTCAAAGTCCAGACTTACTAATGTATCCTAACGACTTATCGGTTAGACACACTAATGCAAACCTGGTTCGCTAAGACCACCGCTCTGATACCACATGTCATAACCCGTCCTTAACCATAAGAACGTGTTAAATAATGTATGATTTCATTGCGAGGTATTGACCTCTATATGCGACATTTTTAAAAGAAAAACTGCATATATTATACATTACAAACCATGATTCTTATTTTTGTTACAAGCTTTGGACAACATAAAAATGATTATCGTTTAGCGATAATCTTCGACTTACAAACTTTACATATAATGATAACAACACGGTTTCTAGCATATTTTACAACACAGATCCTCGGGTATGCAGTTTTATTTTTGACACAAATATGCGTACGCAAGATCCTGCTCAAATTCAACATTATGCAGCGGAAGCTTTAGTAATCTCCTGAGAATAGACATGTTTTAAAAGGTCAACATAAAGTTGGTGAGATATAGGTTTAGTGCCGGCAGCAATATATATATATAGACCACAAGATTTCGTATATAAACAGTTTAATAAAAATATTCTAAGTGGTTGAGCACTTGGTAACCATACTTAACATTTAATCACGTCGCATATTCCCTTTAATATGAAATCTTACTACACCGTACCAAGTGTAGTCACAAAACGAAGTACTGTGCAACCGTTGAATACTGGTCGTCCAGTCCGGTTGGGGTTGTCAGGCCCGATAGATCTATCAACAGGATTCGCGTTTACAATACCGCTGTAAATATTAGTTACCAAGCTACAGGGAAGTATGCCAGTGGTACAACTCAACGTAGAATATATTTTTCAGTTACTTGTGTCCATAACGTAAAACATAAAATACATGTATTCTCATCCCGAAATATTTAGAGTTTAAAAGTGGGACTATATACTCACGTTCGTCTTGAAGATATATATATTTTTGACTTGGTCTTCCGGTTGATATCACGAACCTATCCATATATAATATATCAATACCTTTTCTTTTTAAACAAACGTCTCATATATATACTTGTTATACTTTTAATACTTTGAATAATTCCTTAGTCCGTAGTTAGCATTTCGTTGTTAGTAATTCAATTTTAATGGTTCATTTGTAGATGTTTAATATACCCGCAATGAAATAAATAAAACCCCCCAACGAAATAAATAAAACCCCATCGTATATGTATTGGTCGAGATTAATCTTGACCCACGGTACCGGTGTTGTCAAATGACGTGTTGCGTACATAAAGTACCGGTGTTGTCAAATGACGTGTTGCGTACAAACATGGGATCTTATGATTAATCTTCTCGTATTGTTTATGGGTGATCCTGAACCATATAAAATTGAATTATAAGTACATATATATAAAATATCATGTTATCTTAGAAAGATGTGATTTTATTTAATTTTTCCCAATTAATCCCGAAGTTAAACTAGTCTTGGATAACCAATTTTGTTTCGGTCATAGTTTCTTCGTTACAAATCCGTTTTCGTTGATTCAACTTGCCATCTCCTTGGATCGAGTTCCTCTTTAAGACTATGAACTGAAAATACCTTGGTTTGTATTCAAAATCACACGGCATAGGTGAAACTTTAGTGAAACTTATGAAGTTAAACATTTTCCTTTATGTAAACAACCTTAAATGATTATTTTTCTAAAAATACTTATACTTTGAATTAAATCATGAAATTTTTATGTGTTATCATATTCATATTAAAAATCATTTTTCCAGAAGATAAACTTCCAATTCAAAGTTTAAGATGGTTTTTAATTATCCAACCCAAAACAGTCCCCGGTTGCACTCCGACGTCGTAAAAACAGTTTTTAAGGTGTTCTTTGAAAAACCAAGTTATACCTTGTTAAATTAGCATGTAATTAAGTTATATTACAGGTCTTGAAGTATTTTAAAAGTTAAGTTAGAAGGATCTATTTAGTTTGCAAACAAGTTTGAAAACTTTCAAACTATGTTCTTGTTGTTAAAATTTTATACCACAAAATAAGATAGCTATATATATATGAATCGAATAAGGTTATGAACATAGTTACTACCTCAAGTTCCTTGGACAAGGTTGCTTTAAAAGAGGAGTAAGAACCTAGAACTAAAAGGGTGATGGAGTTGGATGAAAGATTGGAAGTAAGTTTGTGTTCTTGGAAGGATTCTTGAAGTGTTTTTGTAAGGGTTTTCTTATGGTGATTAAGTGATGTTTTTGAAGCTAAATGATGGGGAAAATGCTTGGAGATGATCAAGTATGAAGTTAAGAGTATTTTTAGAGAGAAATGGGAGTGTAAGTATGAGAAAATGGGGTGAAGAAATGGTGTGCATGCATAAAAACGTTTTTAGGTTATAAAGGAAAAAAAAGATACCTAACTTTGTTTTCTTGCTAAATAATTCATGCTACTTGACAAATGGTTGGTTCCACATGTTTCTTAATCATTTAAGGCTGCTAAGGAGCAGATTTTTATTGGTATATACCAATAGTAAATACATCTAGAAGCTGCGTATGATACGGGTACATATACCCTAGATATACGTGTAGAAATCTTTGAGAAAACGGAACGAGGATTCAAATATAGCTATCTTTTGTAAATATACTTATATTGTTTTATGTATGTAAGCCCTTTAAAAGTGATAAAATACATATCTATACGATGCATGTATAAGTATTATAGGTTATAAGTATTTATGTCGAAGAACGTTACGTATAGTTATCGTTTTGAAAACTTAAGTTAGTAGTTTCAAAATATACTTATAACTCATTGTTATTAGTACCCAATGAGATGTTAAACATCCTTAGATCATGTTAAATATATATAAATACATATATATACATAAACGTATAATTATCGTATGTTATATAGTTCGTGATATCATCGGTCAAATTGAACGGTCAAACGTTGTGTAAAACTCTTTTCGAAGACATAAGTCTCAACAATTTGGATTGCTTGTCATGATGGTAAGGTTTAATTTATGTAAATATTAATCTTATTAATATAGAATGATCGAAAAAGTGCGGGTCATTACATTACTTGTCTATGTGGATGATATTGTGATTACTGGGAATAACCCCAGTGAAATAGACCAAGTCAAAACCTTTCTAAAGTCTAAATTTATGATCAAGGACTTGGGAAAACTGAAATATTTTTTTGGTATTGAAATCTTGGATAATGATGATGGTATATGCATGTCACAAAGGAAGTATTGCCTAGATTTGTTAAATGACTATGGGCTGCTTGGATGCAAACCTGTGTCTACTCCCATTGAGCAAAATCTGTGTGTTGCTTGTGAACCCAGTGACAAAGACAAGCTACTTGTTAATATCACTGAGTATCAAAAGCTTGTAGGGAGACTTATTTATTTGTCTCTTACCAGACCTGACATTGCCTTTGCTGTTCATGTGCTCAGTCAGTATATGCATGCCCCTTTGCAATCACATTTTGATCTTGCCTTTAGGGTTTTAAGGTATCTTAAAGGTGCCCCTGGAAAAGGAATTCAAATGATGAAGGGCAAGGGGTACTCTTTGTATGCTTACTGTGATTCAGATTGGGCAAAATGCAAGCTAAACAGGAAGTCTGTCACAGGATACTTAGTTTTCTTTTGTGGCTCTCTTGTCTCTTGGAAAAGTAAAAAACAAGCTACCATCTCCAGGTCCTCAGCTGAAGCTGAATATAGGGCCATGGGGTCCACTGCTTGTGAAATTGTGTGGCTGAAAAATCTATTGCTTGACTTTAACATCAAAGTCAATTTACCTATAACCCTGTTTTGTGACAATAGCTCTGCTATTCAAATTGCTGCCAACCCTGTTTTCCATGACAGAACAAAATATTTTGATATTGATCTTCATTTTATAAGGCACAAAGTTTCCTCTGGTCTTATTAGAACTGAAAAAATTGAGTCTGCAAATCAGCTTGCAGATATCTTAACAAAAGGGTTGGGTTCTGCACAACACAACCTTCTTTCAAAAAGGATGGGTCTTGTTGATATGTTCCAAAATAAGCTTGAGGGGGGATGTTAAAATATCAAGCTTATCTTGTGTTTGTGCTTCTTCTAACTTGCTTTGTTTGTTTGTTAGATAAGGGACTGCTAGTGCTATATTTCTGGTTCTTCCTTGCATGCTGTTTCTATCCTCAAGGGGCTCTTGTTGCTGATTGAAAGTTCAAGGGTGCTAGTTGTAACTTTCACATTTATGGAGGGTGGATTTGTTTCTCTTGGTGTTTATTTATGCTGGTGGTCATCTAGGGTTCACACACCGGTTCTTGGTCTGTCACTACAATCTATCGTGTTCATCTTGTTTTCTCCCTAAAATCCAAACTTATGTTGATCAATCAATTGTGTTTCAATTGATTGATTCTGCTAGTGTTATTACATCATACTCTCTGTATTTTCGGTTATTAATCTTGACACCTGGTTGTATCTTGCTCTGATTGATATCGTGGTGTTTTGGTTGGATGTTCTTGTAATCTTGACATTGGTTGATTGATAAGATTGTGCATCTGTTAGCTTATCTAGTTTTTACAATATATATATATATATATATATATATATATATATATATATATATATATATATATATATATATATAGAGGATCCAGTGAGAACTTTTTTAGTGTGAGAACTCTAGAAACTCCAAATACACTGAAATTCGAGGAAAATAACACACGGACAAACAAAAATGGAGCTGGTCGAACAAAAATAAAAACGCGGCCGAACAAATTTTCATGGTCGAGCAATTTTTGAGCTGGTGAAAATGTAGAACATGCAATGTAGAACACATACGGTAGAACAGAAAAATGTAGAACATGATCGAATTTTCAATTTTTTTTCAAATTGGACCTGATTTTCTTCTAATTATAATTTTGTAGAACATAAATAAGTTCAAATTTCTCCAAATTAGTTCGAATTTCACCATTTTTGTTCGAATTTCACACGTTCTACATCAAAATCAACTTTTTTTTTATTTAGCCCGATTTAGAGTTCAAATTTCTCCAACTTTTTTTTTTAAACCCTAAATCTAAACCCTAACTTAATTTGATGAAAATTGATGTTGAACAAGTGTAGAACAGCATGTTCTACATGCTGTTCTACATCTTGTTCTACATAAAATGTAGAACTAAGCAAACAATGCATCTAAAGACAAAAAATAAAAATTGTTCGACTAGAACAATTTTTGTTCGGCCGCATCCCACTTTTTGTTCGAATTCCTAGTTCTCAAGTTCTCATTGCTAAAAAGTTCTCATTTGATTCATCTCTCTCTCTCTCTCTCTCGCTCTCTCTCTCTCTCTCTCTCTATATATATATATATATATATATATATATATATAAGGGATCAAATGAGAACTTTTTTGTGTGAGAACCCTGAGAACTCCAAAATACACTGAAATTCGGGCAAAAAAAGGGGCGGGCAAGCAAAAAACAAGGAATTCGAGCAAAAAACTAGGTATTCGAACAAAAAAGTTAAAATTCGAACAAAAAAAAAGGTGGGCGAACAAAAATGTGAAATTCGAACAAAAATGGTGAAATTCGAACAATTTTGTGTTCTACATTTTTGAAATTCGAACAAAAAATGTAGAACACAAGGAATTCGAACAAAAAAATTGAAATTTGAACAAATTTGTGTTCTACATTTTGGTAATTCGAACAAAAAGGAAAAAAGAAAAAAAAATTGCTCGCCCTTATTTTTTTTTTGTGCTCGATTTTCAACTTTTTTGCTCGAATTCCTTGTTTTTTTCTCGTCCGCCACTTTTTTTGCTCGAATTTCAGTGTATTTTGGAGTTCCTAAAGTTATCACACTAAAAAAGTTCTCACTGGATCCTCTCCATATATATATATATATATATATATATATATATATATATATAGAGCCATGATTTAATAGTAATCTTAATCTTAATCTTAATAAATTTAAGACTCTGCTTCTTACCAAACCCCACCCAAACTTCCATAATGCGGAACACATAAATTCTGTTTAGATGAAGATTAACATACTAAAAAGAAACTAAAGATAATAGTAATAAAGATTAGAACACAACATAGAAATATTGTGCTAGTAGTTACAATAAATACACAACAACAACAATACCCAATTTCACGTATGCGAGGTATAGAGAGGTGAAATGTAGACAATCATTTATCTAACCTAGAATAGAGGAGAAATCCACGGGGAGAAAAAGCCATCCAAGTTACAATATATAATAAAGACGAACAATATTAAAAGGGCAATTAGGATACCATCATCACAACTAGGACTCTAGGAGGAGCAGCAACATCAACAATAAGCGGGACCTACTTATGGCCTTCAAAAGCCCACCGGGGTACGTTGTGATTTAGATGTGCCAGCAACGTTACAAATTTATAATGATCATACTCTCTCATATGCACGGATAAGATCTCGTAAGCCTGATCACTAGTCATGTTGGTGAACATGGCATCAACGTCTTCCATCATCACATCCACTAGGCTTCTTATCTCATAATTGAAAGCAGCCTGAAATAAAACAGAAGTTTATGAAGCAAATTGATAAACAAACAAGAATACAAAGTAAATAAAACGAGTTAATTACTGTGCTCAAATATGACTGAAACATATATATATATATATATATATATATATATATATATATATATATATATATATATATATATATATATATATATATATATATATATATTAGTGGTAGGATCAAGAGGGAAATAACCATTCGGGGGGAAGCGGGGGGAAGCAAAATTTTTTTTTTTCATTTTTTGAAAAAACTTTGTTCACGAACATTATAGATGAGATGAAAATATGAACATTTAGTAGAGACACTTTGTGATAAATGTTTTTATTTTAGCGGGAAAACACTCGAAGAAGTAATATATAACAATTATCGTGTTTTCCGAGCGTATTTTGAGATTTTAGCTATTGGGGTTTAGATATTAGGGTTTATAGGGTTTAGATATTAGGGTTTAGAAATTTAGGGTTTAGGGTTTAGATTTAGGATTTAGATTTAGGATTTAGATTGAGTTTTTAACACGAACGGTTTAGAGTTTAGGGTTTAGGGTTTAGGGTTTGGTGTTTTGGGTTTATGGAATAAACCCAAAACACCAAACCCTAAACCCTAAACCCTAAACCCTAAACTCTAAATCGGGCTAAATTTTACTTCACAAAACATGGAAAAAAAACATTCATATTCTTCACGAACAATATTATCTTGAATGTTATTTTTATCGATCGTTTTCCCGCCTAAATAATAACATTCATCACGAAGTGTCTCTTCTAAATATTCATATTTTTGTGTGATCTTGATGCCGGAAAAAAAAATTTCAAAAAAACGAAAAAAAATTTTTTTTGCTTCCCCCCACTTTCCCCCGATTGGTTACTTCCCCATTGATCCTGCCCCTATATATATATATATATATATATATATATATATATATATATATATATATATATATATATATATATATATATATAGTGGTAGGATCAATGGGGAAATAACCAACTGGGGGAAGCGGGGGAAGCTATTTTATTTTATTTTTTTCGGTTTTTGAAAAAAAAAACTTTGTTCACGAACATTATAGATTGAATGAAAATATAAACATTTAAAAAAACACTTTGTGATAAATGTTTTTATTTTGGCGGGAAAACGCTCGAAGAAATAATATATAACAATTATCGTGTTTTTGGAGCGTATTTTGAGGGTTTAGATATTAGGGTTTAGAAATTTAGGGTTAGGGTTTAGATTTAGGGTTTAGATTTAGAGTTTAGATTAACCTTTTAACATGAACGGTTTAGAGTTTAGGGTTTAGGATTTAGAGTTTTGTAAATCAGGCTAAATTTTGACAAAAAGTACTTCACAAACATGAAGAAGAAAAAACATTCGAAGATTAACATTCTTCACGATCAATATTATCTTGAATGTTATTTTTATCGATCGTTTTTCCGCCTAAATCATAACATTCATCACGAAGTGTCTTTTTTAAATGTTCATATTTTCGTGTGATCTTGATGCCTGAAAAAAAAAACTCGAAAAAAATAAAAAATTTTCTTCCCCCGCTTGGTTACTTCCCTATTGATCCTACACACACACACACACACACACACACATATATATATATATATATATATATATATATATATATATATATATACGAACAAAAATGGTTTGTAGAACACGAATGTAGAACAAAAATTGATTTCTATGCATCTAAAGTTTTTTGTTCGACTATGGCGAAAAATGCTCGACCGTGCCCCTTTTTTGCTCGACTTCGAGGGTCTCATTGTTAAGACATATGAGAAGAAAAAATTAAACAAATTTGGAACAGGCTGCTTCTTCTTCTTCTTCTAATGTGATTATTATTTATCATATATCTAAAAGACAAAAAACTGTTCCACTATTCATCAATAGTACCCAAGGGTATTTTCGTCATTTCACCCTTTTTTTTTTGTCTCCAACGATAAAAGAAGCAATTTTCGTAAAAGAACCAACCCTTCAATGTTACCAAAAGATATCGAAAAAAATTCTTTTTTACAAAAAAATCAACTACCTTTTTTTTTCCTCAACGATAAAAGATGCAACTTTTATAAAAAGAACAACCCTTCAATGCTACCAAAAGATGTCGAAAAACATTCTTTTTTACAAAACAGATCCAACTAACTTTAAAAAAAAAGAACGCTAAAAGAAGCAACTTTCACAAAAGGAACAACCCTTCAATGTTAGATGTCGAAAAAAATTCTTTTTTACAAAATAAATCAAGAATTTTTTTTTAACTCGCATTCAAAACGGAGCCCCCGGCGCGAAGCGAGGGCTCCACAACTAGTATATACTAATAGACAAAACACTATTTCACTATTCACCAATAGTAACCAGGGGTATTTTCGTCATTTCACCTTTTTTTTGTCCCCAACGATAAAATAAGCAACTTTCGTAAAAGAACCAACTCTTCAATGTTACCAAAAGATGTCGAAAAAAAATTCTTTTTTACAAAAAAATCAACTAACTTTTTTTTTCTTTCTCTCTTTTCTTTCTCAACAATAAAAGAGGCAATTTTCATAAAATGAATAACCCTTCACTGCTACTAAAAGATATCAAAAAACATTCTTAAAATAGCAACTTTCACAAAAGGAACAACCCTTCAATGTTAGATGTCGAAAAAAATTCTAAATCAAGATTTTTTTTTAACTCGCATTCAAAACGAAGCCCCTGGTGCGAAGCGAGGGCTCCATAACTAGTTATGACTAAGACCACGGATAATGGTGACGCCTACGTGGAGTGAAAGAGGGGTACTTTTTGGGTATGACGCTGACATGGCCATGACGGGGGAATGAAGGAGTTGTAATGGGGGGCTTTTGTAAGGGCGTTTGTGGGTGATGTGTCAAAATATAATTGGAGGTTGGGTTAAAAAGTGGTGAAAAAGGTAGGAAAAGAATTAAAATAAAAATAAAAAATCACAAACGCACATGAAAATGCCCGTGCTTTCTTGACAAACGCCCCAACACAAACGCCCCATTCCGGGCGTTTGTGGGGCGTTTCTCACGACACATCATGGGCACCAGGGGCAAAAACGCTGCATTATCTATGGTCTAATGATTCCTCCGAACCTAAAGAAAATAAAAAAAAAAAAATCCTAACAGACATTCACGAATTCAAAAAAAGAGGCAGCAAGCGTACGTACAATAATAAGATCAAGGGCATAGTCCTTATAGCGTTCTCGAAATTGTAAATTGAATGCATCCAACTTCTTCTGCTGTTGGACGTGGGAATCATGATTGGCAGGATCTTTCAGGATCTTATCACGTTCCTCACAGAACTCACGAACCTTATTAATGATGTCGCTATTATTTGGGTTTTTTACTGAGTAGTAAGTGTCTTTAAGCGCTGTACACTCCCTTTTAATGGGATTGGCGTCAATGAACTTCCCCTTCTCACTCGTCGTATTTGACATGGTTTTTGGTTTTTCTGAATCATCATCAATCGTTGCTGCTGATATACGATTATCCTTTGCTCCTCCATCACACAATTTTTCTTTTCTGCTACAATCAATCAATCAATCAATTTGTTCATACAAAAATAAAATATTAAACCTCCTTCAATTAATCTTATCTTTTTAGTGGTATTTTTGATTCAATTCATAAAGAAAAATTAATAAATACCTATTTTTCTGTTTTAATTAGGCGATCCTGTTCCGAATCGAATCGGTTATTAGGCTGAATTGGTAAAGATAGTTTTTTTCAGCTAATTCAGATTGCGCTATTTGAACGAATTCTTGTTCGTTAGGGTTACGGTTGTGCAACACAAACGGAAGCGAATATTTAAACGAAAAACAGTATTGTGGTTGCAATTGCAATTGCAATTGCAATTGAAGGAAAGGTACCTATCACTTGTCTCGATTTCCATTTGTAAAGAGTCTGGAACCAACAATTTAGGGTTGAAAATGGTAGCGTAAGATTGTGGCTGGGAATAGTTGGTGAAGTCAAGCGTTGGTATAGCAGATAAATTGACCCACCATTATGTGCACGTCACACTCCTTATAAAAAAAATTATAAGAATTATTAAAGTAAATAGATAATAATTAAATTAAAAATAATAAATAAATTAAAAATATTAAATAAATTAAAAATTTTTTGCGCCGGTGGTTATGGATGACAATGGATGTTCCATCTATGGACATTCATTCGATCCGATCCATTTATATTGGATATGAATGATATAAATTGACGATTAACGGATATGGATACGGATATGGATGATATAAATATTTCGTGGATCGGATATAGATGACAATTTATCATCCAAGAATATATCCATTATCACCCAACATACATTTATACATACATATATACGTATTAAAATATATGCATATACATCTACATATGGATATACATATACATATAACCTACAAATTATTAAGTTATTAACGAAAATAAGGGTTGTGATTGTTAGAGTTATTAAATTGTTACTACCAATATTCAAAGTTACATATTTAGATTAGTTTAAACGTATATTTACTTATACTATAACGTATTTTGCTTAATTAAATTAACAATCGGCGACAAATTACAATCAAAACATGTATAACAAATCAAAAACATAATTATATATTTTTTTCTTATAATCTATATTAAATTTTTAAATTCATCGTCAGATTAGCATTTCATTTGATATTCAACGGATATACATTAACCCGCTTAATCCATCGGATATGGATATGGACGGATGGACTGGAATTAATGGATATGGATATGGATATTGATATGGATGAGGAAAAATTAAATGAATATGGATGTAGATATGACATAATCTGATCCATTGTCATCCCTACCGGTGGTCCCTCTTTTTTAATGAAGAAAAGAGTAAAAACGAATTTACCCTCACATGTAATGCACATGTCAAGGGTTAACGGATCTTTTTAACGGAATTTCAACAGAAGGATGTTGATTGCAAATTTTATAATAACAAAGGATTTTAAAGGCAAAATAATAACCCGATGGACGCCGTTAACAATATGGGGTATAATACAAGACCAACGGAGCAAGGTCTTGAAATATATGCAAAAAAGTCTTAATTCTTTTCTTTCTTTTTTTTTTGGCAAAACATATATATATATATATATATATATATATATATATATATATATATATATATATATATATATATATATATATATATATATATATATTAAAATTAAAAGGATCGGAAGATCCAAAGAAATACATAGTGATAGAGGGGCGAACCTAGCTCTGATGATGCACAAACACATTCCCATTTACAAAACCATTGAATGAAGACTAGCACAACCTAGCTCCAATAAATCCTAACCAATGAACAAACCGAACAAACAACAAACAAACATATTGAACTCGACTACATCAAGCCGATAAAACCTTACAACTATTACAACAACAAAAACAGCTCCATTGAAAATGATCAAACAACACGTATCCATTGTGTCGATACAAGTTCAACAGATGTGTTGTGTCAATAATGATAGAACCGCCTAATATCTATTATTATCTAATTGTATCGTATTACAAATGAACTGACCTATATAATCAATAAGTCATCATTCAAGACGGTATTGCAATGGCTCTTTTTTAAAACTTTGCAACCTGATATTCGGAATGTGATGATGATAAGTAGTTTGTGTCGGGAAGGTCTGTTGGAAGAAGCTAACCAGTTATTGTTTCTATCTAACCAACCATCATCAAGATTGTTTTTACAAGAAAAGCATAAGGAAGCAGTAAGTACGCGCGTAGAGCCGTAGACGTAAGGACACCACGAAACCATTTCATTTTAAACATTCATCAAACACAACCAAACCATTTTGTTCTAAGCATTCACCAAATACCACAGTATAGGACAAAGAGGAAAAAAAACTAAAATAAAAAGAAACACATCCATGTCACTTTTATCATCATCATATGATAATAAACAAAATACAATAAACAACTGCTGGTTTACTTCTGGTCCAAGAGGCATGCATCTCCATCGTCAACTTCATGATTAGAATTTTAATCATACAGAAATTGATACTCCTCGGGTACACGAACATATTCATGATTGAAATTGCGTACAACAGAACTAAAATCGCCGCCGCCGCCGCCGTCATCCATAAATAAAAAAGTAAGTATGATGGAGAATAAAGAAAGTTGAATTAGATAAAACTGTAAGCATAATAAAAACTGAAAGAAAGAAAGAATAGTCACCTTCGTTTTAGAAGGAAATGTGCTGTTAGCCATTGTCGTCTACAATATATCAATTCGTAAGGATAACACAACTAGGCAGGCAGCATACAGGATTTTTTTATGTATATTATGTAATGTAATTAAAATGGTAACCATAAAAAGTACCAAAAGAGAGTATAGTAATAAAATAGTAATTAGTAAACTCACCGTTGTTCATAAGGTAGGGTTTTATACTGATCGAATGGCACTTTCAATAATATACCATCGAAATTATATTCGTTGGCTACAATCAATCAAGTCAAGTTGTTATTAATAAGATGATATTTTATAATCGAGATTAATAACTTATTAAGAGAGAAAAATTAGTATGCGAATACATACCTCTATCCAATTGTTCTCTCAAGATTTCATCATCTTTCGCTTTTATTTGCGCTGCTTTTCGTTCATCCTGCATGTCTCGCATGTTTACTGCAACAATAAATATAGTTGTTTATTAAGAAAAAAAAATAAACACATCCATGGTACTTAATCATCATGATGACAAGTAAAATACCAGAAACAAAGGTTTACTTAAAGTAAAATACCAAATATATTTTTTTGACTACAATCAATCAAGTCAAGTTGTTATTAATACGAAAATATTTAATAACTGAAATTAATTTATTAATTGAAAAAGAAGAAAAAAGGAGAAAAATAAGTCTGCAAGTATAGGTATATGTATATGTATATGTATATATATATATATATATATATATATGTATATATATGTATATATATATATATGTATATATATGAGGAATATTCATTTGAGTTGAGATTCAAGGAACCAATGAGAGCGCGACATGTGTCGCAAAAATCACATGTGATTGAAAACAAAATTCAAAATTTTTTTTTTCGAAACAAAAAATTTTTTAATTTTTTTTTCGAATTTTTTTTTTAAATTTTTTAAATTTCTTTTTTTACAATCACATGTGATTTACCTGCACAATCACATGTGATTGAATTGTACAATCACATGTGATTGGATTTGCCATGCATAATCACATGTGATTGGGTTTACAATCACATGTGATTGACATGCATAATCACATATGATTTTAAAAAAAAAAAATTTGAAAAAAAAAAATTCGAAAAAAAAATTTCAAAAAAAAAAAATTTCGAATTTTTTTTTCTCAATCACATGTGATTTTCGCGCCACATGTCGCGTTCTCATTGGTCCCTTTGTTTTCAAGCAAATTTATGTATGCAAGTGATTACAATATGTATATGTATATGTATATATATATATATATATATATATATATATATATATGTATGTATATATATATATATATAAGCTAATCCTTCTTGAAAAAAGCTTACTTGGCCTAACATCACCCCTTAAATTTTGTTCCCATTTATAGATTTCAATTGTTGGGAGCCATTGATCATCATCAATATGATTACTAATCATTGGGATCTCTGTTCCCTTTACTAACTTATAATTCGAAAAATACCCCTCTTGTAACAGTCTGGAAAAGATAGACGCTACATATATGTAACATATTCTGAAAACACAAAGTATCAACAATTCATTTTATTTCTCACCATATCTTAGATCCAACATAACAATCGTTACTTGAGATTTCTTGAATTAGGTAGTAACATATGCTAAACATATGAAACATATTCTGAAAGCCAAAAGCCAAAAAGTAACAACTCCTCTAAATCTCTCACCATTTCTCAAATCCAACATAACAATCGTTACTTGAATTAGATAGTAACAAAACACTATCTTCGACAATCTGGTATGCCTAATCTAATTGCAAACAGTAACCCTAACTTAGTATTTACAAATTGCAAACACCTGTTCTACATTGAATCAACTGAGCCTCGCTAATTATGCTGACTGTATAATATGGGTTAAAAATTTCTGTTTAAAGTGGACACAAAAATACTTTATTAACAAGCTTGAAGAGGTGTCTTTGTTAAGGCTAGAACCTGCCTTCTATCAGAGTAGAACCCTAATCGATTAACAATTACAAACGAGCAAGCCGAATAATAAACACAGAATAAAAACAACACGAGAATTATAGTGGTTCGGTTTCTAGGTGAAACCTACATCCACTTTGGAACTAGAGAGTATTATTATTAATTTGGAGGTGATGATTTACAAGTACAATGAGAGACTATATATAGACTAAGAAAAGAACAATAAAAGTCGGCCCAAACAATTAGGGTTGGCCAGACCCTGACTTGGTCACCAAGTAAACTCCAGGCATGTTTTTATTGGGCTTAAATACCGAAGCCTACACCTCAACAATCTCCCACTTGGAGGCTTCGAATAACATCGATCTGCACTCTTGTACTTCTGCAATGCAAGACTTAGCTCATCTCTTCTCTCTCTAGTTCCTGCCTTCTCTTCAATGTTCCTGAAGGCCAGTTGAAGCTATGCACAGCTTCAATTTATCCAGCATTACTGGTTTAGTGAACATATCTGCTGGATTCTTTGAACCTGGAATGCTCTCCAGATTAAATGTTCCCTTGCTTATCCGTTCTCTGATAAAGTGATACTTCATGCCAATGTGCTTCGTCTTAGCATGATAGACTGGATTCTTTGCTAACTTGATTGCGCTCTCATTATCACAATATAAGACAAATTCTGTCTGTTTGCTGCCCAGTTCTTTCATGAATGTCTTCAACCACACTAGTTCTTTACTGGCTTCAGTCAAGGCCATGTATTCTGCTTCAGTAGTAGATAGAGCCACGCTCTTTTGAAGCCTAGACATCCAACTCACTGCTGTTCCTCCTATAGTGAATACATACCCGGTGGTGCTCTTGAAGGTATTATTGCATCTACCCAAATCTGCATCAGAATAACCCCTGAGAGTAGTATCCCTGCCCTTGAAACATAACCCAACTTTAGGAGTACCCTTTAAATACCGCAGTATCCACTTCACTGCTTCCCAATGTTCTTTTCCCGGAGCTGACATAAAGCGACTAACCATCCCAACTGCATGTGCTATATCAGGTTTTGTACACACCATAGCGTACATTAGACTACCTACTGCGGATGCATAAGGAACCTTAGCCATTTCTGCTTTTTCTACTTCAGTTTTAGGAGACTGATGTTTAGAAAGCTTTAGATGACTTCCCAACGGTGTGTTTCTTGGCTTTGTAGACTCACCATTCATTCTGAACTTTTCAAGAACCTTCCGAATATACTTTTCTTGAGATAAAGAAACTGACCCATCTTTATTCCTGCATATACTCATACCGAGAATCTGCTTAGCTGGCCCGAGATCCTTCATTTCAAATTCTCTAGATAATTGCTTCTTCAAATTGCGTATTTCAACCATATCAGAACCTGCAATTAACATATCATCGACATAAAGAAGCAATATAATATAGGAGCTCTTGAACTTCTTCAAATAACAGCAATGATCTGTAGAACTTCTCACGAATCCTGTCTTCTCCATGAAATTATCAAATTTCAAGTACCACTATCTGGGAGCTTGTTTCAAACCATACAAGCTTCTCTTTAGATTACACACAAGACTCTCCTTTCCTTTGACACGAAACCCCTCTGGTTGAGACATGTAAATGTCTTCTTCAATGTCGCCATGCAGGAAGGCTGTTTTAACATCCAATTGTTCTAAGTGTAACTTCTCGGTTGCAACCATACTTAGAACCAATCTGATAGTCGTCATCTTCACTATTGGAGAAAAGATTTTAGCATAGTCGACTCCTTTCTTTTGTTGAAATCCTTTGACAACTAATCTTGCTTTGTATCGTTTAGAACTATCCCCTTCATCTTTGACTCTGAAAACCCATTTATTCTGTAAGACCCTTTTTCCTGGTGGTAACTTGGTTAACCTCCAAGTTTGATTTTTCAATAAAGATTCCATCTCGCTTTTCATAGCCTGCTCCCACTGGAACGAATCTTTCACCTTCAGATTCTTCGCCAAGAGGACAATATGGTGGATGAAAGGGATCGCCTTCTTCTTGTCTCCAATGATTAAGTAGACTATGAACCCATCAGATGAATTGGGGATGACTGATTGGTTGATTCATTCTGGTGACGCTGCTTCCGGAGTTTAGGCGAACATCCATGTCGGAATAGTTGTCGAAATTCGAGGGACTTGAACTAGTTGTGAGTTCCATCAGGTAGGTTAGATAAAGGGTTTTTGATATGAAATGGTTTTCGGATATCGGATGATATTCTAATTACATAGAATACCTGTCTATAGTACAGAAGATCCCGTAAATTACGGAGGGAATTAAGGAAACGTGTCAGATAAAGTCTACAGTAATAGATACGCTAAGATATGGATTAGCAGATACGCTAAGATATGAATTTGTCTATACACTATTCATGCAATCAATGCAGTAAGATGTGTCTAGACTAAGAATGATAAACAGGTAATTTCCTAAGGGTGATAAACAGGTAATTTTTGACACAAATGATAAGCAAAACTTTTGACATGCAAACACGGTCGAAGTTCAGACTCATTAATGCATCCTAACAACTACTAGTTAGATACACTAATGCAAGACCTGGTTCGCTAAGACCACCGCTCTGATACCAACTCTAATTAGTGGGGACAACCACCGTCCCACCCAGTGCCTTCCCAGCTAACCGCCTGGTGACCACTGAGTATACCTCAGATACTGATTTTAGGGCCTGCCTCTCGGCAATTGCCAACCCTCGTAAGGGATCGCAAGGAGTAAGAGCCAATGCTTCGTCACAGGTAACACTGTGAGAACCTCCTTTACGACTAACCCGCACCAACGGCGTTAAACCAGCTCTGATGCCAACTCTAATGACCCGTCCTAATCCATCTGGATGAATAGATTACATTTGGTTACATCGCAAGGTACTTGAACTCTATATGATACATTTTACAAACATTGCATTCGTTTTTAAAAGACAAACTTTCTTTACATCGAAAGTTGACGGCATGCATACCATTTCATAATATATCCAACTATAATTGACTTAATAATAATCTTGATGAACTCAACGACTCGAATGCAACGTCTTTTGAAATATGTCATGAATGACTCCAAGTAATATCTCTAAAATGAGCAAATGCACAGTGGAAGATTTCTTTCATACCTGAGAATAAACATGCTTTCAAGTGTCAACCAAAAGGTTGGTGAGTTCATTAGTTTATCGTAATCAATCATTTCCATATTTTTAATAGACCACAAGATTTCATATTTCTATTACTTATAAATATAATCTCGTATCAGACATTTCGCACGGCATAGAGATAAAAATCATTCATATGGATTGAACACCTGGTAATCAACCTTAACAAGATGCATATAGAATATCCTCCAGTATACAGCGCTCAGCTAATATACTAAATAATACCTCGAAGTACTAAAGTATCCATACCCTGGATGGGGCTCGTTGGGCCCGATAGATCTATCTTTAGGATTCGCGTCAATTAGGGGCCATTTCCCTAATTCTTAGGTTACCAGACTTGAAGGAGTGATATTCGGTTTAATAATCCAACCATATAATGTAGTTTTAAGTACTTGTGTCTATTTCGTAAAATATTTATAAAAGCAGCGCATGTATTCTCAGTCCCAAAAATATATATTGCAAAAACATTTAAAAAGGGAGCAAATGAAACTCACGATACTGTATTTTGTAGTAAAAATACATATGATGACATTGAACAATGCAAGATTGGCCTCGGATTCACGAACCTATATCATTTGTATATACATTAACACATATAATTGTAATCGAACAAAGTTGTATATAAATTTATTAATATATTATTAAATTGTAACTTATTGTTATGTTTATATAATGTATTAAAGTTAATATTCATATTTATATATGTGCTTATATTATTACTTATAATTTCTTAAAATATTTTTATACACTAAATGTAATTTAGCTATTATTATAGTTAATAATATTTCATGTAAAAAATATAGTATGTAATATACTTTTTATATATAAATCTATTTTGTTTGTATAATTAATAACTATAATACTTACTAAAGTAAAGATAATGATAGTAATAATTAGATAAAAAAAAATGATAAAATGGTAGTTTTACTAATAATGATTCTTTTAATAATAATATAGTTGTAATAATAATAATGATGATAATAGTAATAATAATAATAATAGTAATTATAATATAGTTGTAATAATAATAATTTTTAATATTAACAATTAACAATACTAATAATGATAATGATACTATTAATAATAATAGTACTTATGTTAATAATAATGATTAATAATAATAACAACAACAATAATAAAAATAATAATAATAATACTTATGTTAATACTAATAATGATATTACTAATAATAATAATGACAAAATAATATTATTCAAAATCTTTAATCTATATATCTATAATACATAATAATATTCATAATAATCATAATAATGTTAATAATAATAATAATAATAATAATAATAATAATAATAATAATAATAATAATAATAATAATAATAATAATAATAATAATAAAACTTAATGATAATAGTTAATAATAACTAAATGATAATAATAATAATAATAATAATAATAACTATAATACTAGTAATAATAATAACAACAATAATAACAATAAAAATAACAATACTAATAATAACAATAATAATAATAATAATAATAATCATAATAAGAATTTTTAAAAAGAAAAACTACCTTCCAAAAGCTTTTATAAAAAGATTTGCCCAGAACCAGACTCGAATCTCCGACCTCTCGTTAAACCGACATAACCCCAACCATTCCTCTGTTTCTGTTTTCCTGATTATATAATCAATCTTAATTTATTTAATCTGTCTTCTGTTTTCCCTCGTTTTCATGATATCAAACGGACCAGGGTATTTTTACTCCATCTAATTGAATCAGGTGTTTTGGTGTAGGTTTTATAAATGTTATACAATGATCGGCTGTTGAATTGAATTGAATTAACAAAAAATAAAAATAAAAAAAATAAATTGCATCTGTATCTGTATACGTGAAGAAAACATAGATTTTAAACCTTGATTTTGAATTTTGGACCGAATTACGCTATGATTATTACATGAAATGTGTACCATATCATTCGTAAAACCTCCTGGGACAATCAATCGATCCTAACACATAAAAACGAGCACGAATTCCTTCATGAACACAAAGTTTGACTTTTGAAATTAAAACTTTGACACAAAAATTCGAATTCAATTTAAGGAATTGGAACCTCAAATTTTTCAGATAGCTTCACTAGATTATTCTTTACAAGATTGCATTAACAGATTTTAAAATTTGATTTGAAATTGAGCTTTGGGTAAAAAGGTTTCGCGTACAGAGTGTCGAGCATTTTTATTTATTTTCTGTTTAATCCCACAGTTAATAAGAATTAAAAGGGTAAATTGATATTGAGGGTGGACAATCAAATGACTTTGATTACAATATGGGAATGATCGATTTATTTTATAGTAGGGAAAGATTCGTTTGTTAATTTCTTCAGTAGACAGGAAGATAATAACAGATAGTGACGTAAAACAACTTTGAATAATTAATACTCTTTTACATTCATCTGATAGTGAAATCAAACAGATTTTGGTTGTATTGTAAACTGAAATTGACTGGTACCATGATTGAAGATAGAAAACAAAAGTGATAACAGTTTAATAGCTATGTGAAACAAATTGCGTATATAAGTGTATATATCCGTATATATATATTTGTTTATATCTGTATGTAATTTTGTATATAAATCCATATTTTATGTATGTATATATGTATTTATATATATATCTTTATTTATATATCTTATTTATATATATATATATATATATATATATATATATATATATATATATATATATATATATATATATATATATATATATATATCAAATTATTAATTTTTGAAACTAGCCATTATAAATATATTAATACTATTAATAATTAATATTTCTAATAATAATATTATTAATAATAATATTATTAATAAAGACTAATAATGATAAATGATAAATAATAATATAATAATGTTAATACTGATAACAATGATAATTACCAATAATGATAATAATAATATAAATGATAATAATAATTTTATTAGTTATAATAATATTAATAATAATATTACTAATACGAATAATAATGTTAATATCAATATTAATAATAATAATGAGAGTAATACTAATATTATTGATATAAAAAATTATGCTTATCAAATCTTATTTATATATACTATATATTTAAATTAATAATACAGGTATCAATATTAATAATGAAAGTAATATAATAACTATATTTTAACTTGTAATTAAGTTTAATATAATAATATTACATATATTAATCATGTAATACTTATATTTTATAATAACATATTTGGATATTTAATATTTATATGTATTATATATATTATAACATACATATATTATTATTTGTGTGCAGAATTCATATATATATCTATCTATATATATTTATTTTAAATAACATCTTAATTATTTTATATATTACTTTACATATTTAATTCAAATGATTAAAGGGTGTTATTTTAATTCAATTTAATATATACACTTATATTTATATTTACATATTTATTTTCACATAATTGTTCGTGAATCGTCAGGAATAGTTAAAAGGGCAAATTCAGTCATGTATCTGTTTCAAAACTTTCGAGACTCAACATTACAGACTTTGCTTATCGTGTTGGAAACATATAAAGATTAAGTTTAAATTTGGTCGAAAATTTCTGGGTCGTCACAGCAACGATATGGGTTACTTCTTATTACATTTGGAAGAATCGCAATGATCATGTCTTTGGTCATAATCCTCTTAGTGGACCAAAGATCATTTCCGAAATCCAAACCAAATTTTTCGATTGGATCATGTCACGTTGGAAGAATGGCAATTTGGATTGGTAAAGCTGATTACTTAACCCAAAGTGTTTTGATGTTGATCGAGTTGCAAAAGTAGGAATTGGCTAAGTATGGGTTTTTTTCACTTATTATTTCAATGATTTCTCCTTTTGGTGATTAAACAAGAAGATGGGCGCTTACTTGGTCGTTGAGTTATCAACAGTGTATCATCTATTTTCTTGGCTTGGCTTCAAGTTCATTAGCTAATTGGAGAAAAAGTTGAGATAATAGGTTTTTTCCCATCTCCCTGTTGGATTACAAAAGGTAATGGTTGTTATGTCTTATTGATAAATATAATACAATATGTTCTTTATATAGATAGATCACTTGCCCATATGAAAAGGCATACAATAAATACAATAATGGTGGTAATGTGAATGGTCTAACATCCCCCCGCAGTTAGAGAGGGAGTGCTTCGGACGCTCAAACTAGATCTGAAGTCGTCAAAGAGAGTGAATGGAAGACCTTTGGTGAAGATGTCCACAAACTGATATCTAGAAGGTACATGAAGTACGCGGACCTGTCTCTGAGCAACCAAGTCCCTAACGAAGTGAATATCAATCTCAATATGCTTAGTCCGCTGATGTTGGACTGGATTGGAAGAAAGGTATACGGAGCTGACGTTATCACAGTAGACGATAGTTGCAGAGGTGAGGGGACAATGTAGCTCACGAAGAAGATTACGAATCCAGCATGTCTCTGCTACAGCGTTCGCAACACCGCGATACTCTACTTCAGCACTAGAACATGAAGGTGTGAGTTGGCGCTTGGAGGACCACGAAAGAAGATTGTTTCCTAAGAACACATAGTAGCCAGATGTAGATCGCCTGGTAGTTGTAACATCCCGCATTTTTCCGTTAAATTATTTTAACGCCCGTCTTTTTATTTTAAATAATATCCTTCGTATCTAGATTCGTACCTTTCGTTAGCTAACGTTCTTAATATTTTCGTTATTGGGTTATAACGTCTCCCGTACTCTCGTGCATTTCAAAATAATTCGTTTGGTTAATTCCCGCACCCGACTACAAACTTGAGGGACTAAACTTGCCAAGAGGGCAAAGGGATGACTAGGTCAACTAGTCAACCTTCACCCTCCTCCATTCATTTCATCCTCCCCATTTTATTACTTCCATTTTTATTCTCTCAAACCCTCAAACACAAAAGCATCATCTAAATTCGATCTAGGAAGCTTGCAACAAAACAAATTACATATTTGGAATCCTCTCTTCATCCTCTACAATTTGATACCAATTTCATCTAATTTGGGTAACTTTTTAAAATCACTAGATTTTGTGTTCTTGAATTATAAAAGTGTTAATTAGTGTCTATGGCTCAAGTCTAACATGAATATGTGATTTATATGCTCGATCTTGTGATTTGAAGTAACTAGCATGAACTTGAAGTTTGGTGTGTTTGATTTAGTGATTTGGTTGTTTATATGTTGTTAGATGTTAAAAGTGCATGTATTAAATGTGTTACTAGCATCATTAGCTCCAAATTGATGTGTAGGTTGATTAAGAAAACTTCATAAACATGATTATTGATTTGGTGAACTTTGGGTTAGGGTTTGATGAACGTGAAATGAACTTTTGATGCTTTAAATGACATGAGATGTTGTTAGTAAGTGTTTAGTTGTATTGCATGTTTAATTATCTTCGAAACGGCATATCATATGTGTAAATTGGATCACCGAATCATGGAATGAGATTATTGAACACAAGTGAACACAAGTATAGGAAAACAAACATTCTACCTACGAGTTTAGAACAAAATCCTCAATTCGATTATCATTAGTTATACTTGCCGGGTGTAAGCGAGAATTTATGTTGTATGGATCCATATGGGTTTGACAAACCCTCATTCAGACGATTCGCTACCGTCTACGAATGAAAAATATTTTCGAGAATTAGTGTATGTTCTAACACTATTGTGATGGGGTTATATGGATGGAAAGTTAAGCCTTGATAATTGGGTGCTCGTGACAACAATTTTTGGAATGGTTAACTATTATTGAAATGTTATAAATCTTGTGGTTCATTTGTATTCACTCACTTACTTATTTAAACCTATGATTTCACCAACGATTTCGTTGACAGATTTCTATGTTTTTCTCAGGTCTTTGAACGATATGTGATACATGCTTCCGCTCATTATTTTGATACTTGCATTGGATGTCGAGTATATGTGCATACATGGAGCATCTTTTGACTTTATTTAAAACTGTGTTGCATAGGTTTCACTTGTACTTATAACTTTGTAACGTAACTTTTGGTTGAACAATTCTTGTAAATTTGGAAACAATCTTTACTTTTGAAACGAAGGCGATATATTTTGGTCAAACGTTATTTTAAAGACTTATGACCACGTAACGGGACCTAAGTAGTCGGCGCCGTCAATGACGATTTTGTCGGGTCGCTTCAGATGGTATCAGAGCATTGGTTGTAGGGATTTAGAGTTCATTGGTGTCGACCCCGAGTCATAGGGTACATTAGTGAATCTAGACTACAACCGGCATATAGACTTGAAGTAGGAATTACTTGAGTAAATGTGCATTTATACTCGAACTCTTTATTCACATCTAACTCATATTCTACCTTAGTCTCACGTGGTTGATTTGATTGACACGCCACCTTGACTATATGAAATGATGTCGAATGCACATATGAATCATGGTAATATAATTTTCGGGATTATATTACGGTGACTCATATGAACGTTCCGACATTATGACATAAAGAATTTAAGGCGAGTCAAGGAAATTTTTTCTCTTTATCTTGATTTCCATATCACGATTAGTATTATTGATAATACTAATCAACAGTATTCTTGTGTCATGAAGGAACAATGGCTCACCAAGGTCAAGACAATACTCCTTCCGAGACTCTCGAACAAGCTCTTCAACGAATGATAGCCACCACCGTGGGTGAGGCCGTGGCCGATCACTTCTCCAACCACAACAACAATCAGGGAGCCGGTAATTCAAACGAGGGGTGCTCCTACAAAAACTTCATGAAGTACAACCCTCCCACTTTCGATGGAATCGAGGGACCGGTTGCTCTCACCCGATGGTTCGAACAAACGAAAGCCGTTTTTAGCATAAGCGGTTTTCGGGACCAAGATAAGGTGAAGTTTTCCACCCTCACTCTCACCGGTATTGCTCTCTTATAGTGGAATACGTATGTACAATCGGTGGGTATCGATGAAGCCCTTACACTCTCTTGGACCGAATTAAGAGAAAGAATGATCACTGAATACTTCCCGCGCGAAGAGACTAGAAGGCTCGAACAGGGGCCAAGAAATTTAAAAATAGCCCGAGATGACCTCGAAGCTTTTAATCAACGGTTTGCCGAACTAACCTCAATTTGTCCAAACCTCAGGGCTCCCGGACCCAAGGAGTTGAGTTATACATGGATGGCCTCCCTAAGAGCGTTCCACATGGGGTAATGCCATCAAGACCAGCCGACCTACAAGAGGCTGTAATGATAGCCCGCTGATTTATAAAAACGGTGGACGAAATTGAAGCGCCGGCACCAACGTCCGAGGCCCAACCGTGCAACAACAAAAGAAAACGGGAAGCCTCTCCATCAATCAACCACAACCACAACGACTCCACCAAGAAGCCTTTCACCCCCCGGTGGAAGGAAAAGTTATGCCGGAACTCGACCTTTTTGCAACACGTGCCACAAACATCATTATGGAAAATGTGGCAAACCATTTTGCATCAAGTGTCAAAGAAATGGCCATGTGGCCCATGGTTGTAAAGGTGTCACCCCCATCGCTAAAAAGGTGCCCAGTGCACGCAGAATGGGTGCTTGTTTCGAATGTGGACAACTGGGTCATTTTAAGAATGCATGTCCCAAGAAGAACGCCAACCCCAATGTACGCGAATGAGCTTTCAACATTAACACCTAGGATGCCTGGAATGACAATTAGTTACGGGTACGTTTCTTCTCAACGACTCCTATGTTTCATGTTTATCCGATTCGGGTGTCGATAAATGTTTTGTATCCAAGGCTTTGGCTCATACCCTTTGCACTCCACCATTTCCCCCTAGATACTACCTAGGCCATTCAAGCGACCAATGGAAAACTATTGCGTGCTGACAAATTTTATCGGAGGGTGTACGTTAGACTTTTTGGATAAAAAGTTTGAAATTGACTTGATACCTATAGAACTAAGGAGCTCAAAATCTATTTGTTAAGAAGAAAATGATTTCTTACATGTGTATAGATTATCGCGAACTAAATAATTTCCGGTTGAGAACCGATACCCTTTTCCCTGTATCAACAACCTCTTGAACCGTTACAAGGATCTCGCGTGTATTCCAAATTCGACCTTCATGCTGGTTATCATCAATTGAGGGTTAAAGGAGACAATGCCTCCTAAACTGCTTTCCGAACTCGCTACGATAGTTATAAATTTCCTTTAGTGTCGTTCAGTTTAACCAAGGCTCCGCCTGTATTCCTAGACCTCCTGAACCGCGTATGCAAACATATCTAGACAAATCCGTTATCGGGTTCATTGATGATGTCTTAACCTATTCAATTCAACCGAAGAAGAAAACAAACAACGTCTCCGTCCTACGCTCGAACTCTCGAGAAAGGAGCAACTCTATACCGAACTCTCCAAGTGAGAATTTTGGTTAAACGAAGTTCAATTCCTAGACCATGTTATTAGTGGTCAAGGTATTACAATAAAATCTTGCAATCGAAGCCACACGTAATCGGGAAACCCTCACGACTCTATCTTGTATTTGTAAAATCTTATATCTCGCCGGTTATTACCAAAGATTCATTTCTGAATTCTTCTCGTGTTTCACGACCTTTAACCTCGTTAACTCACTAAGGGAAAAATTTAAACCTCTCCGTGTCCGAGCCATGAACGTGATTTTTCGCACCAACCTTACTAGCTAAATTCGTGTAGCACGAGATGGAACTCCAAATATGGAAATATCTCTACTTGAATGCCTGAAAGGCATACTCTCTCGACTCGAAATCAAGGAAACTGAGATTCGTTAGTTTGCACGTAGAATTTGAATACTTAATTATGAATCCGATCAATCTTCTCATTACCACGTACCACGTTGCATAACACTGTTATTCACTATGACCGCCTGATATTACTGGGACCCAAGATAACACACAATCCAAGGATACCTCTTTCTTCTTTGACTTATCTTCCTTATGCTTCTGATAAATGGCCATCTACTACTCAACCCCGAACTATACAACTATGTGTACTATCTCGTTTCCCACCAAGTCTCAACATTTGGCCACTGGATGCGCGATATGGCTGCCTCAAGGTATAAACTCATCCTATTATAAGTTCTCATTTCACTCCTTTCTTTTCGCTCGTACTTCCGTATAAGGAAACCTTTTATATAATTGCTCAATGGAGAGAGAGACTTTTCACGTATTACTAGTACTTACCACGAGGGGGATTAGCCCTGACGAACGTTTTTCAGTAGCCAATAAGAAACCTGTTCCAACGAACGCTTTCGAGCCCTAACTAACTTGTTCAAACATATCTTAAAGGATTCTATTCCAACCCGGTGTACATTTATCAATTATCCTGGATCGAAATACTCGTTACACATCTAGTTTACAAAAGCCTTAGGAACAAGTTTAAACATGAGTACCGCGTATCATCTACAAACTGACGAACCAAGCAAACGAATGATTTACATCTTGGAAAGACATGTTACAAACTTGAATTGTTGCCTTTAGTTGAACCCTCTTACAACAGTAGTTACCACTCACGTGTTAACGCACACTTTTCGAAACTTTTTATAACCGCAAATGTCGTTCTCCTATTTGATGGACTGAAGTAGGTGACAAGCAGTTCACAGGATCCAAACTTATTCAAGAAACAACAGTTGAGATAGTTCAAGTCCGAGAAGGACCCAAGACGGCCCGTAGTCGCCAAAAGGACTATGCCGATGTTAGGCGTAAACCTTCCAAATTCCAAGTCAGTAACCAGGTAATATTGAAAAACCGCACCTTAGAAAGGTGTAATTCGTTTTGAGAAATCGAGAAAAGTTATATCCGCAATGTTGATCCTTTTGAAATCTTGGAGCGTATTGGAACCGCTTCCTACCGTTTAGAACTTTCAACTCAATTAAGTTTCCGTTTACCCTACGTTCCGTGTAACAAACTTAGAGATGTGTCCGGCGGAACAGGAACGTGCTACTCTTCTATATAAACTTACTATCGATGACAAACTCCTCTTCGTAGAAAGACCGGTTGAAATTGTGGATTGTAAAACCAAGCCTTAACACACGTAAAACTCCAACAATCCAGATTCGTGGAAATGCCCAAGGACGTATCTTCACTTATTCATAGAATTGACAACACTAGGTCTCGAGGAAAAGACATCAACTATTGCTTCCAACTAAATTTCGGGACAAAATTTCTTTTAACGTGTGGGTAATGTAACATCCCGCATTTTTCCGTTAAATTATTTTAACGCCCGTATTTTTATTTTAAATAATATCCTTCATATCTAGATTCGTACCCTCCGTTAGCTAACATTCTTAATATTTTCGTTATTGGGTTATAACGTCTCCCGTACTCTCGTGCATTTCAAAATAATTCGTTTGGTTAATTCCCGCACTCGACTACAAACATGAGGGACTAAACTTGCCAAGAGGGGAAAGGGATGACTAGGTCAACTAGTCAACCTTCACCCTCCTCCATTCATTTCATCCTCCCCATTTCATTACTTCCATTTTTATTCTCTCAAACCCTCAAACACAAAATCATCATCTAAATTCGATCTAGGAAGCTTGCAACAAAACAAATTACATATTTGGAATCCTCTCTTCATCCTCTACAATTTGATACCAATTTCATCTCATTTGGGTAACTTTCTAAAATCACTAGATTTTGTGTTCTTGAAATTCTTGAATTATAAAAGTGTTAATTAGTGTCTGTGGCTCAAGACTAACATGAATATGTGATTTATATGCTCGATCCTGTGATTTTAAGTAACTAGCATGAACTTGAAGTTTGGTGTGTTTGATTTAGTGATTTGGTTATTTATATGTTGTTAGATGTTAAATGTGCATGTATTAAATGTGTTACTAGCATCATTAGCTTCGAATTGATGTGTAGGTTGATTAAGAAAACTTCATAAACATGATTATTAATTTGGTGAACTTTGGATTAGGGTTTGATGAACTTGAAATGAACTTTTGATGCCTTAAATGACATGAGATGTTGTTAGTAAGTGTTTAGTTGTATTGCATGTTTAATTATCTTTGAAACGGCATGTCATATGTGTAAATTGGATCACCGAATCATGGAATGAGATTATTGAACTTGAATGTCATAAATAAGGAGAATTGAATGTGAGTTGGGTTGTTGTAAGTGTTGAATTGATTGATGAAATGTGTTTAGTCGTTTTCCTTGTCAAAATACCTTTCCAACGGTGTATGATACATGTCCTAGGTGTTTTCGGTTCACAATTTGAGTTTGTTTGAGTTTTGGTTCGTGCATTTGGTGGTTGCAGCAAGACAGGGTCTGGATACAGATCTGGACGCCGTCCAGATTATTGGACACCGTCCAAGCCTTTAATGCTGGATGCCGTCCAGCAAATCTGGACGCCGTCCAGATGCACTGCCAGTTACTGTTTTGATTTGCCATTTTTACAAAAAATGTTTGCTATGCTACACACCTCAGATTCACATGTAACTTGTTCTAACATGCTTATATATGATTAGAAACCTCAAAAAAATAGTTCGAGACCCGACCCGAACGTGTTGACTTTTTCGTTGACTTTGACCCGACCAAGTTTGACTTTTAGTCAAACTTAACCGAATACTTATGCAACTTTTCTAACTTGTTTCTATACTTGTATCTTGCATGAAACTTGACAATTTGATTCACATGCTACATAATCGAGTCGTAACAAGCCATAGAACTAATTGAACAACTTTAACCAATCGTGTTTACCGTTATTGATACAACTTACTTGTCTAGGTCAAGACTAGCGTTTGTGCTTTACACGTTACTTGTTGAAGTATCTTTTTTTACTCTTGCACTCAAGGTGAGATTATAGTCCCTCTTTTACTCTTTTGAACTTACATTTGGGATGAGAAAACATAAACGTTTCTTTCTACTAAGTGAACACAAGTACATGAAAACAAACATTCTACCTACGAGTTTAGAACAAAATCCTCAATTCGATTATCATTAGTTACACTTGCCGGGTGTAAGCGAGAACTTATGTTTGTATGGATCCATATGGGTTTGACAAACCCTCATTTAGATGGTTCGCTACCGTCTACGAATGAAATATATTTTCGAGAATCAGTGTATGTTCTAACACTATTGTGATGGGGTTCTATGGATGGAAAGTTAAGCCTTGATAATTGGGTGCTCGTGACAACAATTTTTGGAATGGTTAACTCTTATTGAAATGTTATAAATCTTGTGGTTCATTTGTATTCACTCACTTACTTATTTAAACCTATGATTTCACCAACGATTTCGTTGACAGATTTCTATGTTTTTCTCAGGTCTTTGAACGATATGTGATACATGCTTCCGCTCATTATTTTGATACTTGCATTGGATGTCGAGTATATGTGAATACATGGAGCGTCTTTTGACTTTATTTAAAACTGTGTCGCATAGGTTTCACTTGTACTTATAACTTTGTAACGTAAATTTTGGTTGAACAATTCTTGTAAATTTGGAAACAATCTTTACTTTTGAAACGAAGGCGACAAATTTTGGTCAAACGTTATTTTAAAGACTTATGACCACGTAACGGGACCTATGTAGTCGGCGCTGTCAATGACGATTTTGTCAGGTCGCTACAGTAGTAGGATAGCCGGCCCAATCGGCGTCAGAGTAAGCCACTAACGTGGAAGGGGAGGAGACATAAAGCTGCAACCCGAGGTCAATGGTCCAACGAATGTACCGAAGAATCCTTCTGAGGGCATGAAGATGTTGCTCGCGAGGGTCATGCATAAATAGACAAATCTGTTGGACAGCATACGAAATGTCCGGTCGAGTGAAGGTCAAATACTGGAGAGCGCCAGCAAGACTACGATATAAAGTCTGGTCCTTTACAAGGGGACCATAAGTAGTGAGTTTTGCCCGTGGTTCAACGGGGGCCCGACATGTAGAGACCCAAACTTTTCCATGTATATATATATTAAATGAAATTTATATTTACATGATTAAGTGTTTCTAACATGTTAAGCAATCAAACTTGTTAAGACTTGATTAATTGAAATAGGTTTTATATAGACAATTGACCACCCAAGTTGACCGGCGATTCACGAACGTTAAAACTTGTAAAAACTATATGATGACATATATATGGATATATATATATATATATATATATATATATATATATATATATATATATATATAATATATATATATATATATATATATATATATATATATATATATATATATATATATAGTTAACATGATATTATGATAAGTATGTATCTCATTAAGTATTTTAACAATGAGTTATTTACATAAAAATGAGACTATTGAATTAAGAAACTCGAAAATGATATATATACCGATTATCGTTATAACAACGTCTTACTAATTACATATGAATCATTTTAAGATATTGATACACTATATATAAACATGATAAATGATAAGTAAACATATCATTAAGTATATTAACAATGAACTACATATGTAAAAACAAGACTACTAACTTAAGGATTTCGAAACGAGACATATATGTAACGATTATCGTTGTAACGACATTTAAATGTGTATATATATATATATATATATATATATATATATATATATATATATATATATATATATATATATATATCATACTAAGATATATTAATACATCATAATATCATGATAATGTAATAATTTAACATCTCATTAGACATAATAAACAATGAGTTAACAACATTTAACAAGATTGTTAACTTAAAGAATTCAAAACAACATTTACATGTAACGACTAACGATTGTAGTGACCCGAACTTTTCCATGTTTATATATATTAATTGAGATTGATATTTACATGATTAAATGTTTCCAACATGTTAAGCAATCAAACTTGTTAAGACTTGATTAATTGAAATAGGTTTCATATAGACAATTGACCACCCAAGTTGACCGGTGATTCACGAACGTTAAAACTTGTAAAAACTATATGATGATATATATATATATATGGTTATATATATAGTTAACATGATATTATGATAAGTAAACATATCATTAATTATATTAACAATGAACTACATATGTAAAAACAAGACTACTAACTTAATGATTTTGAAACGAGACATATATGTAACGATTATCGTTGTAACGACATTTAATGTATATATATCATATTAAGAGATATTCGTACATCATAATATCATGATAATATAATAATTTAAAATCTCTTTTGATATTATAAACATTGGGTTAACAACATTTAACAAGATCGTTAACCTAAAGGTTTCAAAACAACATTTACATGTAACGACTAACGATGACTTAACGACTCAGTTAAAATGTATATACATGTAGTGTTTTAATATGTATTCATAAACTTTTGAAAGACTTCAAGACACTTATCAAAATACTTCTACTTAACAAAAATGCTTACAATTACATCCTCGTTCAGTTTCATCAACAATTCTACTCGTATGCACCCGTATTCGTACTCGTACAATACACAGCTTTTAGATGTATGTACTATTGGTATATACACTCCAATGATCAGCTCTTAGCAGCCCATGTGAGTCACCTAACACATGTGGGAACCATCATTTGGCAACTAGCATGAAATATCTCATAAAATTACAAAAATATGAGTAATCATTCATGACTTATTTACATGAAAACAAAATAACATATCCTTTATATCTAATCCATACACCAACGACCAAAAATACCTACAAACACTTTAATTCTTCAATTTTCTTCATCTAATTGATCTCTCTCAAGTTCTATCTTCAAGTTCTAAGTGTTCTTCATAAATTCCAAAAGTTCTAGTTTCATAAAATCAAGAATACTTTCAAGTTTGCTAGCTCACTTCCAATCTTGTAAGGTGATCATCCAACCTCAAGAAATCTTTGTTTCTTACAGAAGGTTATCATTCTAATACAAGGTAATAATCATATTCAAACTTTGGTTCAATTTCTATAACTATAACAATCTTATTTCAAGTGATGATCTTACTTGAACTTGTTTTCGTGTCATGATTCTGCTTCAAGAACTTCGAGTCATCCAAGGATCCATTGAAGCTAGATCCATTTTTCTCTTTTCCAGTAGGTTTATCCAAGGAACTTAAGGTAGTAATGATGTTCATAACATCATTAGATTCATACATATAAAGCTATCTTATTCGAAGATTTAAACTTGTAATCACTAGAACATAGTTTAGTTAATTCTAAACTTGTTCGCAAACAAAAGTTAATCCTTCTAACTTGACTTTTAAAATAAACAAAACACATGTTCTATATCTATATGATATGCTAACTTAATGATTTAAGACCTGGAAACACGAAAAACACCGTAAAACCGGATTTACGCCGTCGTAGTAACACCGCGGGCTGTTTTGGGTTAGTTAATTAAAAACTATGATAAACTTTGATTTAAAAGTTGATATTCAGAGAAAATGATTTTTATTATGAACATGAAACTATATCCAAAAATTATGGTTAAACTCAAAGTGGAAGTATGTTTTCTAAAATGGTCATCTAGACGTCGTTCTTTCGACTGAAATGACTACCTTTACAAAAACGACTTGTAAATTATTTTTCCGACTATAAACCTATACTTTTCTGTTTAGATTCATAAAATAGAGTTCAATATGAAACCATAGCAATTTGATTCACTCAAAACGGATTTAAAATGAAGAAGTTATGGGTAAAACAAGATTGGATAATTTTTCTCATTTTAGCTACGTGAAAATTGGTAACAAATCTATTCCAACCATAACTTAATCAACTTGTATTGTATATTATGTAATCTTGAGATACCATAGACACGTATACAATGTTTCGACCTATCATGTCGACACATCTATATATATTTCGGAACAACCATAGACACTCTATATGTGAATGTTGGAGTTAGCTATACAGGGTTGAGGTTGATTCCAAAATATATATAGTTTGAGTTGTGATCAATACTGAGATACGTATACACTGGGTCGTGGATTGATTCAAGATAATATTTATCGATTTATTTCTGTACATCTAACTGTGGACAACTAGTTGTAGGTTACTAACGAGGACAGCTGACTTAATAAACTTAAAACATCAAAATATATTAAAAGTGTTGTAAATATATTTTGAACATACTTTGATATATATGTATATATTGTTATAGGTTCGTAAATCAACCAGTGGCCAAGTCTTACTTCCCGACGAAGTAAAAATCTGTGAAAGTGAGTTATAGTCCCACTTTTAAAATCTAATATTTTTGGGATGAGAATACATGCAGGTTTTATAAATGATTTACAAAATAGACACAAGTACATGAAACTACATTCTATGGTTGAATTATCGAAATCGAATATGCCCCTTTTTATTAAGTCTGGTAATCTAAGAATTAGGGAACAGACACCCTAATTGACGCGAATCCTAAAGATAGATCTATTGGGCCTAACAAACCCCATCCAAAGTACCGGATGCTTTAGTACTTCGAAATTTATATCATATCCGAAGGGTGTCCCGGAATGATGGGGATATTCTTATATATGCATCTTGTTAATGTCGGTTACCAGGTGTTCACCATATGAATGATTTTTATCTCTATGTATGGGATGTGTATTGAAATATGAAATCTTGTGGTCTATTATTATGATTTGATATATATAGGTTAAACCTATAACTCACCAACATTTTTGTTGACGTTTTAAGCATGTTTATTCTCAGGTGATTATTAAGAGCTTCCGCTGTCGCATACTTAAATAAGGACGAGATTTGGAGTCCATGCTTGTATGATGTTGTGTAAAAACTGCATTCAAGAAACTTATTTTGTTGTAACATATTTGTATTGTAAACCATTATGTAATGGTCGTGTGTAAACAGGATATTTTAGATTATCATTATTTGATAATCTACGTAAAGCTTTTTAAACCTTTATTGATGAAATAAAGGTTATGGTTTGTTTTAAAATGAATGCAGTCTTTGAAAAACGTCTCATATAGAGGTCAAAACCTCGCAACGAAATCAATTAATATGGAACGTTTTTAATCAATAAGAACGGGACATTTCAGTTGGTATCCGAGCGTTGGTCTTAGAGAACCAGAAAATTTGCATTAGTGTGTCTTATCGAGTTTGTTAGGATGCATTAGTGATTCTGGACTTCGACCGTGTTTTCTTTAAAAATGATTGCTTAACATTTTTGTTGTAAACTATATATTTTTAACATATGAATATTATGTGATATATTAATCTCTTAACGTGTTTGATATTATGTGATAGATGTCTACCTCTAGAACAAGTCCCATTGACTCACCTAATAATAATGAAGAGTCAAATGTAAATTGGAATGATTCATGGACTGATTCACAAGTTCCCGAAGAGGAACCGGAAGAAGAGTCGGAACCGGAAGAAGAATCGGAACCGGAAGAAGAATCGGAACCGGATGAAGAAATAGAACCGGTGGGGGAAATAATAAAACGGTTAAGTAAAAGAAAATCCTCAACCAACCGACCAAGGTTAATTATGGTCAATGGTGTTTCTGCCAAGGAAGCAAAATATTGGGAGGATTACCAATTCTCCGATGAATCGGATTCCGACGAGAATTCCGATGATGTTATAGAAATTACCCCAACTGAATTTAAAAAGGCAAAAGAAAATAATAAGGGAAAGGGCATAAAAATAGAGAAATCTAATTCCAACCCCGATGAACTTTATATGTATCGTCAACCCCCGAAGTCCTTAAGTTGTAACAATGACTCGGGAACCTCTAAACCACCACGTTTTTCTAAACCAATGTGGATAACGACGGCTCGTATTAGGGGAACATCATATATCCCTAGAAACTTGGCAAAACAAACCAAAACCGAAGAAGAAGAAACAAGCGAGTCGGAATAAGATAGTTGTATTCGTGTGGTGTAATATAAGTAATATAGTGTGCTTATGCTTTATGATATATGTAAAAATTGCTTGTATTAATAAGTATTTTTTTTATGAATCTAACTCTTGTCTATTTTACAGTATAAAAACACAAAATGGATAGACAACCCAATACTTTAAGAGACCTACCCGGAGACATGATTGATGAAATCTTGTCTAGAGTCGGTCAGAATTCTTCGGCACAACTATTTAAGGCGAGATCAGTTTGTAAGACATTCGAAGAACGTTCCAAGAATGTCTTGGTTTATAAGAGACTTTCGTTTGAAAGATGGGGGATATCACATTGGGAAACCCATAAGTTACGATGTGTTTACTTTGACGCATATATTGCGGGGAACCCAAATGCTATTTTACGCAACGGGTTAAGAAATTATTTTGACTCAATATATCCGAATATTGGACTTCGTGATTTAGAAAAAGCGGCTAGCATGCAACATAAAGAAGCATGTTATGCTTACGGATTAGTAATGTTCGCTTCTCACCAAAGTGAGAACAAGAACATCGGGCTACAACTATTAAACAAAACATTTCCACAAGTGACGGAGTCGGTAATTGGGGTAAGAAATGAGGTTTTTAGATTATTACGGGACTGTTGAACATTACGTAACCCTCGTCCCTTTGACGACGTTACAACACGCTGTCTTATCAACGGCCATAACGGTTATGTTGCACAAGACCAAGGATGGGAAGTAGTCCTAGTAAAACCAGAATGCATGACTTGTTTCTGGACGTATGAATTACGTGTCTTTATTGCCTTTGCTGAACGACTTGTGTAATAGCTAGAATTATCTTCACATCTATCTTGTATCAAAGTTATTGTGTGCTATATTTCATGCTTTATGTAAAATAAGCGGTATTGTAAGTTTGTAAAATATTGTATAAAAGTTTGAACGCGAAATATTATTATAATCAGTTTTTCATATAGAATTGTAGTAGTTGAATTGTATATTAGCTACTAAGTATGAACTTAACGGGTAGGAACTACCCGAATTTAAACTTATAAAACGCTAATATGAAGAAAAAGATTTTATAAATGAGTTCATATTATGCTACGAAATACTATTAACTACTCTTAATATTCTGTATGATTAACTTGTTCCATTTGACTATTTTGAAGGAAATGGCACCGACTACTCGACACACCGTGAATATGAATGAAGAGGAATTCCGTACTTTTCTAGCTTCAAACATAGCCGCAGTACAGGCTGCGCTACATACCAACAATAACCTTGGATCTAGCAGTACAGGAAATCGTGTAGGATGCACCTACAAAGAATTCACTGCCTGCAAACCTTTGGAATTTGATGGAACCGAAGGACCGATCGGATTGAAACGGTGGACCGAGAAGGTCGAATCGGTGTTTGCCATAAGTATGTGTACTGAAGAGGACAAAGTGAAGTACGCTACGCATACCTTCACAGGTTCTGCGTTAACATGGTGGAATACCTATCTAGAGCAAGTGGGACAAGACGATGCGTACGCACTACCGTGGTCAGCATTCAAGCACTTGATGAACGAGAAGTACCGTCCCAGAACCGAGGTCAATAAGCTCAAGACAGAACTTAGAGGGTTACGAACCCAAGGATTTGATATTACCACGTACGAAAGACGATTCACAGAATTGTGCCTATTGTGTCCGGGAGCATTCGAAGATGAGGAAGAGAAGATCGACGCATTTGTGAAAGGATTACCGGAAAGAATCCAAGAAGATATAAGTTCACACGAGCCCGCCTCCATACAACAGGCATGTAGAATGGCTCACAAACTAGTGAACCAGATTGAAGAAAGAATTAAAGAACAGACTGCTGAAGAGGCCAATGTGAAGCAAGTCAAAAGAAAGTGGGAGGAAAACGGTGATAAGAATCACCAATACAACAACAACAGCAATTACAACAATAATCGCAACAATTATCCCAACAATCGCAACATCAATCGCAACTACAACAAACGGCCCAACAACAACAACAACCACAACAACAACAACAACAACAACAGCAACTACAACAATCATCCCAACAACAATAATAACCGCAACAACAACAACAATCAGAAGCAGCTATGCCAAAGGTGTGAAAAGAATCACTCGGGGTTCTGCACCAAATTTTGCAACAAGTGTAAAAGAAATGGTCATAGCGCGGCGAAGTGTGAGGTCCACGGACCAGTGGTTAATAGAACGAAAGGAACAAATGGTGTCGGAACGAGTAATGGCGGAGCAAGTAGTGTCGGAGCAAGTTATGCCAATGTAGTTTGTTATAAATGTGGAAAACCGGGCCACATTATTAGAAATTGCCCGAACCAGGAGAACACGAATGGACAAGGCCGTGGAAGAGTTTTCAATATTAATGCGGCAGAGGCACAAGAAGACCCGGAGCTTGTTACGGGTACGTTTCTTATTGACAATAAATCTGCTTACGTTTTATTTGATTCGGGTGCGGATAGAAGCTATATGAGTAGAGATTTTTGTGCTAAATTAAGTTGTCCATTGACGCCTTTGGATAGTAAATTTTTACTCGAATTAGCAAATGGTAAATTAATTTCAGCAGATAATATATGTCGGAATCGAGAAATTAAACTGGTTAGCGAAACATTTAAGATTGATTTGATACCAGTAGAGTTAGGGAGTTTTGATGTGATAATCGGTATGGACTGGTTGAAAGAAGTGAAAGCAGAGATCGTTTGTTACAAAAATGCAATTCGCATTATACGAGAAAAAGGAAAACCCTTAATGGTGTACGGAGAAAAGGGCAACACGAAGCTACATCTTATTAGTAATTTGAAGGCACAAAAACTAATAAGAAAAGGTTGCTATGCTGTTCTAGCACACGTCGAGAAAGTACAAACTGAAGAAAAGAGCATCAATGATGTTCCCATTGCAAAAGAATTTCCCGATGTATTTCCGAAAGAATTACCGGGATTACCCCCACATCGATCCGTTGAATTTCAAATAGATCTTGTACCAGGAGCTGCACCAATAGCTCGTGCTCCTTACAGACTCGCACCCAGCGAGATGAAAGAACTGCAAAGCCAATTACAAGAACTTTTAGAGCGTGGTTTCATTCGACCAAGCACATCACCATGGGGAGCTCCTGTTTTGTTTGTCAAGAAGAAAGATGGTACATTCAGGTTGTGTATCGACTACCGAGAGTTGAACAAACTTACCATCAAGAACCGCTACCCACTACCGAGAATCGATGACTTATTTGATCAACTACAAGGCTCGTCTGTTTATTCAAAGATTGACTTACGTTCCGGGTATCATCAAATGCGGGTGAAAGAAGATGATATTCCAAAGACTGCTTTCAGAACACGTTACGGTCATTACGAGTTTATGGTCATGCCGTTTGGTTTAACTAATGCACCAGCTGTGTTCATGGACCTTATGAACCGAGTGTGTGGACCATACCTTGACAAGTTTGTCATTGTTTTCATTGATGACATACTTATTTACTCAAAGAATGACCAAGAACACGGTGAACATTTGAGAAAGGTGTTAGAAGTATTGAGGAAGGAAGAATTGTACGCTAAGTTTTCAAAGTGTGCATTTTGGTTGGAAGAAGTTCAATTCCTCGGTCACATAGTGAACAAAGAAGGTATTAAGGTGGATCCAGCAAAGATAGAAACTGTTGAAAAGTGGGAAACCCCGAAAACTCCGAAACACATACGCCAGTTTTTAGGACTAGCTGGTTACTACAGAAGGTTCATCCAAGACTTTTCCAGAATAGCAAAACCCTTGACTGCATTAACGCATAAAGGGAAGAAATTTGAATGGAATGATGAACAAGAGAAAGCATTTCAGTTATTGAAGAAAAAGCTAACTACGGCACCTATATTGTCATTGCCTGAAGGGAATGATGATTTTGTGATTTATTGTGACGCATCAAAGCAAGGTCTCGGTTGTGTATTAATGCAACGAACGAAGGTGATTGCTTATGCGTCTAGACAATTGAAGATTCACGAACAAAATTATACGACGCATGATTTGGAATTAGGCGCGGTTGTTTTTGCATTAAAGACTTGGAGGCACTACTTATATGGGGTCAAAAGTATTATATATACCGACCACAAAAGTCTTCAACACATATTTAATCAGAAACAACTGAATATGAGGCAGCGTAGGTGGATTGAATTATTGAATGATTACGACTTTGAGATTCGTTACCACCCGGGGAAGGCAAATGTGGTAGCCGATGCCTTGAGCAGGAAGGACAGAGAACCCATTCGAGTAAAATCTATGAATATAATGATTCATAATAACCTTACTACTCAAATAAAGGAGGCGCAACAAGGAGTTTTAAAAGAGGGAAATTTAAAGGATGAAATACCCAAAGGATCGGAGAAGCATCTTAATATTCGGGAAGACGGAACCCGGTATAGGGCTGAAAGGATTTGGGTACCAAAATTTGGAGATATGAGAGAAATGGTACTTAGAGAAGCTCATAAAACCAGATACTCAATACATCCTGGAACGGGGAAGATGTACAAGGATCTCAAGAAACATTTTTGGTGGCCGGGTATGAAAGCCGATGTTGCTAAATACGTAGGAGAATGTTTGACGTGTTCTAAGGTCAAAGCTGAGCATCAGAAACCATCAGGTCTACTTCAACAACCCGAAATCCTGGAATGGAAATGGGAAAACATTACCATGGATTTTATCACTAAATTGCCAAGGACTGCAAGTGGTTTTGATACTATTTGGGTAATAGTTGATCGTCTCACCAAATCAGCACACTTCCTGCCAATAAGAGAAGATGACAAGATGGAGAAGTTAGCACGACTGTATTTGAAGGAAGTCGTCTCCAGACATGGAATAGCAATCTCTATTATCTCTGATAGGGATGGCAGATTTATTTCAAGATTCTGGCAGACATTACAGCAAGCATTAGGAACTCGTCTAGACATGAGTACTGCCTATCATCCACAAACTGATGGGCAGAGCGAAAGGACGATACAAACGCTTGAAGACATGCTACGAGCATGTGTTATTGATTTCTGAAACAGTTGGGATCGACATCTACCGTTAGTAGAATTTTCCTACAACAACAGCTACCATTCAAGCATTGAGATGGCGCCGTTTGAAGCACTTTATGGTAGAAAGTGCAGGTCTCCGATTTTTTGGAGTGAAGTGGGGGATAGACAGATTACGGGTCCGGAGATTATACAAGAAACTACCGAGAAGATCATCCAAATTCAACATCGGTTGAAAACCGCCCAAAGTCGACAAAAGAGCTACGCTGACATTAAAAGAAAAGATATAGAATTTGAAATTGGAGAGATGGTCATGCTTAAAGTTGCACCTTGGAAAGGCGTTGTTCGATTTGGTAAACGAGGGAAATTAAATCCAAGGTATATTGGACCATTCAAGATTATTGATCGTGTCGGACCAGTAGCTTACCGACTTGAGTTACCTCAACAACTCGCGGCTGTACATAACACTTTCCACGTCTCGAATTTGAAGAAATGTTTTGCTAAAGAAGATCTCACTATTCCGTTAGATGAAATCCAAATCAACGAAAAACTCCAATTCATCGAAGAACCCGTCGAAATAATGGATCGTGAGGTTAAAAGACTTAAGCAAAACAAGATACCAATTATTAAGGTTCGATGGAATGCTCGTAGAGGACCCGAGTTCACCTGGGAGCGTGAAGATTAGATGAAGAAGAAATACACGCATCTATTTCCAGAAGATTCGTCAACACCTTCAACAGCTTAAAATTTCGGGACGAAATTTATTTAACGGGTAGGTACTGTAGTGACCCGAACTTTTCCATGTTTATATATATTAATTGAGATTGATATTTACATGATTAAATGTTTCCAACATGTTAAGCAATCAAACTTGTTAAGACTTGATTAATTGAAATAGGTTTCATATAGACAATTGACCACCCAAGTTGACCGGTGATTCACGAACGTTAAAACTTGTAAAAACTATATGATGACATATATATGGTTATATATATAGTTAACATGATATTATGATAAGTAAACATATCATTAATTATATTAACAATGAACTACATATGTAAAAACAAGACTACTAACTTAATGATTTTGAAACGAGACATATATGTAACGATTATCGTTGTAACGACATTTAATGTATATATATCATATTAAGAGATATTCGTACATCATAATATCATGATAATATAATAATTTAAAATCTCTTTTGATATTATAAACATTGGGTTAACAACATTTAACAAGATCGTTAACCTAAAGGTTTCAAAACAACATTTACATGTAACGACTAACGATGACTTAACGACTCAGTTAAAATGTATATACATGTAGTGTTTTAATATGTATTCATACACTTTTGAAAGACTTCAAGACACTTATAAAAATACTTCTACTTAACAAAAATGCTTACAATTACATCCTCGTTCAGTTTCATCAACAATTCTACTCGTATGCACCCGTATTCGTACTCGTACAATACACAGCTTTTAGATGTATGTACTATTGGTATATACACTCCAATGATCAGCTCTTAGCAGCCCATGTGAGTCACCTAACACATGTGGGAACCATCATTTGGCAACTAGCATGAAATATCTCATAAAATTACAAAAATATGAGTAATCATTCATGACTTATTTACATGAAAACAAAATAACATATCCTTTATATCTAATCCATACAACAACGACCAAAAACACCTACAAACACTTTAATTCTTCAATTTTCTTCATCTAATTGATCTCTCTCAAGTTCTATCTTCAAGTTCTAAGTGTTCTTCATAAATTCCAAAAGTTCTAGTTTCATAAAATCAAGAATACTTTCAAGTTTGCTAGCTCACTTCCAATCTTGTAAGGTGATCATCCAACCTCAAGAAATCTTTGTTTCTTACAGTAGGTTATCATTCTAATACAAGGTAATAATCATATTCAAACTTTGGTTCAATTTCTATAACTATAACAATCTTATTTCAAGTGATGATCTTACTTGAACTTGTTTTCGTGTCATGATTCTGCTTCAAGAACTTCGAGCCATCCAAGGATCCATTGAAGCTAGATCCATTTTTCTCTTTTCCAGTAGGTTTATCCAAGGAACTTAAGGTAGTAATGATGTTCATAACATCATTCGATTCATACATATAAAGCTATCTTATTCGAAGATTTAAACTTGTAATCACTAGAACATAGTTTAGTTAATTCTAAACTTGTTCGCAAACAAAAGTTAATCCTTCTAACTTGACTTTTAAAATAAACAAAACACATGTTCTATATCTATATGATATGCTAACTTAATGATTTAAAACCTGGAAACACGAAAAACACCGTAAAACCGGATTTACGCCGTCGTAGTAACACCGCGGGCTGTTTTGGGTTAGTTAATTAAAAACTATGATAAACTTTGATTTAAAAGTTGATATTCAGAGAAAATGATTTTTATTATGAACATGAAACTATATCCAAAAATTATGGTTAAACTCAAAGTGGAAGTATGTTTTCTAAAATGGTCATCTAGACGTCGTTCTTTCGACTGAAATGACTACCTTTACAAAAACGACTTGTAACTTATTTTTCCGACTATAAACCTATACTTTTCTGTTTAGATTCATAAAATAGAGTTCAATATGAAACCATAGCAATTTGATTCACTCAAAACGGATTTAAAATGAAGAAGTTATGGGTAAAACAAGATTGGATAATTTTTCTCATTTTAGCTACGTGAAAATTGGTAACAAATCTATTCCAACCATAACTTAATCAACTTGTATTGTATATTATGTAATCTTGAGATACCATAGCCACGTATACAATGTTTTGACCTATCATGTCGACACATCTATATATATTTCGGAACAACCATAGACACTCTATATGTGAATGTTGGAGTTAGCTATACAGGGTTGAGGTTGATTCCAAAATATATATAGTTTGAGTTGTGATCAATACTGAGATACGTATACACTGGGTCGTGGATTGATTCAAGATAATATTTATCGATTTATTTCTGTACATCTAACTGTGGACAACTAGTTGTAGGTTACTAACGAGGACAGCTGACTTAATAAACTTAAAACATCAAAATATATTAAAAGTGTTGTAAATATATTTTGAACATACTTTGATATATATGTATATATTGTTATAGGTTCGTGAATCAACCAGTGGCCAAGTCTTACTTCTCGACGAAGTAAAAATCTGTGAAAGTGAGTTATAGTCCCACTTTTAAAATCTAATATTTTTGGGATGAGAATACATGCAGGTTTTATAAATGATTTACAAAATAGACACAAGTACATGAAACTACATTCTATGGTTGAATTATCGAAATCGAATATGCCCCTTTTTATTAAGTCTGGTAATCTAAGAATTAGGGAACAGACACCCTAATTGACGCGAATCCTAAAGATAGATCTATTGGGCCTAACAAACCCCATCCAAAGTACCGGATGCTTTAGTACTTCGAAATTTATATCATATCCGAAGGGTGTACCGGAATGATGGGGATATTCTTATATATGCATCTTGTTAATGTCGGTTACCAGGTGTTCACCATATGAATGATTTTTATCTCTATGTATGGGATGTGTATTGAAATATGAAATCTTGTGGTCTATTATTATGATTTGATATATATAGGTTAAACCTATAACTCACCAACATTTTTGTTGACGTTTTAAGCATGTTTATTCTCAGGTGATTATTAAGAGCTTCCGCTGTCGCATACTTAAATAAGGACGAGATTTGGAGTCCATGCTTGTATGATATTGTGTAAAAACTGCATTCAAGAAACTTATTTTGTTGTAACATATTTGTATTGTAAACCATTATGTAATGGTCGTGTGTAAACAGGATATTTTTGATTATCATTATTTGATAATCTACGTAAAGCTTTTTAAACCTTTATTGATGAAATAAAGGTTATGGTTTGTTTTAAAATGAATGCAGTCTTTGAAAAACGTCTCATATAGAGGTCAAAACCTCGCAACGAAATCAATTAATATGGAACGTTTTTAATCAATAAGAACGGGACATTTCAACGATGACTTACCGACTCCATTAAAATGTATATACATGTAGTATATTTAAATATATTTAAACACTTTTGAAAGACTTCAAGACACTTATCAAAGTACTTCTACTTAACAAAAATGCTTACAATTACATACTCGTTCATTTTCATTAACAATTCTACTCGTATGCACCCGTATTCTTACTCGTACAATACTCAGCTTCTAAATGTATTTACTATTGGTATATACACTTTAATGATCAGCTCTTAGCAGCCCTTATGAGTCACCTAACCATGTCGAAACCATAATTTAACATCTAGCATGAAATATCTCATAAAATTACAAACTAATGGAGCCTATTTGGAGACTACACATTCACGTGAATGAGGAGTACCATAAACACATTCACTTTGCAATTTTCTTGAATCAAACTACTCTCTATCAAGTGTTCTTCCATTATTCTAAGTGTTCTTCATCATCTTCATCAAAATCTAGCTCAATCTAGTTCATAAATCCATACATAAACCAAGTTATAAAACAACTACTCAAGAACACACCAACAACACTTCCAAGTTTGCTAGCTTACTTCCAATCTTGCAAATCCACTTTGAGTAATCATCCAGCCTCAAGAAATCTTTCTTATTTACAGTAAGATATCTTTCTAATACAAGGTAATACTCATATTCAAACTTTGATTCAATTTCTATAACTTTAACAATCTTATTTCGAGTGGAAATCTTACTTGAACTTATTTTCATGTCATGATTCTACTTCAAGAACGTTCAAGCCATCCAAGGATCCTTTGAAGCTAGATCTATTTTTCTCATTTCCAGTAGGTTTATCAACAAAAATTGAGGTAGTAATGATATTCATAACATCATTCGATTCATATATATAAAACTACCATATTCAAAGGTTTAAGTTTGTAATCACTAGAACATAGTTTAGTTAATTTAAACTTGTTCTCAAATAAAAGTTAATCCTTCTAACTTGACTTTTAAAATCAACTAAACACATGTTCTATATCTATATGATATGCTAACTTAATGATTTAAAACCTGAAAACACGAAAAACACCGTAAAACCGGATATACGCCGTCGTAGTAACACCGCGGGCTGTTTTGGGTTAGTTAATTAAAAACTATGATAAACTTTGATTTAAAAGTTGTTCTTCTGGAAAAATGATTTTTCTTATGAACATGAAACTATATCCAAAAATCATGGTTAAACTCAAAGTGAAAGTATATTTTTCAAAATGGTCATCAAGACGTCGTTCTTTCGACTGAAATGACTACCTTTACAAAAATGACTTGTAATCTGTATTTCCGACTATAAACTTATACTTTTTTTGCTTAGATTCATAAACTTAAGTTCAATATGAAACCATAGCAACTTGAATCACTCAAAACGGATTTAAAACGAAGAAGTTATGGGTAAAACAAGATTGGATAATTTTGCTTGATGTAGCTACGTAAAAATTGGTAACAAATCTATATTAATCATATCCTAGCTAACTTATATTGTATCATACATGTATTCTAATATATTATGTAATCTTTGGATACCATAGACACGTATGCAAATGTTTTGACATATCATATCGACCCATGTATATATATTATTTGGAACAACCATAGACACTCTATATGCAGTAATGATTGAGTTAGCTATACAGGGTTGAGGTTGATTCCAAAAATATATATACTTTGAGTTGTGATCTAGTCTGAGACGTGTATACACTGGGTCGTGGATTGATTCAAGATAATATATATCGATTTATTTCTGTACATCTAACTGTGGACAACTAGTTGTAGGTTACTAACGAGGACAACTGACTTAATAAACTTAAAATATTAAAACGTATTAAAAATGTTGTAAATATATTTTGAACATACTTTGATATATATGTATATATATGTACATATTTGTTATAGGTTCGTGAATCAACCAGTGGCCAAGTCTTACTTTCCGACGAAGTAAAAATATGTGAAAGTGAGTTATAGTCCCACTTTTAAAATCTAATATTTTGGGATGAGAATACATGCAATTTTATAAATGTTTTACGAAATAAACACAAGTAAATGAAACTACATTATATGGGTGAATGATCGAAGCCGAATATGCCCCTTTTTGCTTGGTAGCCTAAGAATTAGTAAACCGATCTACTAATTGACGCGAATCCTAAAGATAGATCTATTGGGCCCAACGAACCCCATCCAAAGTACCGGATGCTTTAGTACTTCGAATTCGTTTTTATCATGTCTGAAGGATTTCCCGGAATGATAGGGGATATTCTTATATCTTGTTAATGTCGGTTACCAGGTGTTCACCATATGAATGATTTTTATCTCTATGTATGGAATGTATATTGAAATATGAAATCTTGTGGTCTATTATTACGATTTAATAAATATATAGGTAAAACCTATAACTCACCAACATTTTTGTTGACGTTTAAAGCATGTTTATTCTCATGTGATTATTAAGAGCTTCCGCTGTTGCATGCTAATATATGGACAAGATTTGGTGTCAGCATGCTTGTACAATATTGTTTAAAACTGCATTCGAGATTTATTTTGTTGTAACATATTAATATTGTAAACCAATATGTATTGGTAGTGTGTAAGTGTGATATTTTTAGATTATCATTTCTGGATAATCTAGGTGGTGTCTTTTTAACCTTGTCGATAAAATAAAGGTTATGGTTTTGGTTTAAAAACGAATGCAGTCTTTGAAAAACGTCTCATATAGAGGTCAAAATCTCACAACGAAATCAATTAATATGGAACGTTTATAATCAATATGAACGGGACATTTCAGTTGGTATCAGAGCGTTTGTCTTAGAGAACCAGAAATTTGCATTAGTGTGTCTTATCGAGTTTGTTAGGATACATTAGTGATTCTGGACTTCGACCGTGTTTTCTTTAAAAACGATTGCTTAACACTTTTGTTGGAAACTATATATTATTAACATGTAAATATTATGTGATATATTAAACTCTTAATGTGTTTGATATTGTGTGATAGAAGTCTACCACTAGTACAAATCCCATCGACTCACCTAATAATAATGAAGAGTCGAATATATTTTGGGAAGATTCACAAATTCCCGAAGAAGAACCGGTAGAGGAGGAACCGGAAGAGGAGGAACCGGAAGAAGAGGAACCGTAAGAAGAGGAACTGGAAGAGGAGGAACCGGAAGAGGAAGAACCAGAAGAAGAAGAGGTTCCGGAGGAAGAAATATTGATACCTGCAGTAAATCGATTAAATAAAAGAAAATCCTCAACCAACGGACTAAAGTTAAAAATGGTCAATTGTGTTTCTGCCGAGGAAGCAAAATATTGGGAAGTTTACCAATTTTACGGAGAATCGGATCCCGATGAGGATTCCGATGATGTTATAGAAATTACCTCGACCCAATTTAATAAAGCAAAAGAAAATAATAAGGGAAAAGGTATAAACATAGAGAAACCTGATTCCAACCCCGATAAGCTTTATATGTATCGGCAACATCCGTATTTCCTAAATTGTAACAATAACCCGGGAACCTCTAAACCACCAGGTTTTTCTAAACCATTGTGGAAAACGACGGCTCGTATTAGAGGAACACCATATATCCCTAGAAAATTAGGAAAACGAACCAAGTCCGAAGAAGAAGAAACCAGTGATTCAGATTAGAGGGTTGTAATCATGTTGTGTATTATATGTATTGTAGTGTGCTTGTACTTTTATGTTCTATGTAAAAAAAGCTTGTATTGTTTGTTAATTATCTTTTACGAATCTAATCCTTGTCTATTTTACAGTATAAAAACACAAAATGGACGTTAATGGTAGACAACCGAATATTTAAGAAGACCTACCAGAGGATATGATTGATGAAATCTTGTCTAGAGTCGGTCAGAATTCATCAGCACAATTAGTTATGGCGAAATTAACTTGTCAAACATTTGAAAGACTTTCCAGAAATGCCTTAGTTTATAAAAGGCTTTCCTTTGATAGGTGGGGTATATCACATTGGGGAGACCGTAAGTTACGCCGTGTTTTCTTTAAAGCGTTAAATGCGGGGAACCCAAATGCAATTTTACGCTACGGGTTAAGAACCTATTTTGACTCAACATATCCCAACATAGGATTTCGTGAGTTAGAAAGAGCTTCTAACATGCAACATAAAGAAGCATGTTATACTTACGGGTTAGTGATGTTCGCTTCTTACCAAAGTGAGAAAAAGAACATCGGATTACAACTTTTAAATAAAACCTTCCACAAGTGACGGATTCAGTAGTTGGGGTGAGAAACAAGGTTTTTAGATTATTACGGGGCTGTTGGACATTACGAAACCCTCGTCCTTTTGACGACATTACAACATTCTGCCTAGCCAATGGTCATAACCGTTACTTTCCACAAGACCAAGGATGGGAAGTCGTCTTAGTAAAACCAGAATGCATGACTTGTTTCTGGACTTATGAATTACGTGTCTTTATTTCTTTTGCTGAACAACTTGCGTATTAACTAGAATTGCCTTTATAGCTGCCGAGTAGCAAAGTTATTATGTGCTATATTTCATCCTATATGTATAATAGCGGTATTGTAAGTTTGTAAAATATTGTATAAAATTTGAACGCGAAATTTTATTATAATCAGTTTTTTCATATAGAATTGTGGTAGTTAAATTGTATATTAGCTACTAAGTATGAACTTAACGGGTAGGTACTACCCGAATTAAAACTATAAAACGCTAATATGAAGAAAAAGCTTTTATAAATGAGTTCATACTATGCTACGAAATACTATTGACTATTCTTAAAATTCTATATGATTAACTTAATTCTTTTGGGCTATTTTTGAAGGAAATGGCACCGACGACTCGTCAGAATTTGAATATGAACGAGGAAGACTTCTGTGTTTTCCTTGCAGCAAACATAGCCACAGTACAGACAGCGATGCAAAATAACAATAACTCTGGATCTAGCAGTGGAACTAATTTCACAAGAAATCGTGTAGGATGCTCCTACAAAGAATTCACTGCCTGCAAACCTTTGGAATTTGATGGAACCGAAGGACCAATTGGATTGAAACGGTGGACCGAGAAGGTCGAATCGGTGTTTGCCATAAGTAAGTGTACTAAAGAGGACAAAGTTAAGTACGCATACCTTCACAGGTACTGCGTTAACGTGGTGGAACACCTATCTTGAACAGGTAGGACAAAATGCTGCTTACGCACTACCGTGGTCGGCATTCAAGCAATTGATGAACGAGCAGTACCGTCCTAGAAACGAAGTCAATAAGCTCAAGGTAGAGCTTAGAGAGTTACGAACACAAGGGTTCGACATTACCACATATGAACAACGATTCACAAAGTTGTGCCTATTGTGTCCAGGAACGTTCGAAGATGAAGAAGAGAAGATCGACGCGTTTATAAAAGGGTTACCAGTAAGGATTCAAGAAGATGTGAGTTCATACGAGCCCGCTTCCATACAAAAGGCAAGTCGAATGGCTCATAAACTCATAAATCAGATTGAGGGAAGAAATAAAGAGCATGCCGCCGAAGAAGCCAACACGAAACAACTCAAGAGGAAGTGGGAGGAAAACGGTGAAAAGAATCACCAGTACAACAACAATAACAATTACAACCACAACCGCAACAACTATCCCAACAACCGCAACAACAATCGCAACAATAATCGCAATCCTAACAATAACTACAAAAAACGTCCCAACAACAACAACAACTACAACAAACGTTTCAATAACAATAACAATCCCAACAACAACTTCAATAACAACAACGGCAACAAAAACCAAAATCAGCCATGTCACAGGTGTGAAGAAAATCACCCGGGGTTTTGCACGACATTTTGCAACAGGTGTAAAAGAAATGGTCATAGCGCCACAAAGTGTGAGTATTACGGACCAAGGTTTTACAAAACTAATGGAATAAATAGTGTCAGAACAAGTGATGCCAGAACGAATAGTGCTGGAGCAAATAATACCAACGCTGTTTGTTATAAATGTGAAAAACCAGGCCACATTATTAGAAATTTCCCGAAACAAGGGAATACTAATGGGCAGGGCCGCGGAAGAGTTTTCAATATTAATGCGGCAGAAGCACATGAAGACCCCGAGCTTGTTACGGGTACGTTTCTTATTGACGATAAATCTGCTTATGTTTTATTTGATTCGGGTACGGATAGAAGCTATATGAGTAGAGATTCTTGTGCTAAATTAAGTTGCCCATTGACGCATTTGGATAGTAAATTTTTTCTCGAATTAGCAAACGGTAAATTAATTTCAGCAGATAATATATGTCGGGATAGAGAAATTAAACTGGGGAACGAAACGTTTAAAATGATTTAATACCAGTCGAGTTAGGGAGTTTTGATGTAATAATTGGCATGGACTGGTTGAAAAAGGTGAGAGCAGAGGTCGTGTGTTACAAAAATGCGATTCGCATTGTGCGTGAAAAAGGAAGACCTTTAATGGTGTACGGAGAAAAGAATAACGCAAAATTAAATCTTATTAGTAGTATGAAGGCGCAAAAACTAATAAGAAAAGGTTGTTACGTCATTCTAGCACACATCGAGGAAGTTAAACCTGAAGAAAAGAACATCAGTGATGTTCTCGTTGCAAAAGAATTTCCCGATGTATTTCTGAAAGAATTACCGGGATTACCCCCACATCGATCCGTTGAATTTCAAATAGACCTTGTACAAGGAGCTGCACCAATAGCTCGTGCTCCATACAGACTCATACCCAGCGAAATGAAAGAATTACAAAGTTAGTTACAGGAAATTTTAGAGCGTGGTTTCATTCGATCAAGCACATCACCATGGGGAGCTCCTGTTTTGTTTGTCAAGAAGAAGGATGGTACATTTAGGTTGTGTATCGACTACCGAGAGTTGAACAAACTTACCATCAAGAACCGCTACCCACCACTGAGAATCGATGACTTATTTGATCAACTACAAGGCTCGTCGGTTTATTCAAAGATTGATTTACGTTCTGAGTATCATCAAATGCGGGTGAAGGAGGATGATATTCCAAAGACTGCTTTTAGGATGCGTTACGGTCATTACGAGTTTATGTTTATGCCGTTTGGGTTGACTACCGCACCAGCTGTGTTCATGGACCTCATGAACCGAGTGTGTGGACCATACCTTGACAAGTTTGTCATTGTTTTTATCGATGACATACTTATTTACTCAAAGAATGACCAAGAGCACGAAGAACATTTGAGAAAAGTGCTAGAGTTGTTAAGGAAAGAAAAACTGTACGCTAAATTTTCAAAGTGTGCATTTTGGTTGGAAGAAGTTCAATTCCTCGGTCATATAGTGAACAAAGAAGGTATTCAGGTGGATCCAGCAAAGATTGAAACCGTTGAAAAGTGAGAAACCTCAAAAACTCCGAAACGTATAAGCCAATTTTTAGGACTAGCTGGTTACTACAGAAGATCATCCAAGATTTTTCCAAAATAGCAAAACCCTTGACTGCATTAACGCATAAATGGAAGAAATTTGAATGGAAAGATGAACAAGAGAAAGCGTTTCAATTGTTGAAGAAAAAGTTAACTACGACACCTATATTGTCATTACCTGAAGGGAATGATAATTTTGTGATATATTGTGACGCCTCAAAGCAAGGTCTCGGTTGTGTATTAATGCAACGAACGAAAGTAATTGCTTATGCGTCTAGACAATTGAAGATTCACGAGCAGAATTATACGATGCATGATTTGGAATTAGGCGCGGTTGTTTTTGCATTAAAGACTTGGAGGCACTACTTATATGGGGTCAAAAGTATTATATATACCGACCACAAAAGTCTTCAACTCATATTTAATCAGAAACAACTGAACATAAGGCAGCGCAGGTGGATTGAATTGTTGAATGATTATGACTTTGAGATTCGTTACCAACCGGGGAAGGCAAATGTGGTAGCCGACGCCTTGAGCAGAAAGGACAGAGAATCCATTCGAGTAAAAGCTATGAATATAATGATTCGCACTAACATTACTACTCAAATAAAGGAGGCGCAACAAGGAGTTTTAAAAGAGGGAAATTTAAAGGATGAAATACCCAAAGGATCGGAGAAGCATCTTAATATTTGGGAAGACGGAACCCGGTATAGGGCTGAAAAGATTTGGGTACCAAAATTTGGAGATATGAAAGAAATGGTACTTAGAGAAGCTCATAAAACCAGATACTCAATACATCCTGGAACGGAGAAGATGTACAAGGATCTCAAGAAACATTTTTGGTGGCCAGGTATGAAAGCCGATGTTGCTAAATACGTAGGAGAATGTTTGACGTGTTCTAAGGTCAAAGCGGAGCATCAGAAACCATCAGGTCTACTTCAACAACCCGAAATCTCGAAATGGAAATGGGAAAACATTACCATGGATTTCATCACTAAATTGCCAAGGACTGCAAGTAGTTTTGATACTATTTGGGTAATAGTTGATCGTCTCACCAAATCAGCACAATTCCTGCCAATAAGAGAAGATGACAAGATGGAGAAGTTAGCACGACTGTATTTGAAGGAAGTCGTCTCCAGACATGGAATACCAATCTCTATTATCTCTGATAGGGATGGCAGATTTATTTCAAGATTCTGACAGGCATTACAGCAAGCATTAGGAACTCTTCTAGACATGAGTACTGATTATCATCCACAAACTGATGGGCAGAGCGAAAGGACGATACAAAAGCTTGAAGACATGCTACGAGCATGTGTTATTGATTTCGGAAACAGTTGGGATCGACACCTTCCGTTAGCAGTATTTTCCTACAACAATAGCTACCATTCAAGCATTGAGATGGCGCCGTTTGAAGCACTCTATGGTAGAAAGTGCAGGTCTCCGATTTGTTGGAGTGAAGTGGGGATAGACAGATTATGGGTCCGGAGATAATACAAGAAACTACCGAGAAGATCATTCAAATTCAACAACGGTTGAAAACCGTCCAAAGTCAACAAAAGAGCTACGCTGACATTAAAAGAAAAGATATAGAATTTGAAATTGGAGAGATGGTCATGCTTAAAGTTGCACCTTGGAAAGGCGTTGTTCAATTTGGTAAACGAGGGAAATTAAATCCAAGGTATATTGGACCATTCAAGATTATTGATCGTGTCGGACCAGTAGCTTACCGACTTGAGTTACCTCAACAACTAGCGGCTATACATAACACTTTCCACGTCTCGAATTTGAAGAAATATTTTGCTAAAGAAGATCTCACTATTGCGTTAGACGAAATCCAAATCAACGAAAAACTTCAATTCATCGAAGAACCCATCGAAATAATGGATCGTGAGGTTAAAAGACTTAAGCAAAACAAGATACCAATTGTTAAGGTTCGATGGAATGCTCATAGAGGACCCGAGTTCACCTGGGAATGAGAAGATCCGATGAAGAAGAAATACCCGCACTTATTTCCAGAAGATACGTCAACACCTCCAACTTCTTAAAATTTCGGGATGAAATTTATTTAACGGGTAGGTATTGTAGTGACCCGAACTTTTCCATGTTTATATATATTAAATGAAATTGATATTTACATGATTAAGTGTTTCCAACATGTTAAGCAATCAAACTTGTTAAGACTTGATGAATTGAAATAGGTTTTATGGACAATTGACCACCCAAGTTGACCGGCTATTCACGAACGTTAAAACTTGTAAAAACTATATGATGACATATATATGGATATATATATATATATATATATATATATATATATATATATATATATATATATATATATATATATATATATATATATATATATATATATATATATATATATATATATATATATATATATATATATATATAGTTAACATGATATTATGATAAGTATGTACCTCATTAAGTATTTTAACAATGAGTTATATACATAAAAATGAGACTATTGAATTAAGAAACTCGAAAACGATATATATAACGATTATCGTTATAACAACGTCTTACTAATTACATATGAATCATTTTAAGATATTGATACACTATATATAAACATGATAAATGATAAGTAAACATATCATTAAGTATATTAACAATGAACTACATATGTAAAAACAAGACTACTAACTTAAGGATTTCGAAACGAGACATATACGTAACGATTATCGTTGTAACGACATTTAAATGTATATATATATATATATATATATATATATATATATATATATATATATATATATATATATATATCATATTAAGATATATTAATACATCATAATATCATGATAATGTAATAATTTAACATCTCATTAGACATAATAAACAATGAGTTAACAACATTTAACAAGATCGTTAACTTAAAGGTTTCAAAACAACATTTACATGTAACGACTAACGATGACTTAACGACTCCGTTAAAATGTATATACATGTAGTATATTTAAATGTATTTAAACACTTTTGAAAGACTTCAAGACACTTATCAAAGTACTTCTACTTAACAAAAATGCTTACAATTACATACTCGTTCATTTTCATTAACAATTCTACTCGTATGCACCCGTATTCTTACTCATACAATACCCAGCTTCTAAATGTATTTACAATTGGTATATACACTTCAATGATCAGATCTTAGCAGCCCTTATGAGTCACCTAACCATGTGGGAACCATCATTTAACATCTAGCATGAAATATCTCACAAAATTACAAACTAATGGAGCCTATATGGAGACTACACATTCACGTAAATGAGGAGTACCATAAACACATTCACTTTGCAATTTTCTTGAATCAAACTACTCTCTCTCAAGTGTTCTTCCATTGTTATAAGTGTTCTTCATCATCTTCATCAAAATGTAGCTCAATCTAGTTCATAAATCCATACATAAACCAAGTTATAAAACAACTACTTAAGAACACACCAACAACACTTCCAAGTTTGCTAGCTTACTTCCAATCTTGCAAATCTACTTTGAGTGATCATCCAACCTCAAGAAATCTTTCTTATTTACAGTAAGATATCTTTCTAATACAAGTTAATACTCATATTCAAACTTTGATTCAATTTCTATAACTTTAACAATCTTATTTCGAGTGAAAATCATACTTGAACTTGTTTTCATGTCATGATTCTACTTCAAGAACTTTCAAGCCATCCAAGGATCCTTTGAAGCTAGATCTATTTTTCTCATTTCCAGTAGGTTTATCCACAAAACCTGAGGTAGTAATGATGTTCATAATATCATTCGATTCATATATATAAAACTACCTTATTCAAAGGTTTAAGCTTGTAATCACTAGAACATAGTTTAGTTAATTCTAAACTTAAACGCAAACAAAAGTTAATCCTTCTAACTTGAATTTTAAAATCAACTAAACACATGTTCTATATCTATATGATATGCTAAATTAATGATTTAAAACCTGAAAACACGAAAAACACCGTAAAACCGGATATACGCCGTCGTAGTAACACCGCGGGCTGTTTTGGGTTAGTTAATTAAAAACTATGATAAACTTTGATTTAAAATTTGTTCTTCTGGGAAAATTATTTTTCTTATGAACATGAAACTATATCCAAAAATCATGGTTAAACTCAAAGTGAAAGTATGTTTTTCAAAATAGTCATCAAGACGTCGTTCTTTCGATTGAAATGGCTACCTTTACAAAAACGACTTGTAATCTGTATTTTTGACTATAAACTGATACTTTTTCTGTTTTGATTCATAAACTTAAGTTCAATATGAAACCATAGCAACTTGAATCACTCAAAACGGATTTAAAACGAAGAAGTTATGGGTAAAACAAGATTGGATAATTTTGCTTGATGTAGCTACGTAAAAATTGGTATAAAATCTATATTAATCATATCCTAGCTAACTTATATTGTATCATACATGTATTCTAATATATTATGTAATCTTGGGATACCATAGACACGTATGCAAATGTTTTGACATATCATATCGACCCATATATATATATATATATATATATATATATATATATATATATATATATATATATATATATATATATATATATATATATATATATATTATTTAGAACAACCATAGACACTCTATATGTAGTAATGATTGAGTTAGCTATACAGGGTTGAGGTTGATTCCAAAAATATATATACTTTGAGTTGTGATCTAGCCTGAGACGTGTATACACTGGGTCTAGATTGATTCAAGATAATATATATCGATTTATTTCTGTACATCTAACTGTGGACAACTAGTTGTAGGTTACTAACGAGGACAACTGACTTAATAAACTTAAAACATTAAAACGTATTAAAAATGTTGTAAATATATTTTGAACATACTTTGATATATATGTACATATTTGTTATAATTCCGTGAATCAACCAGTGGCCAAGTCTTACTTCCCGACGAAGTAAAAATCTGTGAAAGTGAGTTATAGTCCCACTTTTAAAATCTAATATTTTGGGATGAGAATAAATGCAATTTTATAAATGTTTTACGAAATAGACACAAATAAATGAAACTACATTATATGGGTGAATGATCGAAGCCGAATATGCCTCTTTTTTCTTGGTAGCCTAAGAATTAGTAAACCGATCTACTAATTGACGCGAATCCTAAAGATAGATCTATTGAGCCTAACGAACCCCATCCAATTACCAGATGCTTTAGTAATTCGAATTCTTTTTTATCATGTCCGAAGGATTTCCCGGAATGATAGTGGATATTCTTATATGCATCTTGCTAATATCGGTTACCTGCTGTTCACCATATAAATGATTTTTATCTCTATGTATGGGATGTATATGGAAATATGAAATCTTGTGGTCTATTATTACGATTTGATAAATATATAGGTTAAACCTATAACTCACCAACATTTTTGTTGACGTTTAAAGCATGTTTATTCTCAGGTGATTATTAAGAGCTTCCGCTGTTGCATGCTAATATATGGACAAGATTTGGTGTCAGCATGCTTGTATAATATTGTTAAAACTGCATTCGAGATTTATTTTGTTGTAACATATTAATATTGTAAACCAATATGTATTGGTAGTGTGTAAGTGTGATATTTTTAGATTATCATTTCTGGATAATCTAGGTGGTGTCTTTTTAACCTTGTCGATAAAATAAAGGTTATGGTTTGTTTTAAAAACGAATGCAGTCTTTGAAAAACGTCTCATATAGAGGTCAAAACCTCGCAATGAAATCAATTAATATGGAACGTTTATAATCAATATGAACGGGACATTTCACGATAAGGGTGACAGTTGGTCATATCTGCACGATCGAGGATTTCTGTAGCATATTGTTTCTGAGATAAGAAGAACCCTGTGGTGGTGCGTGTTGCCGAGATACCCAAAAAATAGTTCAGTGGTCCAAGACCAGTCATGGAGAATTCCCTGTGAAGGGAGGTAATAATCCTCTGGAGAAATTCTGCGGAAGAGGCAGTCAGGTTGATATCATCGACATAAAGGAGAAGGTATGCAGTGTCAGGTCCCTGGCGGTAAATAAATAAAGAGGTGTCACACCGACTATGACAAAAACCAATCCGCTGAGCATAGATGGCAAGCGCGGAAACCAAGCACGAGGAGCCTGTTTGAGACCATATAAAGATTTCTGCAAGAGGCAGACATGATCGGGATACCGAGGGTCCCGAAAACCAGGAGGCTGATGCATATAAATAGTCTCAGACAACTGGCCATGGAGGAAAGCATTCTTGACATCTAACTGATGAATCGACCAGTGTCGAGAAACATCTAAGCTGAGAACAGTGCGTATCATGGCCTGTTTGACAACCGGACTGAAGGTCTCATCACAATCAACCTCAACCTATTGGCTACGACCATTGGCAACCAGTCGAGCCTTATACCGATTCAAAGTACCATCCGCATTAAACTTGTGATTAAATAGCCATATGGAGCGAACAATGGTCGTGTCCGAAGGGCGTGGCACAAGTTTCCAAGTACTGTTGTTAATTAAAGCATTAAATTCGTCAGCCATAGCTTCTTTCCAATGAGGGTCATGGAAGGCGTCAGGGTAAGTGCATGGAATAGGAGATGTGGTAGAGGTGTGAAGGTTAAGGTGTTGGATAGGTTTAGTGATTCCATCACGGGCGCGAGTGACAATAGGATGAGTGGACTGAGTGGCGGAAGCGGTAGCCTCAGGAGAAGGAGGCTGTATCTCCGAAGCGTGGGTAGTAGCCCCAGTAGGAGGAGGCTGTGTCTTTGAAGTGTGGGTAGCCCCAGTAGGAGGAGGCTGTGTCTCCGTAGTATGGTCGGTAGCCCAGTAGGAGGAGGCTGTGTCTCCGGATGTGTAGTTGATGAGGCCGGTATGTGGATAGTGCGGGAGTAGAGATTAGGTGGAGCATCCAAGAAATCGTAAGAGGGTGGCTGGGTGGGAGTCATGGAGCCAAAGGGAAAAGATGATTCATCGAAGGTGACATGGCGAGATAAGATAATTCTGTTGGTGGTGAGATCAAGGTAACGATAGCCGCGATGGTTAGTTGGATAAACGAGGAAGATGCATGGGGTAGATCGAGGGGCGAGCTTGTGAGATGTCTGGAGATGCGGATAGCAAAGGCATCCAAAGACACGGAGGGTGGAGTAGTCTGGTTTTTGGTTGTATAGGCGGGTGTGGGGTATGTCGTTATTGATGGCTGATAATGCTAAAAACAAACATATATTTCATAGCATTATTCCTCAAGAAAGACAAGCTTTTAGTTGCAATTGTTCTATTTACAAGAGATATTCGTTTAAATAATAAAAGGTGAAGACAAAAGACAGATTCGACGAATTGAAGATGCAAACGACCAAAAAGCTCAAAAGTACAAAAGACAATCAAAAAGGTTCCAATTATTGATAAGAAACGTCTCGAAATTACAAAAGTACAAGATTCAAAACGCAAAGTACAAGATATTAAATTGTACGCGAGGACGTTCGAAAATCCGGAACCAGGACCAGAGTCAACTCTTAACGCTCGACGCAACGGACTAAAAATTACAAGTTAACTATGTATATAAATATAATATAATATATAATTAATTATATTAATTATATATATATTATATTTATAAATAAAAAACCGTCGGCAGAGAAAAACTCCAAGGACTGAGCTGTAAAAGTAACCTCCGCGACTCGCGGAGTTTGAAGAGGTTTTCACCGCGAGTCGCGGAGCCCCCAATTTCGACTCTGGCTATAAAGCAAACCGAATTCTGATCAAAATTCATCATATTTTTCTTCTCTTATCATACGTAAAATTTATATATATATATATAATTTATATTTTAATTTTAATTTTAATTCTAATAATAAGGGTATGTTAGCGAATATTGTAAGGGTGTAAGTCGAAATTCTGTCCGTGTAACGCTACGCTATTTTTAATCATTGTAAGTTATGTTCAACCTTTTTATATTAATGTCTCGTAGCTAAGTTATTATTATGCTTATTTAAAATTAAGTAATCATGATGTTGGGCTAATTACTAAAATTGGGTAATTGGGCTTTGTACCATAATTGGGGTTTGGATAAAAGAAAGACACTTGTGGAAATTAGACTATGGGCTATTAATGGGCTTTATATTTGTTTAACTAAATGATAGTTTGTTAATGTTAATATAAAGATTTACAATTGGGCGTCCCTATAAATTACCATATACACTCGATCGGACACGATGGGCGGGGTATTTATATGTACGAATAATCGTTCATTTAACCGGACACGGGAATGGATTAATAGCCACTAGAATAATTAAAACAGGGGTGAAATTACATTCAAGGGTAATTGGTGTAATTGTTAACAAAGTAGTAAAACCTTGGTTTACACGCAGTCGATAACCTGGTGTATTCATTAAACAAAGTATTAAAACCTTGTTACAATTCGAATCCCCAATTAGTTGGAATATTTAACTTCGGGTATAAGAATAATTTGATGAGGACACTCGCACTTTATATTTATGACTGATGGACTGTTATGGACAAAAACCAGACGGACATATTAAATAATCCAGGACAAAGGACAATTAACCCATGGGCATAAAACTAAAATTAACACGTCAAACATCATGATTACGGAAGTTTAAATAAGCATAATTCTTTTATTTCATATTTAATTTCCTTTATTTTATATTTAATTGCACTTCTAATTATCGCACTTTTATTTATTGTTATTTAATCGCACTTTTAATTATCGTACTTTTTAATTATCGCAATTTTATTTTATCGCACTTTTATTATTTGCAATTTCATTATCGTTATTTACTTTACGCTTTAATTTAAGTCTTGTATTTATTTTATATTTTACATTAGGTTTTAACTGCGACTAAAGTCTTAAAATCGACAAACCGGTCATTAAACGGTAAAAACCCCCTTTATAATAATAATATTACTTATATATATATTTGTATTTATAATAAAAGTAAACTAATATAGCGTTGAGCTTTGTTTAAAGATTTCCCTGTGGAACGAACCGGACTTACTAAAAACTACACTACTGTACGATTAGGTACACTGCCTATAAGTGTTGTAGCAATGTTTAAGTATATCCATTCTATAAATAAATAAATATCTTGTGTAAAATTGTATCGTATTTAATAGTTTTTCCTAGTAAAATATAAACTATTTTGTATACACCTCGCTTTGACATCAAGTATTTTTGGCGCCGCTGCCGGGGATCACCGAAGCGAAACGTCAATATAAAAAAAAAAAAAAAATTTATATTTTAAGTTTTAATTAGTTTTTGTTATATATATATTTTTGTTTAAAAATTATAAAAATTAAAAAGATAAAAAAAAAAAAATCTTTTAAAACCGAAAAAAAAAAGTATTTTAAATATATTTTTAAGTTTTTCCTTTATTTTTACAAAATTATAAAGTATTTTAAGTTTATTTTTAAGTTTTTATTTTAATTATATATATATATATATATTTTATTTAAATTTAAAACAGAAAAAAAGAAAATAAAATATTAAATATTACGTTGAACCTGTCATTTGACCCCCTGATTTGAACCTGCAAGGCAGGTCATGCGACTCGCATGACCCACCCCCTTATTCCATGCGACTCGCATGAAGGGGTTGACCAGGCCATAAACGAACCCTAATTCCGTATTAATTACGGATATTATTTAATTATTATTATTTAAACCCTAAAACTATTATTATTATTATAATTAAGTTTTTAATTTATTTAGTTATTTTTACTTTTGTTTAGTTTTATTATTTATTTACTTAATACTATAATATAAAAAAATAATATTTTTATAAAATCTAATATTTTTATAACTTTTTATAACTTTTATATTTTTGTATCTTTTAATTGTTTTAGCGTAATTTTTATATTTTTATTATTCGTACTTAGTTTTTAGACATAGTATTTACCGTAGTAATTTTAGATTTTTAGGCTTTGCCGTAAACTCTCTTAAGTGCTTATTCCTTAGATTAAGTATTAGGTGCTTTAGAATTTTGCGACGCCTTTTTAAGTTTTAGTTTTTTTTTTAAGTTATTTCCATTTGGGATTTAGTTTTTCCTGTAAGCTTTAATATTTTTAGACACCTTTTACTATGTATCAATTATCATTCCAATTAGTAATTTCAATTTGCGATTATAATTTTAAGTTAGTTGTAGTAATAAGGTTAGGTTAGTCAAGTATTTTTAAGTTTTTATAAGTTTCTTTTATTTTTCCGTCACCTTTTATTTTTCAACCATTTTTCTTTTTCGACCTTTTGCGACGAACTCTTTTTCTCTCTTATTTCTCGCCATTCTAGTTTTTAGGACTTAGAATTTTTTCTACTTCTTATCTAAATTTCTTAAAATTACGAAAATTTATTTTAAGTGGTTAAATTAATAGACATCAAAATTTTCTGGTTCGTAGTAATAGTTGGATTTGTACGTGGACCGGGTTATTGGAGCCAAACAGTCCTCAATTATATTGAGACCAAACGAATCCTGCCCCTCTGCTGCATCTTTTGGCTATTCGAAACGTAGGCAAAATCAGAAAAGTCTATTAATTGGATAACTTATTATAATTTTTCTTTCCTTTTTAAAAACTAATAGGATATTCAGTGAATGCACCGAGCAAGACGTTCACCACCTTTTGTACGTTCACCACCTGTAACTAGATCAAGACATCGTTTAACGAATATCGCCGCCGTTGATTTTTCTTTAGAATCGTCATCAAGTCAACCAAATCCTCAAACTCAAATTTCCGATAATCCAGTTTTTGAAACAAACCTCACAATTGAGAATCCGGAGAATATTCAGGAACGGTTCGTAGATCCTGAACCATTAAACTTTCCTCCGGAACCACCAATCATTCAAACAGAGATTGTTGAGGAACGAACTATTAAATCAGAATCATCTAGTGATACCGATTCAACAAATTCAATTATGGAGAATCTGGAACCTTTAAGTATGGAAGACCAAATGAGAGCTAAACGCACTGGCCAAGGTCACGCAATTACTCATCCAGACATTAATGCGCCAGATTATGAAATCAAAGGACAAATTCTACACATGGTGAATAATCAATGCCAATTTAGTGGTGCGCCGAAGGAAGATCCAAATGAACATCTACGTACCTTTAATAGGATCTGCACACTATTTAAAATCCGAGAAGTGGAGGATGAACAGATATATCTCATGTTATTTCCCTGGACTTTAAAGGGAGAAGCCAAAGATTGGTTGGAATCGTTACCTGAAGGGGCGATTGATACATGGGATGTTTTAGTTGACAAATTTCTTAAACAATTCTTTCCTGCATCTAAAGCCGTAAGACTTCAAGCAGAAATTGTTACGTTCACACAGAAACCAAATGAAACTCTATATGAGGCGTGGACAAGATATGGAAAGTTGTTAAGAGGATGTCCGCAACATGGTTTAGACACCTGTCAAATAGTACAAATATTCTACCAAGGATGCGACATCACTACAAGAAAAGACATAGATATAGCAGCTGGTGGTTCTATTATGAAGAAAACCGAAACTGACGCTTACAAAATTATTGATAACACTGCTTCCCACTCACATGAGTGGCACCAAGAAAAAGACATCATTAGATCATCTAAAGCAGCTAGAGCCGATTCTAGCCATGACTTAGATTCCATTTCCGCAAAGATAGATGCTGTGGAGAGACGAATGGAAAAGATGACTAAGGATATTCACTCAATACGAATTAGTTGTGAGCAGTGTGGAGGACCACATTTGACAAAAGATTGTCTCAGTATTGAATTAAAAATGGAACAAAGAGAGAATATTTCATACATAAACCAAAGGCCTGGAAATAATTATCAGAATAATTATCAACCGCCAAGACCGATTTACAATCAAAACCAGAATTATAACCGAAATATTCCATACAACAACCAACAAGGTCCTAGCAATCAACAAGTATCCAATAATACTTACAATCAGCAAAGACCTAATTTTCAAAACAAACCACCACAACAAACCGATGATAAAAAGCCGAATTTAGAAGATATGATGACGAAGCTAGTTGAAACTCAAACGCAGTTTTTCACATCTCAAAAACAAACCAATGAACAAAATGCTCAAGCATTTAGAAATCAACAAGCTTCTATTCAAAATCTGGAACAAGAAGTAAGTAACCTAGCAAGATTAATAGGTGAAAGAAAACCGAGAAGTCTACCTAGTGATACAAACGCTAACCCCCGGAATGAAACAGCTAAAGCTATTACCACAAGAAGTGGTACAACACTTAAACCACCTGAAATACCTGTAACTTCTGATGAAACTATTCCTACTCCACAAGAACCACAACCTGATCAAGATAAGGAAAAAGAACCGGTAGTTGAAAAGGTTAATGAAAATAACACAGTTAAGGATAAACCTTATGTTAAACCATACCAACCACCACTTCCTTACCCGAGTAAAATGAAGAAAGAAAAACTTGAAGCCGAGCAATCCAAATTCTTGGATATGTTTAAACAGATAAATGTAAATCTTCCTTTCATTGATGTGATTTCAGGAATGCCAAGATATGCTAAATTCTTGAAAGATCTAATCTCAAATAGAAAGAAAATGGAAGAACTCTCGGCTGTTACTATGAATGCTAATTGTTCAGCAGTGCTGTTGAATAAGATACCAGAAAAACTATCTAATCCAGGAAGTTTCACAATTCCATGTTTTCTGGGTAGTCTTAGTTCAATAGAAGCATTGGCAGACTTAGGTGCTAGTATAAATCTAATGCCGTATTCACTATACGTTAAACTAGACCTTGGAGAATTGAAACCAACCAGAATAAGCATACAACTAGCCGATAGATCAATAAAATATCCTAGAGGGATAATGGAGAACATGCTAGTTAAAGTTGGTACTTTAGTATTTCCAGTAGATTTTGTTGTTTTGGACATGGAAGAAGATTCTCAAGTTCCTCTCATATTAGGAAGACCATTCTTAAACACGGCTAAAGCAATGATAGACGTGTTCGGTAAGAAACTGACCCTAAGTATAGAGGATGAGAGTGTTACCTTTTCAGTTGATAGAGCAATGCAACAACCACAATCTGCAGATGATACATGTTATTATATTCAAACTATAGATGCACATGCAGAATTATTAGAAGAATTTCCAGAATTACAAGGAACAGGAGAATGTTCTTTAGGAGAAGGTAATGAACCAATTGATGAAGCTGAAATGTTAGCTACACTTATGGATAATGGATATGAACCAACAACAGAAGAACTTCAAATGTTAAAAGAGGAAGACCGATATCGATACAAATCATCGATAGAAGAATCGCCGATATTAGAGTTAAAGCCACTTCCAACCCATTTGGAATACGCTTATTTACATGGTGAATCTGAATTACCTGTAATAATATCGTCTTCTCTCACAAATGATGAAAAATCTCAACTCATTTCTGTGTTGAAAGCTCATAAACCAGCCATTGCATGGAAGATTCATGATATTAAAGGAATAAGTCCTTCGTATTGCACACATAAAATCCTTATGGAAGAAGGTCATAAAACGTATGTGCAACGCCAACGAAGACTAAATCCTAATATGCAAGATGTAGTTAAGAAAGAGATTATTAAACTGCTAGATGCAGGTTTGATATATCCAATTTCTGATAGTCCATGGGTAAGCCCAGTTCAATGCGTGCCTAATAAGGGTGGCATGACTGTCATTACAAATGAGAAAAATGAGCTTATTCCTACTAGGACTGTAACAGGATGGCGTGTGTGTATTGATTATAGAAAATTAAATGACGCCACCAGAAAAGATCACTTTCCCTTACCTTTCATAGATCAAATGTTGGAAAGATTAGCCGGAAATAGTTACTATTGTTTTCTAGATGGATTTTCCGGATATTTTCAAATTACAATAGCACCCGAAGATCAAGAGAAAACCACATTCACGTGCCCTTATGGTACTTTTGCTTACAAACGCATGCCATTTGGACTTTGCAACGCCCCTGCAACCTTTCAAAGGTGTATGATGGCGATTTTTCACGACATGATAGAAGAATGCATGGAAGTTTTCATGGATGACTTTTCAGTCTTCGGTGATACATTTGAATCATGTCTAGTTAATCTGGAACGAATGCTAATTAGATGCGAAAAATCAAATCTAGTACTTAATTGGGAGAAATGCCATTTCATGGTTAAAGAAGGCATCGTTCTTGGACATAAAATTTCAAAAGAAGGAATTGAAGTGGATAGAGCTAAAGTAGATGTAATTGCTAAACTTCCACATCCCACCAATGTTAGAGGAGTTAGGAGTTTTCTAGGGCATGCCGGTTTTTACCGACGTTTCATAAAAGATTTTTCTAAAATTGCCACTCCTATGAATAAACTCCTAGAAAAGGATGCTCCATTCATCTTTTCAGATGAGTGTATCAAATCTTTTAATATTCTTAAAGAGAAACTCACTAATGCACCGATCATGATAGCACCAAATTGGAATCTACCATTTGAACTAATGTGCGATGCAAGTGATTTTGCAATGGGAGCCGTTTTAGGACAAAGGATTGAAAAACGATTTCAACCTATATATTATGCTAGTAAGACGTTACAAGGAGCACAAACAAACTATACAACTACTGAAAAAGAACTCCTTGCTATTGTCTTTGCTTTTGACAAATTTTGATCATATCTCGTTCTAGCAAAAACGGTGGTCTATACCGACCATTCTGCTCTTAGATACCTATTTTCAAAACAAGATGCTAAACCAAGATTAATCCGTTGGATCTTACTCTTACAAGAGTTTGATATTGAAATCCGAGATAAAAGAGGAGCAGAAAATCTCGCCGCTGATCATCTTTCTCGTCTTGAAAATCCCGAATTAGAAGTTCTAAATGAATCAGCCATACAAGACAACTTTCCTGATGAATATCTATTGAAGATAGATTATAAAGAAATCCCATGGTTTGCAGACTATGCAAACTACTTAGTTTGTGGATTCCTTGAAAAAGGATTATCGTACCAAAGACGAAAGAAATTCTTCAGTGATATAAAACACTATTTCTGGGAAGATCCACATCTGTTTAAAAGTTGTCCCGATGGAATAATACGCCGATGTGTATTTGGAGATGAAGCTAGTAAAATTTTAAACCATTGTCACACAGGACCAACAGGAGGGCATTATGGGCCTCAACTAACAGCAAGAAAAGTTTATGAAGCTGGATTCTATTGGCCTACAATTTACAAAGACGCACACCTTCTTTGCAAATCCTGTGATGCATGTCAAAGGGCCGGAAAAATAAGTCAACGTGATGAAATGCCACAAAATGTCATCCAAGTATGTGAAGTATTTGACATTTGGGGTATTGACTTTATGGGTCCATTTCCAAAATCTCATAATAATCTATATATACTCGTAGCCATTGATTATGTATCTAAATGGGCGGAAGCACAAGCTCTCCCAACTAACGATGCACGAGTTGTAGTCAACTTTTTAAAACGTCTTTTTGCAAGGTTTGGAACACCGAAAGCTTTAATAAGTGATCGGGGTACTCATTTCTGTAATAATCAACTTGAGAAAGTTCTTAAAAGATATGGAGTAACTCATAAAATCTCCACCGCATATCATCCACAAACAAGTGGACAAGTTGAAAATACCAACCGAGCTTTAAAACGTATTCTAGAGAAAACTGTAGGATCAAATTCGAAGGAATGGTGCATTAAATTGGAGGATGCACTCTGGGCTTTTAGAACAGCCTACAAAACTCCAATTGGAACCACACCTTTTAGACTTGTTTATGGAAAAGCATGTCATCTTCCAGTAGAAATTGAACACAAAGCATTTTGGGCTTTGAAGACATGTAATCTTGATTTACATGAAGCCGGACGTCTACGATTAAGTCAACTAAATGAATTAGAAGAATTAAGACATGAAGCATACGAAAATTCGTTAATCTATAAAGAAAGAACGAAGAAATGGCATGATAAAAGAATCAGAAGTTCAAAAGAATTTAAAGAAGGAGACAGAGTTCTTCTTTTCAATTCACGATTCAAGCTATTTCCTGGAAAATTGAAATCAAGATGGTCTGGACCATTCATAGTCAAAAGAGTTTTCCCATACGAAACGATAGAATTGATAAATTCAAATGGGATTGAATTTAAAGTTAATGGTCATAGAGTTAAACATTACATACATGGTCCGATGGAAGTCGACAACGAAGTTAATCACAATTTCGACACCACAGCTAACTAAGTGTGGGGAGAATCAAGTCTTTAAAGGATAATATGTATTTCTGTTAGAGTTAGATTGTCTGTTTTCGTGTAGTTCTCGAAAATGGAACCCGAATGGTCTTTCCCTAGCAGACCCTAAAGAACTAGTCTTCTTCCCCCATTCTGATTTTTTTTTTTTTTAGGTTTTTACGAAATGAAGACTGCCTGTGAACTAAACCATGGTCTAATGCTACACGCTTTGATCACTAAACGTAATAATGACATACTCCCGAGTGAAATAGTATCAGTAATCAGAGAAAGAATGGACGGAGTTAGAAAAGAATCCAGATGCGAAGATAATAAGTTACAATTTGGTAAAGGAAAATCAAAATCCGCAGCAAAAAGAAGAGCACGACACCTAGAAAGATGTCACAAATGCGGAAAATGGTCACATGGAGGTAAATGTTCAAATAATCAAACCTATTCAAATACCGAATTTGTTACTTTATGCAGAGACGGACCGTTCATATGTTTAGAAGAAAAGACACTGAATGCTCGAGGTTACGCCTATGTAGCCATGGAAAACCAATTAAACCGACTATCTTATGAATGGGATAGATCATATAACTAAGAAATCTATTTCACAGGTATGTCTGTACAGTTTTTATTTTTATTTTTATTTTTATTTTTAACCTTTTGATAATAAACGCTAATTTGTTCGCTAAAAAGTATTAAATTGGTATTGAATAAAATTAGGTTTGGCGACCGAAATTATTGATATCATTCAAAAATTTATTACATCACTGCGAAATTTAACGTTTATTCTTAAGGTATAAATATCTTTAAACAATCAACCCAAAATATTTCAAAAATTCGTCATGAGTTAAATTAGGTCTTGGAACCGAAATTACTTTACCGAAAAGAGGGGCGCATATTTTTGATAATATTTGATTGATTAAAGTGGGATAAAAAGACAAAAAGATTTTTAATTTTATTTTTACCATATTTTTAAAATTAATATTTAAATCTTAAATTAATATTGTAAACTTTGTAAAAACAATATATTTAAAATTGTAAATATTTGAAAAATTAATATAAGTTTGATATGAATTTATAAATTTTTAAATTAAGTTTGGTGTGAACTTTTAATTTTTAAAATATAAATTTTTAATTTTATGCATTTCAAATTTTAAGTTTGGTGTGAATTTTTAATATTAATTTTGAATTTTATATTTAAGTTGTGTGAATTTAAAAATAAAAATTTACTTTATCTCATTAAGTTAAGAATATGATTTTTAAAATTCGTCGTAAGTTGAAGACTAGGTCTTTGAACCGAAATTGCTTTACCCAAGGAAGGGACGAGAACTTTTATTATCATTATTTTTAATCTTATTGATTTAAAGTATGCCAAAAACATTAAAAAACCCAAAAATCTTAGCTTTTAAAACAATCGCTACAAAAAGACAAATTTTAAAATTTTGTCGAAGGACGGACTAGGACATCGATCCGAAACGACCTCGTCCTAAATAACAAGGGAAACAAAATTTTAAAATTAATTACTTAATTGTTTTAATAAGTTAATGATTATATAAAAAAAAATAAATACCAAACTCCGCGAGTCGCGGAGTTTGGAGTGCATTTCGCCGCGACTCGCGGAGGGACCGAAAATCAGAAAAAAAATATAAAGAGCGGAACGATCAGTTCACTCCCCCACACAAAAACACTGCGAAAAATAACAGCGAAAAAACCCCGAAAAACCCGAAAAATACACCCCAAAATCACAATTTTTAATCGTTAATCACCAAATCTTTTGCTAAAATCATGTTGAGAAGGATGCTATCTAAGAATTACTCAAGAAAAACGGTAAATTTCTACACCTAAACACCATTTAATCCGAAATTTGGTGTTCTTGAGCTATTTTTTTCCCCAATTTGATTTTGATGCTTTTTAGTGTAATTAGACTTAAATTGTTTATGTATTATGCTTGTATAACCTAGATTGATGCTGTTTAACATGATTAGAAGCCTTAAACTTCAAATTTTGAATAATCTAGGGTTTGTGTTCTTGAGCAAATTTGGGCTTTTTGATATAAACAGGTTATGGCCGATTTTTGTCATGAATTGTTGCTAAATTGAGTAGTGTAACATGTCTAGGTAGTTAAATGATCCAAACTTTAAGCCTAAACATGATTTTGAGAATTAAAGTGGACTTTTTCAAGTCCAAAATTCATGAACTTGATTTTTGAAAGATAATGCCATTTGAGACTTGTTTGATTGCTAGTAATGATTATTTTGACATGTTATTTGAGTTGAATGCTTATGAACTTGGCGAAATTTTTTGTATATGCTTATTTGAAAAAGTGTAGATTTGATGAAAATATGAAAATGAGCTTAAGTTTGATATAGATTGATAATGTCATTGTAATTGATGATTTTGCTGACACTAATGCATATTTGGATGCACAAAATTTGTGTTTGATGTGTTTTGCAGAATGAAAGGGGTGAATCTTCATCCCAAGCCCGCAATGCTCCTGCTGAGAATTTGGAACAACAGGAGGTGGATAACTACTACAAGCAGGATGTACCTCATCCAGTCATGACCTTTTCAGATATGCACTTGGAAGAGTTGCACCCGAACCTGAGATTTGACAGACTTTGGATAGATTATCCAAAATATCAAAGGGGTTTGCATACTCTTCATTCTAAGGTTGTTGAGGTACCAAGGGTCATAGAATGGGGACCCTTAGAAGCTGTAGAATTGGCCGGGCCAATTAGGGAATTACTTGTACAGAGGTATGGTAATTCTTCTTTTAATGACTGGATATGTTTATTCACCATACGTAGACCTGTATATAAAGTATGGTGTGAAGAATTGTTATGTAGTATAGAGTTGAATGATCGGGTAGCTAGTTTAACCGATCGTTCTTTTATTAGATTTTTTTTAGGCGGTTCGATGCGCCACATGTCTTTACTGGACATGGCTCAGGCTTTACGTATATATACGCCTGAGGAGTTAGCGTCTGCCGATTGTAGAGGATTGATACTAAACGGTAGAAAGATAGATGAAAATTTTGATACACACGGTGTGTGGAGTCAAATGACAAGCCATCACCGTTTCAAAGGGGGAAATTACTCTTATTTGGATATAGATAGAGCCGAATTAAGAGTGATACATAGGTTTTTAGCTAATTCGATTACACAAAGGGGTAAAAATAAAGAAAAGGTAAATGAACAAGATTTGTTTTACCATATGTGTATTCGAGACCCACAAAGCGCTGTAAGTATACCATATTGTGTGGGTTATTATTTATCAGCTATGGTTCGGGGGATGCGACCACATAGCATAATAGGAGGTGGTATTTTTATTACTTTGATTGGTGAATATCTCGGTGTGGATATAAGTCGGGGGGGATTATTACTAGAAGAGCCGGAACCCCGCGATACTATAGGTTTAAATGTATACCATGGTGCGAAAGTTTTGAAGAGGCGGAATAACGCCGCAGTACGATACCATGGTAGACATCCACAGGTGGAGAGAAACCAGCAGCAAGGTAATGTAGGAGGGGGGAATGAGATGCAAGAAATGCATAGGTTTATAGCTTCTCAGGAATACGAAAATGCTAGACAGAGAGCATTTGAAGATTGGCAAGTTCATCAGAACCAGATCATAGCTCATTGCCAACATATAGGTAGAAACTATATTCCTACACCGAAACCCGTCTTCCCTCCTTGGTCTATAGAGATGCAGCCACCATATCCTACGTATGACCCTGCCGAAGCATTCTATAGCACTTATGGTTATGCCTGGAACCCCTATTGGTACCAATATCATCCTTAGTTTACTTATTATTTTTTTTTATTTTGTAATTTGTAATTATTGATACGTTTAATACTTTTGTTAATATTGTAATCATTTTTATAATTATCTAACTTTTATTCTTAGATTTTAATAATTTTTGAATGTGGGGTAATATACCAAACTTCAAAAATATGTATATATGTTTGCAGTTTATCTTATGTACACAACAGGGTAAAACAACGCATTTTCAAAGACTGGCATTAAGTTCAGCAAAAAGCAACTAATTTTGACGACAAGATGCAAAATATATGTGAAATAACAACAAGATGAAATGAACAAATGATGTGCACCATTTATCATTCAGCAAACAAACGCCAATATATTTGGAAACTTTGGTAAAAATTTAATCATTTTTCACACAAATCACCCTCAATAATTTAAATTGTTACTGATTTCTTGCAAATGAGGGCATTGCAAGATCTTAAGTGTGGGAAGGGGTTAAATTCTTTCGGATTTTAAAATTTTTTACTTTATACACTTGGTTACCATTAAAAATACTAGTAAAGCAGTAGTTGTATTAGAATCTAGTGCTCTCTGATAAAAAAAGAACAGCCCTAGTCTTATATACTGACTACCCAATTCTAGTAAAATTTTTCAATTAAATGAATTCAAATCATGTTTATACATATTTATGAACGATAAAACTAGGTTTTAACACCGAAATTATTGTTATCTCAGAAAGAACATAAATTAAGAAACAAACTAAAATGTCAAAATTCATTTAAAATGGAATAGAGGACGATAAAAAGAAAAATAAAAAGCCAAGTGTGGGAAAATTTACCAAGTTATTTTAAACATATGTCACATATATCTGTAACAAATAACTGAAAATACTTTTGCTTTGGACTAAACTAAACTGTTTTACCCGATGAAAGAAAAGAAGAGATGGATCTACATGATGAATCAATTCCATCATTAAAAGGAAGTAAAGTCTTCCGAAAAAGAAACGCGCTTCTTGATTTAGGTCATGAAGTTGTCGTCCAGACCAGCTGTAGGTTGACGAAAAATCTAGAAAAGTCATCACTAAAATCAGCAGGAAATCCACGGACCTCAGCATTAAACAGGGTCGCCAAGTGGTCAGATTTATCCTAACCATGAGAAGGATTTATCTCGTACAATGGGGGGGCACCATGCAAATTAGCTGGATAAGACTAATGAATCAGATCCCCAGAAAGGATAATCTCCTTAAAGATTAAAAATCAGCTTTTAAGACTGATATTACTCAATCCTAGAGATTGACCTTAAAGATTGAGAATTACAAACTCATGGAATTCGATGATATCTAAACTCGAGCTTAAACGAGAAAATATTTTGATCAAAATTACAAACCGATTTGTTTTCTGAAAACCCTATTTTCAATGCGTTCATTACCATTGAACGTAAAATCCTAGGAATTCACCTGGAATTCATTAGGTCACCTGAACTAAATCGGGTGTCAACCGTAAGAACGGTGGTTGCATAGCATGGTCAAAGACAGGACCTTGTGCCAGGCCGAAAAATTATAAGGGTGAGCTTTACTATTGCTCCTACCAAGGATAGTAATTGCGTCCGACACGTTATAGACCATAATCAAAAGCATGTCACGGGACATTGCCTTAACAGTTGCTTGTTCAACACTTTCCTTTCAACCGGACGGTAGTTTACCGAAAGGTAATATACGGGACAAGTAAACTGGACGTGTTGCTTTCCAAATACAAGGTTAGCAAGTGGGTGACACAAAACCGCAAGTTTTGAGCTAAAATTTTCAAATCTAAAACCCACCAAACCCACAAAAATATTTTGCAAACACCGGTAAAGGGTTATTCAGGAAAACTTATCTAGGGTAAAAACTAGATTTCAAAAGATCAAATGTTTTCATAAAGATCCAATTTCCTTAATGGATCTAAATTTTTATAGTCATGTGGGACTGTAAACCATATCGTTACTACCATTGTTTATACCGCCGTATAGAAATCACTGATGTACAAAGTGTGAAGAATAAAGAAGTGATTCTAGTATTTCAAGACGATATTGCTTGAGGACAAGCAACGCTCAAGTGTGGGAATATTTGATAATGCTAAAAACGAACATATATTTCATAGCATTATTCCTCAAGAAAGACAAGCTTTTAGTTGCAATTGTTCTATTTACAAGAGATATTCGTTTAAATAATAAAAGGTGAAGACAAAAGACAGATTCGACGAATTGAAGACGCAAACGACCAAAAAGCTCAAAAGTACAAAAGACAATAAAAAAGGTTCCAATTATTGATAAGAAACGTCTCGAAATTACAAAAGTACAAGATTCAAAACGCAAAGTACAAGATATTAAATTGTACGCGAGGACGTTCGAAAATCCGGAACCAGGACCAGAGTCAACTCTTAACGCTCGACGCAACGGACTAAAAATTACAAGTTAACTATGTATATAAATATAATATAATATATAATTAATTATATTAATTATATATATATTATATTTATAAATAAAAAACCGTCGGCAGAGAAAAACTCCAAGGACTGAGCTGTAAAAGTAACCTCCGCGACTCGCGGAGTTTGAAGAGGTTTTCACCGCGAGTCGCGGAGCCCCCAATTTCGACTCTGGCTATAAAGCAAACCGAATTCTGATCAAAATTCATCATCTTTTTCTTCTCTTATCATACGTAAAATTTATATATATATATATATAATTTTTATTTTAATTTTAATTTTAATTCTAATAATAAGGGTATGTTAGCGAATATTGTAAGGGTGTAAGTCAAAATTCTGTCCGTGTAACGCTACGCTATTTTTAATCATTGTAAGTTATGTTCAACCTTTTTATATTAATGTCTCGTAGCTAAGTTATTATTATGCTTATTTAAAACGAAGTAATCATGATGTTGGGCTAATTACTAAAATTGGGTAATTGGGCTTTGTACCATAATTGGGGTTTGGACAAAAGAACGACACTTGTGGAAATTAGACTATGGGCTATTAATGGGCTTTATATTTGTTTAACTAAATGATAGTTTGTTAATGTTAATATAAAGATTTACAATTGGGCGTCCCTATAAATTACCATATACACTCGATCGGACACGATGGGCGGGGTATTTATATGTACGAATAATCGTTCATTTAACCGGACACGGGAATGGATTAATAGCCACTAGAATAATTAAAACAGGGGTGAAATTACATTCAAGGGTAATTGGTGTAATTGTTAACAAAGTAGTAAAACCTTGGTTTACACGCAGTCGATAACCTGGTGTATTCATTAAACAAAGTATTAAAACCTTGTTACAATTCGAATCCCCAATTAGTTGGAATATTTAACTTCGGGTATAAGAATAATTTGATGAGGACACTCGCACTTTATATTTATGACTGATGGACTGTTATGGACAAAAACCAGACGGACATATTAAATAATCCAGGACAAAGGACAATTAACCCATGAGCATAAAACTAAAATTAACACGTCAAACATCATGATTACGGAAGTTTAAATAAGCATAATTCTTTTATTTCATATTTAATTTCCTTTATTTTATATTTAATTGCACTTCTAATTATCGCACTTTTATTTATTGTTATTTAATCGCACTTTTAATTATCGTACTTTTTAATTATCGCAATTTTATTTTATCGCACTTTTATTATTCGCAATTTCATTATCGTTATTTACTTTACGCTTTAATTTAAGTCTTGTATTTATTTTATATTTTACATTAGGTTTTAACTGCGACTAAAGTCTTAAAATCGACAAACCGGTCATTAAACGGTAAAAACCCCCTTTATAATAATAATATTACTTATATATATATTTGTATTTATAATAAAAGTAAACTAATATAGCGTTGAGCTTTGTTTAAAGATTTCCCTGTGGAACGAACCGGACTTACTAAAAACTACACTACTGTACGATTAGGTACACTGCCTATAAGTGTTGTAGCAAGGTTTAAGTATATCCATTCTATAAATAAATAAATATCTTGTGTAAAATTGTATCGTATTTAATAGTTTTTCCTAGTAAAATATAAACTATTTTGTATACACCTCGCTTTGACATCAATGGCGGAGGAGGGAAGAATGTTAAGAAGATGGGCAGCCATGTGAAGAGCTTCCACCCAATAGATAGGTGGTAGGTGAGCCTGGAAGAGCAGGGTTCGGATGAGGTTATTAATGGTGCGAAGCATCCTTTCAGATTTTCCATTTTGTTATGAGCTGTGAGGGCACGAGAAGTGAAACTGCATCCCGTGAGATTGAAGAAGGTGGTGGAAGGCATGGTTGTCAAATTCACCGCCATTATCACATTGGAAAGCTTTTATTTCTTGATTAAATTGTGTTTTGATGTAAGAACGGAATTGGATGAAAGTATTAAGAACATCGAATTTATATCGTAGGGGAAATACCCAAACGTAATGTGTGAAGTGGTCAAGAAAAATTACATAATATTTTAAGCCGCTAAGACTAGCAATAGGCGACGTCCATAAGTTAGAGTGAATAATATCAAAGGTGGATGAAACATTAGAAAGAGAAACAGAAAAGGGGAGGCGCACATGTTTACCAAGCTGACACGCATGACAAAATGAGGTAGAAAAAGTCTTATTACATAAAATATCTTTATTGGAAATAAGTTTACCAAGGATATCATGGCCAGGGTGACCAAGACTCTGGTGCCAAGTAACCGGGCTTGTAACGAGAGCATGTTGAGGAGATGGTGAGGTGATAGGGTACAAGTCACCGGTCCTGTCACATCGAAGAAGAAGCTGGCATGTCAGATAATCCTTCACAGAAAAACCAAACGGGTCAAATTCGACAGAAACAATATTATCACGTGTAAATTGGCAAACGGAAATAAGATTTTTAACTATGTTGGGTGTTACAAGAAAGAGTAAATGTAGTGGTCGATGGGGAGTAGATAACAAGCTATGGTCGGTGTTGGTGACAGGGATGGTATTCCCGTCGCCAACAGCAACTGAAGAATATTTGCAATTATTAAAAACGGTACTTAGATTATCAACGCGGGAGGTAAGGTGAGTGGTGGCACCTGTGTCCATAGTCCACCCAGCCGTACCAAAATCCTGTAGAGTCATAGTATTAAAAGCATTTGGTAAAATAGTCTCTTAGGTTTGCGAGTTTGGGTCCACAATAAAAGAACCAAAACCGGTTGTTGGGCTTGAAAAATAAGCCTGATTAATTGCGCTGTAGTGGGCCGTGGGAGGCGAGACAAAAGCAGCCTGCTGGGTAAATGGTGAGGGCCCACGAAGACTGGGCTGATTAGTCTGTGGCCCAAAATTGGTGGGCAGAGGGCGGTTGAAACTTGGTGGGCTTGGTGAAACCCCACGTTGGGTAGCAGGCCCAATAATAGTCGGACCATAAGCAACTTTTGAGGAAGCAGTAGGCCTATTTGTAGTAGATGGAGTGTGGTTTTGCACATTATGTTGTTGGGCTATAGCATAGTTGAGGAGTTGGGACTGAGTTAGGCCTGTGGACCGAGTAAAACCACTAGAAGAGCCTGTAGATGGGCGGCGATTGGGATGTGAATGGAGATAGCGACAACGGTTCTCAAAACGACAATACCCTCGTTGGAAATTGCGGCAGACTTAAGGCGATGGCGAATTGGAGGGATGAGCAGGTTGGATTGATTGCGTCACCAGGACCGATGGATGCGACGAGTTCAATTTTGGATCAATTGAGGTTCGATTTTTTTCGATTAAGTGTCATTTCTTCCATAGATAGCATTGATCTGACTGTATCAAGTGTCGGGAATGTTTCACGGTGAATAATGATATGTTTGGCATGTGCAAATCGGTCAGGTAACCCGTTAACCGCGTACATAACAAGCTCTTTGTCTTCAATTATTCCTTCAAGGTTGTGGATTTGTGTAGCAAGTGTGACAACCCGGGAATTTCCGACCAAATTTAAACTTTATCTTTATATTATTCCGATACGATAAGCAAATTCTGTAATGTTGAGTCTCGAAAAGTTGGAAAACTATATTCATGTAATCATTTACCCTTCGACTGCTCTTGACGATTCACGAACAACTATGTGTAAACAGATATGTATGAATATATACATATGTGTGATTATTTAATTGAGAAATATTAATAAAACATTTAACAATTTGCTTGATATGAAAATAAGTTATTATATGACGTGGGAACGTTAATAAGTATTAAACGTATACTTATTCGTCTTAGATAAACATCTATGTAATAAGACGTGTTATGTGAAACGTGTATATATATATATATATATATATATATATATATATATATATATATATATAGATTAAACATATATATAAGCGGTTTCGAATACAATTAATAGATATAGTAACACTTGATTGTTATTAAACAAGTTAATACAAACTTATAAGGATTTAAAATAAACATAAGTTCTAATAATAGATTATGTGATTTGAATATAATTAGTTTTAGAAGAATAAACTTTATAATAGTTATTTGATTCGAAACGTATGAAAACGAAAGGATTCTATTATTAAAACGTTTCATAATGTAATTTGAGAAGGTATATAAAACCTAATTAAAGTTTTATGCTATAAATCACAAGTACATATAGTTATTGTTTCAAAGATATAAAACGTACTATGATATATCTCGAAAGGTTAGTACATTTTACAACATGTCAAGAAGTAGATTATTAAGGTTATTATTATTATTTTCTATTATTATATGAACTATGTAAAATGATTTGAGTGTCACGTCTTCTTTAAAAAGAATATAACTTTATAAATATCTAGAACCACTTTTGACAAATTGTTACTGAGTTATTTTGATAAGGATAAAGGCTTTAACGTTATCTAAAAATCTAGAATCTTTCTAGAAACCTTTTGACAAATTATCCATAACAATGGTCCGCGATTTAATAAAATATAGATAGATTTAACGAGAAATAAAAACGTGTATAAGAATTTTACCATATGTGAGACTAATTATACCAACTATCTTTGTGAAAGATCTTCACTACATGTTTGTTTCTTATCATGGCTTGTATATGAGACTAATTATACTAACCATCCTAATTTTGTGAACCATCTTCACTAGCCTCTATGTCCATATCATGGCTTGTAGATATATATGATACTAATTGTACGAGCCACACCCTAATTTGTTTCCCATCTATAATAACCATGCTTGTGAAAGATCCCGGGCGTCAGTCGATAAGTTGACGGATGTGTCAAATATTTTTCAGTCAATTAGATTTCAGCACATATTTTTATATATTATTAATTAATAAATTATATACCCAACTATCAATAATATTTTACCACATCACCCATTCACAAATTTAACCCTCAAATTTGACACTCTCCTTTATTTAACTTCATCTCTTGACCTTGACACATCACTAAAAAGTACATCACTTAACTTTGATGTCACCGTCACGGTTAGAAACATTCTAAACGGATTAGATAACATGGTCTCAAAGTGTAGTTTGAAGATTGGTCCGGTTGAATTTTAGTATTTATGTAGTTTAGTCAAAAAAAAAAAAAAAAAAAAAAACTCACGGATCTTTGAGTGGTGGACCATGTTTTTGTTGTTTATGTCACGAGATTAAACCAAAAGAAAAAGTAGAACATGCACTTCTATAAAGTCATCAAATACAAATATTTTCAAACACACAAACTAAAATTTCACTACTGCGTATTACTAGTATGTTATCATTAAATATATTATTATTATTATTATTATTATTATTATTATTATTATTATTATTATTATTATTATTATTATTATTATTATTATTATTATTATTATTATTATTATTATTACTACTACTACTACTACTACTACTACTACTACTACTACTACTACTACTACTACTACTACTACTGCTATAATTAATATAAATACTACGACGGGGTTATGTTCGGGTGATTTTCAAAACAAGTTTCAAGTAGGTTTTAGCTAAGGAAATTATGGGTTATAGCTATGGAGGTTATGGTTATGGTTCGAGGGTATGCTCGTGAGGTCAACCTAGTATTTATCATCTCCGTTGCGTTTACGTACCTTTCCTGCAATATTGAATCTCAATATTGATACGTGAGTACTCATAATTTAATTTTTACATATTAATAATGTATCCCTGACTAGTGCTCGAGAAAATAGGATTATGCATGCTTGTACTTTTGATATTGCCCTTAGCTAGGTTATGTTGAATCTTGAATTAGTTACACCTACGGTTGAGATAAGGTATAAGATATGCATGTCCTTGGAAAGCTAGCGAAAAACTATAAACTTTTCATTTAGATATCGAATGAATCTGACCAACGGATTAGAAGTTATTGTCAGTTGAATTTTTGTATTATTATTATTAAAAATGATTATTATTATCGTCGTTATTATCGTCGTTCTAATTTTTATCTAATTATCATCATTTTTATTATTATTATTATTATTATTATTATTATTATTATTATTATTATTATTATTATTATTATTATTATTATTATTATTATTATTATTATTATTATTATTATTATCAATAAAAGGTATTATCATTAATAATTATTATTACTATCGTTATTATCATTAAAATTATAATTAATATTATTATTATTATTATTATTATCATTTAATTAGTTCTAGTATTATCCTTATCATAATATTTATAATATTAGTAACGCTTAATTATTATTATTACTATGATTATCATTAAAATGAACGCGATATAAAAGACTATTTAAAATATATTAACAAATTAATTAGGAAATAATGAGTATGAGTATCATGATGAAATTAAAATATTGTAAGATATTGATTTAGATAAAATTATCGTTCTTATTATTCTCATCATTATTATTATTATTAAAAGTATCGTTAGTATTAAAACTATAATTTTAACAAAAATTATCATTTTAATAAAAATGACATTGTTACTATAAAATATCATTATTATTATCACTTTAAATAAAATGGTTATTTTAAAGTATCGTAAATATTAAAGTTATCATAACTAGAATTATCATTTTATCATAATATCATTTTTAGTAAATATAAATATTGATATTTTTATTAATAAGAAAAAATAATAATTATTATTACAAAATAATACAACATTTACTTATTATTATCAATGTTATTTTATCAGATAAAAATGAAATACAAATAATATAAATTACCTTAATAAAACCTATCATAACATTTTTATGATATACAGTAAACTTTATAAATTTTATTATCTAAGATATATAGAAGTATATTTTTATATAAAGTTTTATTTATTAATAAATGAATTATTTACTTTAATAAATCTTTTAAAAATATTTAAAATATAAAACGACGATATTTAATCTATATAATAATCATTCCGGAAATCATTTTGAGTCAAATTAACTTTGGTTGACTGTTGCATATTAGTCTCGAGCATTAGGATTGTGGTACACTATGACATAACCTAAGTTGTTAGACAAAAATTGACCAACATATAAAATTATATAATTAATATAGATTCGTGAATCCGAGGCCAACCTTACACTTGTTCAATGATGTTATATGTATTTTTACTACAAAATACAGTATGGTGAGTTTCATTAATCCCTTTTTAAATGTTTTTGCAATATATATTTTTGGGACTGAGAATACATGCGCTGTTTTTATAACTGTTTTACGAAATAGACACAAGTAATTGAAACTACATTATATGGTTGAATGATCGAAATCGAATATGCCCCTTTTTATTAAGTCTGGTAATCTAAAAATTAGGGAATAGATACCCTAATTGACGCGAACTCTAAAGATAGATCTATCGGGCCCAACAAGGCCCATCCAAAGTACCGGATGCTTTAGTACTTCGAAATTTATATCATGTCCGAAGGAGGATCCCGGAATAATGGGGATATTCTTATATGCATATTGTGAATGTCGGTTACCAGGTGTTCAATCCATATGAATGATATTTTTGTCTCTATGCATGGGACGTATGTTTATGAGAAATGGCAATATGAAATCTTGTGGTCTATTAAAATTATGAAATGATTATTTATGTTAAACTAATGAACTCAACAACCTTTTGGTTGACACTTTAAAGCATGTTTATTCTCAGGTATGAAAGAAATCTTCCGTTGTGCATTTGCTCATCTTAAAGATATTACTTGGAGTCATTCATGACATATTTCAAAAGACGTTGCATTCGAGTCGTTGAGTTCATCAAGATTATTATTAAGTTGATTATAGTAAGATACATTACGAAATGGTATGCATGTTGTCAACTTTCGATGTAATGAAAGATTGTCTTTTCAAAAATGAATGCAATGTTTGTAAAATGTATCATATAGGGGTCAAGTACCTCGCGATGAAATCAACTGTTGTGAATCGTTTATAATCGATATGGACTTTGTCAGGATGGATTAGGACGGGTCTCTATAGTTGGTATCAGAGCGGTGGTCTTAGCGAACCAGGTCTGCATTAGTGTGTATAACTGATAAGTCGTTAGGATGCATTAGTGAGTCTGGACTTCGACCGTGTCTGCATGTCAAAAGTTTTGCTTATCGTTTCTAGTCGGAAATCATCTGCTTATCATCCTTAGGAAATTACCTGCTTATCATTCTTAGTCTAGACACGTTTTACTGCATTGACTGCATGATTAGTGTATAGACAAAAATTTATATCTTAGCATATCTGCTAATTCATATCTTATCGTACCTGTTATGGTTACCGATGCCTGACAGCTTCCGTAGATTCCTCCGTAACTTATGGGATTTTAGTATTATATATGCATATGTAAATTATGTATTGCAGGGTACTAATCTACATCCTATAATCTATTTCTTATCAAAAATACTTCATTTAATCGTACGAGATGAATCCCTCAATTAGTTCGAGTCCCTCAGATTTCGATATCTATCCCAATAGTTATTCCGACAGCTATTCCAATATGAATTTCCACTCGAGCTCCGAAAGCAGTATAACCGGAATGAATCAACCAACTAGTCATCTTCAATTCTGGATGAATTGGGAATGAGTTCATAGTCTACTTAATCATTGGAGACAAGAAGAAGTGATCCCTTTCATCCACCATATTGTCCTCTGGGAGAAAAATCTGAAGCATTCACCGGCGAACCAATCCGAAACACCATTTTCAATCTCATTTCCTAAATATCTCGCCACGATTATATTCTATCTAAAATTCTAAACCTTATTCATCCGCTTGTTTCAACCGTCAATCATCTCGGAGTAATCGAAGAAGCCAACGAGCTTCGCGCCCGAGTTGTAGCTTTGGAAAATATGGTACAAAACGTACCAGCTTCAGCAACATCACCAGCACCAATAGTACCATCACCACTATCAACAACAACATCCGCATCTCATGCCTCAACATCTCATTCTGTACCTCGAGTACAATCATCGTTCTACGAATTGTTCTACATCATTTATCTTCGTTCTACATGGCGGTTATGTAATCTCTCAAGTTTTAAAGATTATTCATTCTAGTTCCAAACGGAAATCAAATGAGATTAATATCATATTAACTCATTAAATCCATGATTGCATCTGAAGAAAATATATATACAAGTATATTTTTATAAAGATTGTAATTAAAAATTCTTTCGTACAAACTGTTAATGGTGAAAATATTTTAACGGGTAGGTAATACCCGAGGGATATTTAGATTTCACTTTAATAAGTTACACTGTACATTTGACGAAATTGATTCAACAGTCATTTACTCTCCTACTTACAACCACCGATATACGTATCCCTTCACCAAAGAATAACTATTTTCATTCAAATTCAATTTCATATTTGGATTTTGACCTATCAGAATCCAACAAGTGGCATAATGAAGAAATAATGGACACAATAAAAATTGATTAGAAATAGACTAATTAACAATATGAAATTTTGTTAAGAATCCACGCTAACAAGATCCTAGCTAACTGTTTCTAGCTAACTGTTAATTCCGTATTACATTTTATTTTATCGCAATTTATTTATCGCAGTTTATTTAACGCAATTTATATTCTCGCAATTTTATTTATCGTCATTTAATTTCTGTTATTTATTTTACGCACTTTAAATATCGGGACACGTATACAAGGTTTTGACATATCATATCGACGCATCTATATATATTATTTGGAATAACCATAGACACTCTATATGCAGTAATGATCAAGTTCTCTATACAGGGTTGAGGTTGATTCTATAATAATATATATAATTTGAGTTGTGATCAAGTCTGAGACGTATACGGGTCACGATACGTATTAATTAATTCGAATATTATACATTAAACTATATATGAATTATTGGACTGTCAACTGTGGACTATCGACTGTGGACTAAAAACATTGGATAATTAAAATGAATTAAAATAATGATTATAACATATGAAACTAAACATTTCTTCAACTTTACCACTTGATTTTATCTTAAACCTCGTTTGTATCTTGACAATTCTAATCTGCGTTCAAACCTTTCATGATTCTTGAAAACACCTCAATTGAGAGGATGAACCAACCGCACTTCATCTACGGAAGAAAAGATTGATACATATAGTTATGCACCTGAAAACACTCAGAACCTGAGTAAACGTTTAACACGTAGTTGTGCTAATTCCTTAGTGTTATTATTACCCAAAATAACTTGATAATCCCTTTTCAAAGTAGCGAATCTTGTCACAGCTCCAGCAAGACAACTTCGACTTTTCGTTCGAAAAAACCTAATTATAACCTTGATATATATGAGTGCTCTTTTATTGTTACCGAGGAACCTTTTATATTCCACCATATTACCCTCAGCGTTTAATCATCTAAAAACACAATTCTCTTGAAACCACCTCGGATTGATAATCGATGAATCAGATATGGTAGCATTAAATGCAGAGCAAACAGAAAAATTATAGATGGTCTAAACGGCAAAAAGTTCGATGATAAAGAAGGGAGTATTAGGAACGCTCGATAGAAAATTTGGTACTGAAAAACAGATTGAGCAAACCACGAAGGAGTCTCTGAACGAATCACAAGGACTAAACGTGTACATTAAGAATCATGATGATTCTGTTTCTAATGAAATCTTTAGCGAATACCTTGCTTCTGACTCCAAACTCTTGCGGACAAATTTTCTTCACCATCCTCCGATATTAGAAATTCCAAGATATCATCGTATTTTTCATTATAAATATCCTCCATATTTCTGAAGATATTTTTATAACTATTCTTATCTGAAATCATTAATCTCTTCGTGCTATCAGTGTTACATCATATAGAAACTGTTAGTTTCTATATTCTGTAAACTTTCGAGCCTAAAATATGAATGTTATTGAAGTAATGTTGATAACTGATGCATGAGTTAGTATAATATAATGACACTTGATCAACATGATTATATTACAGTAAGTTATGCTGAGTTTCTAAATGAGACATGATGAGTCACAGATTATAACATCATCATGTGTCATGTTACACGACTCTTACATTTTACCTGATATATAAACATATCAAGAACATATTTTCTTGATAGTTCTATTTTTCCCGGATATTCTGGTAATTTGACGAATCAAGATCGTGCTATTACCATTTCTTTCTTAGAACATTAACTATGTTCATTTCGAAATTCATAACTATGAATTCTGGACCATTACTCGTTTTACTAGAGGTCGAGAAGAGAATAAAAAAGGCAAAAGAGCTTTGAAATATAAGGGAGAATATAAAGCCCGATAACAACACATAAATTACAAACCGTGTATATCAATGTTTATCGCAGCATAAAGACAAGGGAGAATTAAAAACATTATAATCTCAAGGGCGAAGTAGAAGAAAGCGGATTCCTCTGGTGGAAGTTGGAAAAGGAGAATGATTGTTGTGATAGTAAGGACGAGGACAAGGATCAGAACTGGATTAAACATTTTCAGAATCTTTTGGATGTATGAAACAAGAAGGAAAGTATAGGAATGGTGAGAATAATGGTACGAAAGAGTTTAATTTATAATGGAAATATCAGACAGAGTAATCGAAGCAGATCACCGTATTTAATTAGAGAGATCTTAATTTTCTTATTCGCCGAAGGATCAAATCTTTCAGATTTCGAAGATTTTCTTTAAATTCCTTAAAATCTGTAAATCAACCATGACTATGTCACCGGTTAAGACAAATCTGCATTTACTCATCTAAATCTTTTGTGACAGCTTCATTCGTACGTTTCACATAATCAAATCGTTTTGTCTATATTAATCAATAATGATAAAACTCTATCTATCGACTCATATTCGTCATAAAAACATTTTTATTGTTAGCCATGACGACCTCACTCAAATTTCGGGACGAAATTTCTTTAACGGGTAGGTACTGTGACGACCCGGGAATTTCCGACCAAATTTAAACTTTATCTTTATATTATTCCGATACGATAAGCAAATTCTGTAATGTTGAGTCTTGAAAAGTTGGAAAACTATATTCATGTAATCATTTACCCTTCGACTGCTCTTGACGATTCACGAACAACTATGTGTAAACAGATATGTATGAATATATACATATGTGTGATTATTTAATTGAGAAATATTAATAAAATGTTTAACGATTTGGTTGATATGAAAATAAGTTATTATATGACGTGGGAACGTTAATAAGTATTAAACGTATACTTATTCGTCTTAGATAAACATCTATGTAATAAGACGTGTTATGTGAAACGTGTATATATATATAGATTAAACATATATATAAGCGGTTTCGAATACAATTAATAGATATAGTAACACTTGATTGTTATTAAACAAGTTAATACAAACTTATAAGGATTTAAAATAAACATAAGTTCTAATAATAGATTATGTGATTTGAATACAATTAGTTTTAGAAGAATAAACTTTATAATAGTTATTTGATTCCAAACGTATGAAAACGTTTTCAGTCTAAAAGGATTCTATTATTAAAACATTTCATAATGTAATTTGAGAAGGTATATAAAACCTAATTAAAGTTTTATGCTATAAATCACAAGTACATATAGTTATTGTTTCAAAGATATAAAACGTACTATGATATATCTCGAAAGGTTAGTACATTTTACAACATGTCAAGAAGTTGATTATTAAGGTTATTATTATTATTTTCTATTATTATATGAACTATGTAAAATGATTTGAGTGTCACGTCTTCTTTAAAAAGAATATAACTTTATAAATATCTAGAACCACTTTTGACAAATTGTTACTGAGTTATTTTGATAAGGATAAAGGCTTTAACGTTATCTAAAAATATAGAATCTTTCTAGAAACCTTTCGACAAATTATCCATAACAATGGTCCGCGATTTAATAAAATATTGATAGATTTAACGAGAAATAAAAACGTGTATAAGAATTTTACCATATGTGAGACTAATTATACCAACTATCTTTGTGAAAGATCTTCACTACATGTTTGTTTCTTATCATGGCTTGTGTATGAGACTAATTATACTAACCATCCTAATTTTGTGAACCATCTTCACTAGCCTCTATGTCCATATCATGGCTTGTAGATATATATGATACTAATTGTACGAGCCACACCCTAATTTGTTTCCCATCTATAATAACCATGCTTGTGAAAGATCCCGGGCGTCAGTTGATAAGTTGACGGATGTGTCAAATATTTTTCAGTCAATCAGATTTCAGCACATATTTTTATATATTATTAATTAATAAATTATATACCCAACTATCAATAATATTTTACCACATCACCCATTCACAAATTTAACCCTCAAATTTGACACTCTCCTTTATTTAACTTCATCTCTTGACCTTGACACATCACTAAAAAGTACATCACTTAACTTTGATGTCACCGTCACGATTAGAAACATTCTAAACGGATTAGATCACATGGTCTCAAAGTGTAGTTTGAAGATTGGTCCGGTTGAATTTTAGTATTTATGTAGTTTAGTCAAAAAAAAAAAAAAAAAAAAAAAAAAAAACTCACGGATCTTTGAGTGGTGGACCATGTTTTTGTTGTTTATGTCACGAGATTAAACCAAAAGAAAAAGTAGAACATGCACTTCTATAAAGTCATCAAATACAAATATTTTCAAACACACAAACTAAAATTTCACTACTGCGTATTACTAGTATGTTATCATTAAATATATTATTATTATTATTATTATTATTATTATTATTATTATTATTATTACTACTACTACTACTTCTACTACTACTACTACTACTACTACTACTACTACTACTACTACTACTACTACTACTACTAATATAAATACTACGACGGGGTTATGTTCGGGTGATTTTCAAAACAAGTTTCAAGTAGGTTTTAGCTAAGGAAATTATGGGTTATAGCTATGGAGGTTATGGGTATGGTTCGAGGGTATGCTCGTGAGGTCAACCTAGTATTTATCATCTCCGTTGCATTTACGTACCTTTCCTGCAATATTGAATCTCAATACTGATACGTGAGTACTCATAATTTAATTTTTACATATTAATAATGTATCCCTGACTAGTGCTTGAGAAAATAGGATTATGCATGCTTGTACTTTTGATATTGCCCTTAGCTAGGTTATGTTGAATCTTGAATTAGTTACACCTACGGTTGAGATAAGGTATAAGATATGCATGTCCTTGGAAAGCTAGCGAAAAACTATAAACTTTTCATTTAGATATCCAATGAATCCGACGAACGGATTAGAAGTTATTGTCAGTTGAATTTTTGTATTATTATTAAAAATGATTATTATTATCGTCGTTATTATCGTCATTCTAATTTTTATCTAATTATCATCATTTTTATTATTATTATTATTATTATTATTATTATTATTATTATTATTATTATTATTATTATTATTATTATTATTATTATTATTATTATTATTATTATTATTATTATTATTATTATTATTATTATCAATAAAAGGTATTATCATTAATAATTATTATTACTATCGTTATTATCATTAAAATTATTATTATTATTATTATTATTATTATTATCATTATTATTATTATTATTATTATTATTATTATTATTATTATTTAATTAGTTATTAGTATTATCCTTATCATAATATTTATAATATTAGTAACGCTTAATTATTATTATTACTATGATTATGATTAAAATGAACGCGATATAAAAGACTATTTAAAATATAATAACAAATTAATTAGGAAATAATGAGTATGAGTATCATGATGAAATTAATATTGTAAGATATTGATTTAGATAAAATTATCGTTCTTATTATTCTTATCATTATTATTATTATTAAAAGTATCGTTAGTATTAAAACTATAATTTTAACAAAAATTATCATTTTAATAGAAATGGCATTGTTACTATAAAATATCATTATTATTATCACTTTAAATAAAATGGTTATTTTAAAGTATCGTAAATATTAAAGTTATCATAACTACAATTATCATTTTATCATAATATCATTTTTAGTAAATATAAATATTGATATTTTCATTAATAAGAAAAAATAATAATTATTATTACAAAATAATACAACTTTTACTTATTATTATCAATGTTATTTTATTAGATAAAAATGAAATATAAATAATATAAATTACCTTAATAAAACCTATCATAACATTTTTATGATATACAGTGAACTTAATAAATTTTATTATCTAAGATATATAGAAGTATATTTTTATATAAAGTTTTATTTATTAATAAATGAATTATTTACTCTAATAAATCTTTTAAAAATATTTAAAATATAAAACGACGATATTTAATCTATATAATAATCATTCTGGAAATCATTTTGAGTCAAATTAACTTTGGTTGACTGTTGCATATTAGTCTCGAGCATTAGGATTGTGGTACACTATGACATAACCTAAGTTGTTAGACAAAAATTGACCAACATATAAAATTATATAATTAATATAGGTTCGTGAATCCGAGGCCAACCTTACACTTGTTCAATGATGTTATATGTATTTTTACTACAAAATACAGTATGGTGAGTTTCATTAATCCCTTTTTAAATGTTTTTGCAATATATATTTTTGGGACTGAGAATACATGCGCTGTTTTTATAACTGTTTTACGAAATAGACACAAGTAATTGAAACTACATTATATGGTTGAATGATCGAAATCGAATATGCCCCTTTTTATTAAGTCTGGTAATCTAAAAATTAGGGAACAGACACCCTAATTGACGCGAACTCTAAAGATAGATCTATCGGGCCCAACAAGCCCAATCCAAAGTACCGGATGCTTTAGTACTTCGAAATTTATATCATGTCCGAAGGAGGATCCCGGAATGATGGGGATATTCTTATATGCATATTGTGAATGTCAGTTACCAGGTGTTCAATCCATATGAATGATATTTTTGTCTCTATGCATGAGACGTATGTTTATGAGAAATGGCAATATGAAATCTTGTGGTCTATTAAAATTATGAAATGATTATTTATGTTAAACTAATGAACTCACCAACCTTTTGGTTGACACTTTAAAGCATATTTATTCTCAGGTATGAAAGAAATCTTCCGTTGTGCATTTGCTCATCTTAGAGATATTACTTGGAGTCATTCATGACATATTTCAAAAGACGTTGCATTCGAGTCGTTGAGTTCATCAAGATTATTATTAAGTCGATTATAGTAAGATACATTACAAAATGGTATGCATGTTGTCAACTTTCGATGTAATGAAAGATTGTCTTTTCAAAAATGAATGCAATGCTTGTAAAATGTATCATATAGGGGTCAAGTACCTCGCGATGTAACCAACTGTTGTGAATCGTTTATAATCGATATGGACTTTGTCCGGATGGATTAGGATGGGTCTCTACAGCAAGGTGATCGATTTTACGTAAGTATTCTTCAACCGTTGAGGTGCCCATGTCGAGCTTGCGAAAGTCAGCCTGTAATTCGATTGTTTTCGATTGTTTATTGTCAAGGAATAATTGTTCTAGGAATTTCCACGCAGCATGGGCGATGTCGGGTTTGGAATTTAGCAAGCGTTCGAGAAGAGAGGGCGAGATGGTGTTATAGATCCATGTGGTTACAACAGCGTTTGCCTTGACCCAATCGGTATCCGATTGCTCTCCGGGTGTGGGTTGTCGCATAATGAGGTCGGAGACATCGAAACCGGCACAATGAGTGGTGAAAAGTCGTTTCCAGTGGGTGTAATTCAATTTTGCGAGATCGAGTTTGACGGGAACGAGGTGATGAATGGAGGTAACTGTGTAGATTTTGTCAAATTTGTTGGGAGCCATGAGGTTGAGAGGGCGTATGGAATTTGTGTTGCTCGCAGAAGCATGTGAAGAGATAGGATGGGAGGAGAAATTGCTAGCCTGATACCATGTTGGATTACAAAAGGTAATGGTTGTTCTGTCTTATTGATAAATATAATACAATATGTGTTTTATATAGATACATCACTTGCCCATATGAAAAGGCATACAATAAATACAATAATGGTGGTAATGTGAATGGTCTAACACTCCCCTAATCTAATTGTAGTGTCATTTCCTTTTTTTTTAGCTCCAGCTTGTATTATTTGATGTATAGGTTTGGCTCGTGATGTTGTATAGCCTCATGTTTGTTGTTTGTTTCGTGTATCTCTCATGGATATCTCATGAGTTTCATCATTTGTATTCGCTGTTTCTTTTTTAATAAAAGGTTGATCTTTCAAAAAAAAAAAAAAAAAAAAAATCCTATCCTACCCTACTATACATTAAAAGAGAGTCTTTATTAAGTAATAAATATTTTCAAAATCCTCTTAATACCATTAAATTAGCAAATTACATTACAATTACAATACCCCTTAATCCAATGGCTAAAATTAATCTCATATTACTATTAGCTAATAAATCCATCCTTTATACTAATCTTCCAATATTACCCTTTTTATCTTTTAATTAATCATTACTCCGTATCATCATTTATCAATAATAATACTCCGTAATACGATACCCTAGATTACCAAATTTATTCCTCTCTACAAAACGTAAATCCCAATGATTAAGTAAATCCCAAAATTTGTTTCATTCAATTCCATATAACAAAACGTAAATCGTTTATCATTCATCTCTACAAAATTTTATCCATCTCTCTATTTGTTATTTGTGATCATAAAATCACAAGCGTTGGTTGTTCCGGCGTCATTGTAAGTTGGAGATTTGCATCTTGACGTTAATGATATGCATTTGAATAATGCATTTGCACGTTAATGATATGCATTTGAATAATGCATTTGCAGTTTACAAAAGTTTGTCGACTGATTTTTAGTGTTTATGATGTATTTATGATATAATTGTTTATGGTGTAATTTAAATTCTGAAGATTATGATATATTTATTTATGATATAATTAATTATGGTTTTATTTAGGGTTAGTGTTTAGATTTATAGTTTAGGGGTTAAATTTTAGGGTTTAGAGGTTACGGTTAGGGTCCAGGGTTTAGGGTTTAGATTTTAGGTTTTAGAGTTTAGGTGTAGGGTTTTGGGCTTAAATTTATGGTTGAAGGTTTAGGTTAGGGTTTGGGTTTAGATTCTAGGGTTTAGATTTTAGGGCTTACGGTTTAGGTTTAGGGTTAGTTTTTAGGGTTTGGAGATTAGGTTTAGGGTTTAGGGTTTAGATTTAGGGTTTAGATTTTAGCGTTTAGAGTTTAGGTTTGGGTTTAGATTTAAGGTGTAGGGTTTAGGTTAGGTTTAGGGTTTAAATTTAAGATGTAGGGTTTAGGGTTTAAAGTTTAAGTTTAGGGTTTTGGGTTAGATTTAGGTTTATGGTTTATGTTAGGGTTTAGGGTTTAGATTCTAGGGTATAAGTTTTAGGGCTTAGGATTTCGGGTTAGGGTTAAGATTTAGTTTTTAAAACAAAGGATTTAGAAGAGTTGTGTCAAAACGTGTATATATGGCAGGGACACGCTAACCCTGTGTGCCGTAGCACCCACCAATCCCACCCCGAAAGAGACCTGTGCCGAAAAAGTACCTCCTCCCAGTACCCACAGTGGCGGCAAGAGCAATTTTTACCCCAGCTAGCTAGACCCCCGAAAACACTTCACAAATTCCCCCCGGAGGAGAAATAATTCCATGCGGAGCGCCCAGACTGAGAATCGAACTTGCGCCTTCCTTGTGTCAAAGCTTCCCCCACTGTGGGCCCAGGGATCAAAGGCATCGGGTACCACTGAGCTAGAAGCTCGTTGGTGATTTAGAAGAGTTTAGGGTTTAAGGTGTAGGGTTTATATTTTAGGGTGTAAGGTTTAAATTTTATGGGTTTAGATTATAGGGTTTAGGGTTTAAGTTAGGCATACCTAATATTATCATATGTGATCTGTAATCTGTACATTGGTTTTACTAATTATATATGTATTATGTATAATATGATGTATTTTTGCTATAAACAAATTGTAAATTGTATTTAAGTTTACATATAAATCTCCTAATGTATTTTTACTTTTAATCTTACAGGAAAATAAAATAAGGGCTACAATTTTACAAAAATATAATGGGTTATTTTACTCATACCTTCAAAGAATGTAGTTTTGTTGAAATTACTAACTTTAATGTGATACTGGACAAAGATGAATTCAAACTTGTGGACCATGAAATTAAAATCAGTTTGTTGAAAAAAACTATAGTCAAAAGGTGTCACCGAGTTACTATTCTCAAAGATATCTACAACTTCGTTATTATTTAGGATGTTCAAGAGTGGTTTCTCCCCAAAGAATATTGTTGTGTTTAGAGTTTTTAGGGTTTAGAGTTTAGATTTAGGATTTAGATTTCAGAGTTTAGAGTTTAGGTTTAGGGTTTTGGGTTTAGATTTAGAGTGTAGAGTTTAGGGTTTAGATTTAGGGTTTAGGGTTTAGATTTTAGGGTTTAGAGTTTAGGTTTTGAATTTAGATTTAGGGTTTAAGATTTATGGTTTACATTCTAGGGTTTAGATTTTAGGGCTTAGGGTTTAAGGTTATGGTTTGGATTTAGTTTTTAAAACAAAGGATTTAGAAGAGTTTAGAGTTTAAGGTGTATGGTTTATATTTTTGGGTGTAAGGTTTAGATTTTATGGTTTAGATTATAGAGTTTAGGTTAGGCATACCTAATATTATCATATGTGATCTGTAATCTGTACATTGATTTTACTAATTAAATCTGTAATCTGTATATTATGATGTATTTTTTCTATAATTATTTATGGCATTTTTTATGGCTTTCTAAGGTTGTTTAAAGGTTACTGAGGTTTTATGGGTCTATAGATTTGGAACCCTCTTATTATTATGCTCTACCATTCTAGTTTCCGGATCAACATTTAAAACAGCTAGGGCTTGGGTCTATCTGCATGTGGCTGGGGTCCCAACAGCGGAGAAAAAGAATAGTCCTGGCAAATTCTGGGATCCATTATCGCTTCTACTGTTTAGAGTGTAGGTTTGGGTTTAGATTTAAGGTGTAGGGTTTAGGTTAGGTTTAGGGTTTAGGGTTTAAATTTAAGGTGTAGGGTTTAGGGTTTAGAGTTTAGGTTTAGGGTTTTGGGTTTAGATTTAGGTTTATAGTTTATGTTAGGGTTTAGGGTTTAGATTCTAGGGTTTAAGTTTTATGGCTTAGGGTTTTGGGTTAGGGTTAAGATTTAGTTTTTAAAACAAAGGATTTAGAAGAGTTTAGGGTTTAAGGTGTAGGGTTTATATTTTAGGGTGTAAGGTTTAAATTTTATGGGTTTAGATTATAGGGTTTAGGGTTTAAGTTAGGCATACCTAATATTATCATATGTGATATGTAATCTGTACATTGGTTTTACTAATTATATATGTATTATGTATAATATGATGTATTTTTGCTATAAACAAATTGTAAAATGTATTTAAGTTTACATATAGATCTCCTAATGTATTTTTACTCTTAATCTTACAGGGAAATAAAATAAGGGCTACAATTTTACAAAAATATAATGGGTTATTTTACTCATACCTTCAAAGAATGTAGTTTTGTTGAAATTACTAACTTTAATGTGATACTGGACAAAGATGAATTCAAACTTGTGGACCATGAAATTAAAATCAGTTTGTTGAAAAAAACTATAGTCAAAAGGTGTCACCGAGTTACTATTCTCAAAGATATCTACAACTTCGTTACTATTTAGGATGTTCAAGAGTGGTTTCTCCCCAAAGAATATTGTTGGGTTTAGATTTTTTAGGGTTTAGAGTTTAGATTTAGAATTTAGAGTTCAGAGGTTGGAGTTTAGGTTTAGGGTTTTGGGTTTAGATTTAGAGTGTAGAGTTTAGGGTTTATGTAGCGACCCCGACAAATCGTCAAGTGACGGCGTCGGCTACGTGGGTCCCATTACCTGATTATAAGTCTTTAAGATAACGTTTGACCGAAAATATGTCGCATACAATCCATAAAGGATGTTCCAATGTTTACAAAAGTAATTCCCAAGACAAGTACATAACAAAAGTTATTATTCATGTGAAACACGCGCGACATAGTTTAAAATAGCCAAAAAGACGCTCCACGTATGCAAGTATACTCGACATCCAATGCAAGTATCAAAAAGTATGTGCGGAAGCATGTATCACTTAAGTTCAAGGACCTGAGAAAAACATAGAGAATCTGTCAACGAAAACGTTGGTGAAATCATAGGTTTAAATAAGTAAATGAGTAATAGTAAGTTGAACCACAAGATTTGCAACATCGATAAAGCCATAGTACATTCTAAAAGTTAATATTCACGAGCACCCAATTATCAAAGCTTAACGTTCCGTCCGTTGAATACCCCATCAATTAGTGCTAGAACAACACTGTTCCCGAAAATATATTTCATTCGTAAACGGTAGCGAACCGTTTGAATGAGGGTTTGTCAAACCCATATGGCCATATAACATAAGTTCTCGCTTACACCATCTGATGTAACTAATGATAATCGGATTGAGGATTTTCGTTCTAAACTCGTATGTAGAATGTTTGTTTTCCCGTTCTTGTGTTCACTTAGTTCAAAAGAATCGTTTATGTTTTCTCATCCCAATATAAGTTCAAAAAGAGTAAAAGTGGGACTATGATCTCACCTTTGATTGCAAGAGTGTAAAAGTACTTCAACAAGTAAACGTGCAAAGAACAATGCTAGTCTCGACCTAAACAAATAGGTTGTATCAATAACGATAGTCACGAAGGGTCAAAGTTGTTCAATTAGTCCTATGGCTCAATACGACTCGATTAATATAGCATGTGAAGCAATTTGTCAAGTTTCATGCAAGATACAAGTATAAAGGCATGTTAGGAAGATTGCATAATCAATTGGTTAAGTTTGACAAAAAGTCAAACTTGGTCGGGTCAAAGTCAACGAAAAAGTCAACGCGTTCGGGTCGGGTCTCGGACAAATTTTCTGAAGTTTTTAATCATATATAAGCATGTTAAAACAAGTTACACGTAAACTGGAGGTCTAGAACGTCCTAAACATTTTTTGTCAAAAGGCCTCGCAAACAGCCCACTTTAGTGAAATGGGACGGCGTCCCAATTAGGCTAGACGGCGTCCCATTTTAAAGAGCAAGACGGCGTCTTGGTAGTCTAGACGGCGTCTAGGTTTTAAGGGCAGGACGGCGTCCTGATTCCTGGGACGGCGTCTAGGCATGATTTCAGGCCCTGCTTGCTGAACTCCTAAGTACACGAATCAAAACTTAAACCCACACAATTTACAAACCGCAAACATTCAAGGCATGTATTTTATATCACCGGAAAGGTATTTTGACAAGGAACATAACTATGCACTTATTATCAATTAAACTTTCACATACAACAACCAAAAACCGCATTTAGTGACCCTCATTCAATACACACAAGTCATAAATGCCATTTAATGATTCGGCAACCAAATTACATGAACAATATGCCGTTTCGAAGGTAATTAAGCATACAACACAACCTAACACTTACCATTAACATTTCATGTCATTTAATGCATCAAAAATTCATTCTTAGTTCATGAAACCCTAACCAAAAATCACCAAATTTCATAATCAAGTTTAAGGGGTTTCTTTGATCAATCTTTACATCCAAATGAAGCTAGTAACACTAGGAACAAGATTAAAACATGAACTCATAACATCAAACAACATATAAACACTTAAAACTCAAGATTAAACATGTTAACTTTCCATATGAACTAGTTACTTCAAAATATCAAAAACGAGCATACAAACACATAAACAAACTAGACTTGAGCCATAGACACTAATTAACAAACTTATAACTTTAAAAATCTCAAGAACACAAAGATTAGTGATTTTAGAAAGTTACCCAAAATTGATGAAATCGGTATGGAAACGAAGAGGAGATCACGAGGAGTTCAAATATGCAATTTGTTTTGATCGAATCCTTCTTGAACGAATTTGGATGATGATTGAAGGTTTGAGGGTTTTGAGAGAAAAAGGTGAAGTATTATTTGGGAGGTGATAAAATGAATGGAGAGGAAAGAGTTGACTAGTTGACCTAGTCATCTCTTTCTCCATTTGGCAACTTTAGTCCCTCAACTTAGGAAACGGGTACGGGAATTACCTAAACGAGATAATTCAAACGCGTATTAACGAGATGTGTTATAAACATATAACGGAACTTAAATAGTTAAACGGAAAAGTAAATGGAAAAAGGCGGGATGTTACATTACCTACACCTTAAAAGAAAATTCGTCCCGAAATTTAAGTAGGCGTAGTAGTCGTTGTTTCTTCCTCGAGATCTTGCGTTTCCGAATTCACGAATAGATGAGGATACTTCCTTTGCATTTGATCTTGTCTTTCCCAAGTAAACTCGGGTCCCCTTTTGGCATTCCAACGAACCTTGACAATCGGGATTCGGCTTTGTTTCAATGTCTTGACGGAGGTGCCCACAATTTCAACCGGTTCCTCCACAAAATGAAGTTTGTCATCAATAGTAAGTTCTTCGAGAGGGATGACGATATCGGGTTCGGCAAGACACTTTTTCAAGTTAGATACATGGAAAGTAGGATGAATGGAGTTCAATTGAGGCGGAAGATCTAAACGATAAGCAACGGTTCCAATACGCTCCAAGATTTCGAAAGGACCAATATACCGCGGATTTAGCTTCCCGCGTTTCCCAAAACGGATTACACCCTTCCAAGGTGCGACTTTTAACATTACTCGGTCACCGACTTGAAATTCAAGATCGTTGCGTCGTTTGTCGGTATAGCTCTTTTGACGACTTCGGGCCGTCCTAAGCCTATCTCGGATTTGAACGATTTTCTCGGTGGTTTCGTGAATGAGTTCGGGTCCGGTGATTTGCACGTCGCCTACTTCGGCCCAACAAAGAGGTGAACGACATTTGCGGCCATATAGCGCTTCAAAAGGTGCGGCTTTAATACTCGCGTGATAACTATTGTTGTAAGAGAACTCGGCGAGAGGTAAGTGCTTGTCCCAAGCTTTTCCGAAATCAACCACGCAAGCTCGTAACATGTCCTCTAAGGTTTGAATTGTACGTTCGCTTTGTCCATCGGTTTGAGGATGATATGCGGTACTCATGTCTAAACGCGTTCCCAACGCTTCTTGCAATGTACGCCAAAATCTAGAAACGAAACGGCCATCTCGGTCGGAGATAATCGATAAAGGTACACCGTGTCGGGCTACGATCTCCTTAATGTAAAGTTGTGCAAGTTTCTCCATTTTGTCCGTTTCTTTCATGGCAAGGAAGTGTGCGGATTTGGTGAGACGGTCAACAATAACCCAAATGGTATCATAACCGCCCGTCGTTTTTGGTAGCTTGGTGATAAAATCCATCGTTATCCTTTCCCACTTCCATTGCGGGATCTCGGGTTGTTGAAGTAGTCCGGACGGTCTTTGGTGTTCGGCTTTGACTTTGGAACATGTCAAACACTTGGAAACATAAGTAGCTACGTCCCTTTTGATGTTCGGCCACCAATATAGTTGTTTAAGGTCGTGGTACATCTTATTGGCACCGGGGTGAATCGAGTATCGTGACTTATGGGCTTCATCTAAAATAAGGCTTCGTAGATCCCCATAACTAGGCACCCAAATTCTTCCGGCGAAATATCGGAGTCCGGTTTCTTTAACTTCGAATCGAGAGGTGAGGACGTTCAAGTGTTCGAGAGAGATGTTTTCATCCTTGAGAGCCTCATCTTGGGCTACCCGAATTTGGCTATTAAGGTTGGTGTGAATGGTGATGTTTAAAGCTCGGACACGAAGAGGCACCGCTCTTTCTTTTCGACTTAAGGCATCGGCTACTACATTTGCCTTCCCGGGATGGTAACTAAGCTCGCAATCGTAATCGTTTAAGGTTTCAATCCACCTTCGTTGTCTCATGTTTAGTTGCTTTTGATCGAAAATGTGTTGAAGGCTTTTGTGATCGGTGAAGATAGTACTCTTGGTTCCATAAAGATAGTGTCTCCACATTTTAAGTGCAAAGACAACGGCTCCGAGTTCGAGATCATGCGTCGTGTAGTTTCGTTCATGAATTTTGAGTTGTCGAGAGGCATAAGCAATGACTTTCGTTCGTTGCATCAATACACACCCAAAACCATGTTTTGAGGCGTCGCAATACACAACAAAGTCATCATTGCCTTCGGGAAGTGACAAGATAGGAGCGGTGGTTAGCTTCGTTTTCAAGATTTGGAATGCGGATTCATGTTCGGTCGCCCAAATGAATTTCTTTCCCTTGTGAGTCAATGCGGTTAGAGGACGTGCAACCAAAGAGAAATTTTCGATGAATCTACGATAGTACCCGGCGAGACCCAAAAATTGACGAATGTGAGTAGGAGTAGTAGGAGTCTCCCATTTGCTAATGGCTTCGATTTTCGTTGGATCGACTTTAATACCTTGGTCACTTACAACATGACCAAGAAATTGAACTTCCTTTAACCAAAATTCACACTTGGAGAATTTGGCATAGAGTTGTTCTTGTCTTAAAAGTTCAAGCACAAGTCGGAGATGTTGTTCGTGCTCTTCTTCATTTTTGGAATAGATCAATATGTCATCGATGAACACAATAACGAATTTATCGAGATACGGTTTGCACACGCGGTTCATAAGATCCATGAACACCGCCGGTGCGTTAGTGAGACCAAATGGCATGACAAGGAATTCATAACTACCATAACGAGTTCGGAAAGCGGTTTTGGAGACATCTTCCCCCTTAACCCTCAATTGATGGTAACCCGAGCGGAGATCGATTTTCGAATATACACAAGACCCTTGTAGTTGATCAAAGAGGTCATCGATGCGAGGAAGAGGATATCGGTTCTTAACCGTCAATTTATTTAGTTCACGATAATCAATGCACATTCGTAGGGATCCGTCTTTCTTTTTAACAAACAAAATCGGAGCGCCCCAAGGTGAATGGCTAGGTTGGATAAAACCACGATCAAGTAGTTCTTGGATTTGACTTTGCAATTCTTGCATTTCGGATGGAGCAAGTCTATACGGTGCACGTGCTACGGGTGCGGCTCCCGGAATAAGATCGATTTGGAATTCAACCGGTCGATGAGGCGGAAGACCCGGCAATTCGTCGGGAAATACATCGGAATAGTCACTAACAATTGGCACATCATCGATGTGCTTCTCATCGGACTCGACTTTCTTAACGTGAGCAAGGATCGCAAAACAACCCTTACGGAGTAGTTTTCTAACTTTAACACACGAAACGAGGTTGAGTCCGGTGCAACTCTTATCGCCATAGACGATCAAAGGTTCACCATTCTCGATAGGAATTCGGATTGCGTTAAGATCACAAAGAATGTGAGATTTATTTTTAACCATCCAATTCATACCGATTATTACATCAAAACTCCCTAGTCCCATGGGTATCAAGTCAATTTCAAATTCATTACCCAAAATGTTTAAAGTACACCCCCGGTAATACGTGTCGGCACTTAAGAGTTTTCCGTCGGCCACTTCGATAGAATAAGTAGTATCTAAGGGGTGTGGTGGAGTGCAAAGAGTAGGAGCCAAAGTCTTAGACACAAAACATTTATCGGCACCCGAATCGAATAAGCAAGTAACATAAGTGTTGTTGAGAAGAAACGTACCCGTGACTAGTTCATTGTCATCTCGGGCTTCCTCGGTGTTGATGTTAAAGGCTCGGCCTCGGTTGTTGGGGTTGGCTTTCTTTTTCGGGCATTTGTTCTTATAATGGCCCGTTTGGTCACATTCGTAACAAGTGACCGTTTTTGGAGGATTGGGCCCCTTTCGAGCAACGGGGGCGACACTTGTGCAATTGTTGGCCCTATGACCAACACCTTGGCAACGGTGACAAACTAGCTTGTTACATTCACCGTGATGATGCTTGTGGCATTTGTTGCAAAAAGGTAAGTTTCCGACATAACCCTTCTTGCCGTCGTTGTTGAAGGGCTTTTTGGTGGAGGTGTTGTTGTTGTAGTTAGTTGATGGAGTGGCTTCCCATTTCCTTTTGTTGCCACCCGACTTGTCCTCGGCCTTAGGTGCCGGAACTACGACTTCGTCAACCGTTTCAATTAGTTGGCGAGCCATGTTCATAGCGGCTTGATGAGTAGTGGGTTTGGATGACATCACCCCTTGTTTGATGCTTTTTGGAAGACCGAGCATGTAGAGCTCAATCCTTTGAGATTCGGGGTTAACAAGATTAGGACACATCAAGGATAGTTCGGCGAAGCGTTGATTATAAGCTTTAAGATCGTTTCCGGCCGCTTTCAAAGCTCTTAGTTCTTCCTCAAGCTTTCGGGTTTCTTCGCGCGGAAAATATTCAACAATCATCTTTTCCTTTAGATCGGCCCAAGAGAGGGCATGAGCTTCATCGGTACCCACCGATTGAACATAGGTGTTCCACCAAGTGAGAGCAACACCGGAGAACGTGTGGGTGGAGTATTTGACCTTGTCTTGATCCCGACAACCGCTTATGCTAAAGACGGCCTCGGTTTGTTCAAACCAACGAGTAAGCACAACCGGTCCACCGGTTCCATCATAAGTGTGAGGTTTGCACCCCATGAAAGCTTTGTAGGAGCATCCCTCGTTTGAGTTACCGGCCCCATTGTTGTTGTTGTGGTTGTGGTTGTTGTTATTGTTATTGTTGTTGGAAGAGTGACCGGCCATGGCCGCATCTACGGCGGTAGCTATCATCCGTTCGAGAGCTTGTTCGGGAGTTTCATTGCGGCGTACACGACGAGGAGCCATTGTTCCTTCAAAACAAAAGAATACCGTTGGTTAGTATTCTAAATAATACTAACCGTGATATGGGATAAAGATAAAGAGAAAATTATCCTTGACCCGCCTTAAATTCTTTATGTCATAATGTCGGTATGTTCATATGAGTCACCGTAATATAATTTCCGGGAATTATATTACCCTAATTCATATGTGCATTCGACATTACATCATATAGTCAAGGTGGCGTGTCAATTAAATTATACAACGCAAGATTTAGATAGGATAAGAGTAGATATGAGTAAGAGAGTTCGAGTATAAATGCACAATTTGTCAAATAATTCCTACTTCAGTCTATATGCCGGTTGTAGTCTAGATTCACCTATGTACCCTATGACTCGGGGGGGAACACAAATGAACTCTAAATCCCTACAACCAAGGCTCTGATACCAACTGTAGCGACCCCGACAAATCGTCAAGTGACGGCGTCGGCTACGTGGGTCCCATTACCTGATTATAAGTCTTTAAGATAACGTTTGACCGAAAATATGTCGCATACAATCCATAAAGGATGTTCCAATGTTTACAAAAGTAATTCCCAAGACAAGTACATAACAAAAGTTATTATTCATGTGAAACACGCGCGACATAGTTTAAAATAGCCAAAAAGACGCTCCACGTATGCAAGTATACTCGACATCCAATGCAAGTATCAAAAAGTATGTGCGGAAGCATGTATCACTTAAGTTCAAGGACCTGAGAAAAACATAGAGAATCTGTCAACGAAAACGTTGGTGAAATCATAGGTTTAAATAAGTAAATGAGTAATAGTAAGTTGAACCACAAGATTTGCAACATCGATAAAGCCATAGTACATTCTAAAAGTTAATATTCACGAGCACCCAATTATCAAAGCTTAACGTTCCGTCCGTTGAATACCCCATCAATTAGTGCTAGAACAACACTGTTCCCGAAAATATATTTCATTCGTAAACGGTAGCGAACCGTTTGAATGAGGGTTTGTCAAACCCATATGGCCATATAACATAAGTTCTCGCTTACACCATCTGATGTAACTAATGATAATCGGATTGAGGATTTTCGTTCTAAACTCGTATGTAGAATGTTTGTTTTCCCGTTCTTGTGTTCACTTAGTTCAAAAGAATCGTTTATGTTTTCTCATCCCAATATAAGTTCAAAAAGAGTAAAAGTGGGACTATGATCTCACCTTTGATTGCAAGAGTGTAAAAGTACTTCAACAAGTAAACGTGCAAAGAACAATGCTAGTCTCGACCTAAACAAATAGGTTGTATCAATAACGATAGTCACGAAGGGTCAAAGTTGTTCAATTAGTCCTATGGCTCAATACGACTCGATTAATATAGCATGTGAAGCAATTTGTCAAGTTTCATGCAAGATACAAGTATAAAGGCATGTTAGGAAGATTGCATAATCAATTGGTTAAGTTTGACAAAAAGTCAAACTTGGTCGGGTCAAAGTCAACGAAAAAGTCAACGCGTTCGGGTCGGGTCTCGGACAAATTTTCTGAAGTTTTTAATCATATATAAGCATGTTAAAACAAGTTACACGTAAACTGGAGGTCTAGAACGTCCTAAACATTTTTTGTCAAAAGGCCTCGCAAACAGCCCACTTTAGTGAAATGGGACGGCGTCCCAATTAGGCTAGACGGCGTCCCATTTTAAAGAGCAAGACGGCGTCTTGGTAGTCTAGACGGCGTCTAGGTTTTAAGGGCAGGACGGCGTCCTGATTCCTGGGACGGCGTCTAGGCATGATTTCAGGCCCTGCTTGCTGAACTCCTAAGTACACGAATCAAAACTTAAACCCACACAATTTACAAACCGCAAACATTCAAGGCATGTATTTTATATCACCGGAAAGGTATTTTGACAAGGAACATAACTATGCACTTATTATCAATTAAACTTTCACATACAACAACCAAAAACCGCATTTAGTGACCCTCATTCAATACACACAAGTCATAAATGCCATTTAATGATTCGGCAACCAAATTACATGAACAATATGCCGTTTCGAAGGTAATTAAGCATACAACACAACCTAACACTTACCATTAACATTTCATGTCATTTAATGCATCAAAAATTCATTCTTAGTTCATGAAACCCTAACCAAAAATCACCAAATTTCATAATCAAGTTTAAGGGGTTTCTTTGATCAATCTTTACATCCAAATGAAGCTAGTAACACTAGGAACAAGATTAAAACATGAACTCATAACATCAAACAACATATAAACACTTAAAACTCAAGATTAAACATGTTAACTTTCCATATGAACTAGTTACTTCAAAATATCAAAAACGAGCATACAAACACATAAACAAACTAGACTTGAGCCATAGACACTAATTAACAAACTTATAACTTTAAAAATCTCAAGAACACAAAGATTAGTGATTTTAGAAAGTTACCCAAAATTGATGAAATCGGTATGGAAACGAAGAGGAGATCACGAGGAGTTCAAATATGCAATTTGTTTTGATCGAATCCTTCTTGAACGAATTTGGATGATGATTGAAGGTTTGAGGGTTTTGAGAGAAAAAGGTGAAGTATTATTTGGGAGGTGATAAAATGAATGGAGAGGAAAGAGTTGACTAGTTGACCTAGTCATCTCTTTCTCCATTTGGCAACTTTAGTCCCTCAACTTAGGAAACGGGTACGGGAATTACCTAAACGAGATAATTCAAACGCGTATTAACGAGATGTGTTATAAACATATAACGGAACTTAAATAGTTAAACGGAAAAGTAAATGGAAAAAGGCGGGATGTTACAGTTTAGATTTAGGGTTTAGGGTTTAGATTTTAGGGTTTGGAGTTTAGGTTTAGGGTTTTGGGTTTAGATTTAGAGTTTAGGATTTATGGTTTACATTCTAGGGTTTAGATTTTAGGGCTTAGGGTTTAAGGTTATGGTTTGGATTTAGTTTTTAAAACGAAGGATTTAGAAGAGTTTAGAGTTTAAGGTGTATGGTTTATATTTTAGGGTATAAGGTTTAGATTTTATGGTTTAGATTATAGAGTTTAGGTTAGGCATACCTAATATTATCATATGTGATCTGTAATCTGTACATTGATTTTACTAATTAAATCTGTAATCTGTATATTATGATGTATTTTTTCTATAATTATTTATGGCATTTTTTATGGCTTTCTAAGGTTGTTTAAAGGTTACTGAGGTTTTATGGGTCTATAGATTTGGAACCCTCTTATTATTATCCTCTACCATTCTAGTTTCCGGATCAAAATTTAAAACAACTAGGGCTCGGGTCTATCTGCATGTGGCTGGGGTCCCAACAGTGGAGAAGAAGAATAGTCCTGGCAAATTCTGGGATCCATTATCGCTTCTAGCGTTTAGAGTTTAGGTTTGGGTTTAGATTTAAGGTGTAGGGTTTAGGTTAGGTTTAGGGTTTAGGGTTTAAATTTAAGGTGTAGGGTTTAGGGTTTAGAGTTTAGGTTTAGGGTTTTGGGTTTAGATTTAGGTTTATAGTTTATGTTAGGGTTTAGAGTTTAGATTCTAGGGTTTAAGTTTTAGGGCTTAGGGTTTCGGGTTAGGGTTAAGATTTAGTTTTTAAAACAAAGGATTTAGAAGAGTTTAGGGTTTAAGGTGTAGGGTTTATATTTTAGGGTGTAAGGTTTAAATTTTATGGGTTTAGATTATAGGATTTAGGGTTTAAGTTAGGCATACCTAATATTATCATATGTGATCTGTAATCTGTACATTGGTTTTACTAATTATATATGTATTATGTATAATATGATGTATTTTTGCTATAAACAAATTGTAAATTGTATTTAAGTTTACATATAAATCTCCTAATGTATTTTTACTTTTAATCTTACAGGGAAATAAAATAAGGGCTACAATTTTACAAAAATATAATGGGTTATTTTACTCATACCTTCAAAGAATGTAGTTTTGTTGAAATTACTAACTTTAATGTGATACTGGACAAAGATGAATTCAAACTTGTAGACCATGAAATTAAAATCAGTTTGTTGAAAAAACTATAGCTAAAAAGTGTCACCGAGTTACCATTCTCAAAGATATCTACAACTTCGTTACTATTTAGGATGTTCAAGAGTGGTTTCTCCCCAAAGAATATTGTTGGGTTTAGAGTTTTTAGGTTTTAGAGTTTAGATTTAGGATTTAGATTTCAGAGTTTAGAGTTTAGGTTTAGGGTTTTGGGTTTAGATTTAGAGTGTAGAGTTTAGGGTTTAGATTTAGGGTTTAGGGTTTAGATTTTAGGGTTTGGAGTTTAGGTTTAGGGTTTTGGGTTTAGATTTAGAGTTTAGGATTTATGTTTTACATTCTAGGGTTTAGATTTTAGGGCTTAGGGTTTAAGTTATGGTTTGAATTTAGTTTTTAAAACAAAGGATTTAGAAGAGTTTAGAGTTTAAGGTGTATGGTTTATATTTTTGGATGTCAGGTTTAGATTTTATGGTTTAGATTATAGAGTTTAGGTTAGGCATACCTAATATTATCATATGTGATATGTAATATGTACATTGATTTTACTAATTAAATCTGTAATCTGTATATTATGATGTATTTTTTCTATAATTATTTATGGCATTTTTTATGGCTTTCTAAGGTTGTTTAAAGGTTACTGAGGTTTTATGGGTCTATAGATTTGGAACCGTCTTATTATTATGAAATGTCCCGTTCATATTGATTATAAACGTTCCATATTAATTGATTTCGTTGCGAGGTTTTGACCTCTATATGAGACGTTTTTCAAAGACTGCATTCATTTTTAAAACAACCATAACCTTTATTTTATCAATAAAGGTTTTAAAAACATTACGTAGATTATCAAATAATGATAATCTAAAATATACTGTTTACACACGACCATTACATAATGGTTTACAATAGAAATATATTACATCGACATATGTTTCTTGAATGCATTTTTTACACAATATCATACAAACATGGACTCCAAATCTTGTCCTTATTTTAGTATACAACAGCGGAAGCTCTTAATATTCACCTGAGAATAAACATGCTTTAAACGTCAACAAAAATGTTGGTGAGTTATAGGTTTAACCTATATATATCAAATCGTAACAATTGACCACAAGATTTCATATTTCAATACACATCCCATACATAGAGATAAAAGTCATTCATATGGTGAACACCTGGTAACCGACATTAACAAGATGCATATATAAGAATATCCCCATCATTCCGGGACACCCTTCGGATATGATATAAATTTCGAAGTACTAAAGCATCCGGTACTTTGGATGGGGTTTGTTAGGCCCAATAGATCTATCTTTAGGATTCGCGTCAATTAGGGTGTCTGTTCCCTAATTCTTAGATTACTAGACTTAATAAAAAGGGGCATATTCGATTTCGATAATTCAATCAAAGAATGTAGTTTCACGTACTTGTGTCTATTTTGTAAATCATTTATAAAACCTGCATGTATTATCATCCCAAAAATATTAGATTTTAAAAGTGAGACTATAACTCACTTTCACAGATATTTCCTTCCTCGAAAATAAGACTTGGCCACGGATCAATTCACGAACCTATACAAATATGTACATATATATCAAAGTATGATCAAAATATAATTACGATCATTTTTATTATGTTTTAAAGATTTGAGTGTATTAAGTCAGCTGTCCTCGTTAGTAACCTACAACTAGTTGTCCACAGTTAGATGTACAGAAATAAATCAATATATATTATCTTGAATCAATCCACGACCCAGTGTATACACATCTCAGGCTAGATCACAACTCAAAGTATATATATTTTTGGAATCAATCTCAACCCTGTATAGCTAACTCCAACATTACTGCATATAGAGTGTCTATGGTTGTTCCAAATAATATATATACATGGGTCGATATGATATGTCAAAACATTTGCATACGTGTCTATAGTATCCCAAGATTACATAATATATTAGAATACATGTATAATACAATATAAGTTAGCTAGGATATGATTTGTATAGATTTGTTAAACATTTCCCGTAGCTAAAAAGATCAAAAATATCCAATCTTGTTTTACCCATAACTTCTTCATTTTAAATCCATTTTGAGTGAATCAAATTGCTATGGTTTCATATTGAACTCTAATTTAAGAATCCAAACAAAAAAAGTATAGGTTTATAGTCAGAAATTTAAGTTACATGTCAATTACTAAAGAGGTAGTCATTTCCGTCGAAAGAACGACATCTTGATGACCATTTTGAAAAACATACTTTCACTTTGAGTTTAACCAAGATTTTTGGATATAGTTTCATGTTCATATTAAAAATCATTTTCCAATAAGAACAACTTTTAAATCAAAGTTTATCATAGTTTTTAATTATCCAAACCAAAACAGCCCCCGGTTTCACTACGACGGCGTATATCCGATTTTATAGTGTTCATCGTGTTTCCAGGTTTTAAATCATTAAGTTAGCATATCATATAGATATATAACATGTGTTTAGTTGATTTTAAAAGTCAAGATAGAAGGATTAACTTTTGTTTGCGAACAAGTTTAGAATTAACTAAACTATGTTCTAGTAATTACAAGTTTAAACCTTCGAATAAGATAGCTTTATATGTATGAATCGAATGATGTTATGAACATCATTACTACCTCAAGTTTTTTGGATAAAACTACTGGAAATGAGAAAAATGGATCTAGCTTCAAAGGATCCTTGGATGGCTTGAAAGTTCTTGAAGCAGAATCATGACACGAAAACAGTTCAAGTAAGATTTTCACTCGAAATAAGATTGTTATAGTTGTAGAAATTGAATCAAAGTTTGAATATGAATATTACCTTGAATTAGAAAGATAACCTACTATAAATAACAAAGGTTCCTTGATCTTAGATGATTACTTGGAATGGATTAGAAAGCTTGGAAGTAAACTTGCAAACTTGGTAGTATTCTTGATTTTTATGAAACTATACTTATGGAATTTATGAAGAACACTTAGAACTTGAAGATGGAACTTGAGAGAGATCAATTAGATGAATCAAATTGAAGAATGAAAGTTTTTGTAGGTGTTTTTGGTCGTTGGTATATGGATTAGATATAAAGGATATGTAATTTTGTTTTCATGTAAATAAGTCATGAATGATTACTAATATTTTTGTAATTTTATGAGATATTTCATGCTAGTTGCCAAATTATGGTTCCCACATGTGTTAGGTGACTCACATGGGCTACTAAGAGCTAATCATTGGAGTGTATATACCAATAGTACATACATCTAAAAGCTGTGTATTGTACGAGTACGAATACGGGTGCATACGAGTAGAATTATTGATTGAACTGAACGAGGATGTAATTGTAAGCATTTTTGTTAAGTAGAAGTACTTTGATATGTGTCTTGAAGTCTTTCAAGAGTGTAAGAATACATATCAAAACACAACATGTATATACATTCTAATGGAGTCGTTAAGTCTTCGTTAGTCGTTACATGTAAGTGTTGTTTTGAAACCTTTAAGTTAACGATCTCAATTAATGTTGTTAACCCAATGTTTATTATATCAAATGAGATGTCAAATTATTATATTATCATGATATTATGATGTATGAATACCTCTTAATATGATATATACATTAAAATATCGTTACAACGATAATCGTTACATATAAGTCTCGTTTCGTAATTCTTGAGTTAGTAGTCTTGTTTTTACATATGTAGTTCATTGTTAACACACTTAATGATATATTTAAATATCATTTTATCATGTTAAATATAGTGTATCAATATCTTAATATGATACATATGTATTTAGTAGACATTATCATAACGATAATCGTTATATATATCATTTCGAGTTTCTTAACTTAGTAATCTCATTTCTTATGTATATCACACATTATTAATATATTTAGTGAGATACTTACTCATCATAATATTATGTCAACCATATATATATGTTTATATATACCACAACATGTAGTTTTTACAATTTTGTAACGTTCGTGAATCGCCGGTCAACTTCGGTGATCAATTGTCTATATGAAACTTATTTCATTTAATCAAGTCTCAACAAGTTTGATTGCTTAAAACGTTGGAAACATTTAGTAATGTAAATATCAATCTCAATTAATATATATAAACATGGAAAAGTTCGGGTCACTACAGTACCTACCCTTTAAATAAATTTCGTCCCGAAATTTTAAGCTGTTGAAGGTGTTGACGAATCTTCTGGAAATAGATGCGGGTATTTCTTCTTCATCTAATCTTCATGCTCCCAGGTGAACTCAGGTCCTCTACGAGCATTCCATCAAACCTTAACAATCGGTATCTTGTTTTGCTTAAGTCTCTTAACCTCACGATCCATTATTTCGACGGGTTCTTCAATGAATTGAAGTTTTTCATTGATTTGGATTTCGTCCAACGGAATAGTGAGATCTTCTTTAGAAAAACATTTCTTCAAATTCGAGACGTGGAAAGTGTTATGTACAGCCGCGATTTGTTGAGGTAGCTCCAGTTGGTAAGCTACTGGTCCGACACGATCTATAATCTTGAATGGTCCAATGTACCTTGGATTTAGTTCCCCCGTTTACCAAATCGAACAATGCCTTTCCAAGGTGAAACCTTAAGCATGACCATTTCTCCAATTTCAAACTCTATACCTTTTCTTTTACTATCCGCGTAGCTCTTTTATCGACTCTGGGCGGTTTTCAATCGTTGTTGAATTTGGATGATTTTCTCAGTAGTTTCTTGTATTATCTCCGGACCCGTAATCTGTCTATCCCCCACTTCATTCCAACAAATCGGAGACCTGCACTTTCTACCATAAAGTGCCTCAAACAGCGCCATCTCAATAATAGAATGATAACTGTTGTTGTAGGAAAATTCTGCTAACGGTAGGTGTCGATCCCAACTGTTTCCGAAATCAATAACACATGCTCGTAGCATGTCTTCAAGCGTTTGTATCATCCTGTCACTCTGTCCATCAGTTTGTGAATGATAGGCAGTACTCATGTCTAGACGAGTCCCCAATGCTTGTTGCAATGTCTGCCAGAACCTTGAAACAAATCTACCATCCCTATCAGAGATAATAGAGACGAGTATTCCATGTCTGGAGACAACCTCCTTCAAATACAATCGAACCAACTTCTCCATTTTGTTATCTTCTCTCATTGGCAGGAAGTGTGCTGACTTGGTGAGACGATCAACTATTACCCAAATAGTATCATAACCACTTGCAGTCCTTGGCAATTTAGTAATGAAATCCATGGTAATGTTTTCCCATTTCCATTCCGAGATTTCAGGTTGTTGTAGTAGACCTGATGGTTTCTGATGTTCAGCTTTGACCTTAGAACACGTCAAACATTTTCCTACATATTTAGCAATATCGGCTTTCATACCCGGCCACCAAAAGTGTTTCTTGAGATCTTTATACATCTTCCCCGCTCCGGGATGTATTGAATATCTGGTTTTATGTGCTTCTTTAAGTACCATTTCTCTCACATCTCCAAACCTTGGTACCCAAATTCTATCAGCCCTATATCGGGTTCCGTCTTCCCGAATATTAAGATGTTTCTCTGATCCTTTGGGTATCTCATTCTTCAACTTTCCTTCTTTTACAACCCCCTGTTGCGCCTCCTTTATTTGAGTAGTAAGGTTAGTACGAATAATTATATTCATAGCTTTTACCCGTATAGGTTCTCTGTCCTTTCTACTCAAAGCGTTTGCTACCACATTCGCCTTCCCCGGGTGGTATCGAATCTCAAAAGCGTAATCATTCAACAGTTCAATCCACATGCGTTGTCTCATATTCAGTTGCTTCTGATTAAATATATGTTGGAGACTTTTGTGGTCGGTATATATAATACTTTTGACCCCATATAAATAATTCCACCAAGTCTTTAATGCAAAACAACAGCACCCAATTCCAAATCGTGAGTTGTATAATTTTGCTCGTGAATCTTCAATTGTCTAGACGCATAAGCAATCACCTTCGTTCGTTGCATTAATACACAACCGAGACCTTGCTTTGATGCGTCACAATAAATCACAAAATCATCATTCCCTTCAGGTAATGACAATATAGGTGCCGTAGTTAGCTTTTTCTTCAATAACTAAAACGCCTTCTCTTGTTCATCTTTTCATTCAAATTTCTTCCCTTTATGGGTTAATGCAGTCAAGGGTTTTGCTATTTTGGAGAAATCTTGGATGAATCTTCTGTAGTAACCAGCCAATCCTAAAAATTGACGTATATGCTTTGGAGTTTTTGGGGTTTCCCACTTTTCAACGGTTTCGATCTTTGCCGGGTCCACCTGGATACCTTCTTTGTTCACTATGTGACCGAGGAATTGAACTTCTTCCAACCAAAATGCACACTTTGAAAACTTAGCGTACAGTTTTTCTTTCCTCAATACTTCTAGCAATTTTCTCAAATGTTCTTCGTGCTCTTGATCATTCTTTGAGTAAATAAGTATGTCATCGATGAAAACAATGACAAACTTGTCAAGATATAGCCCACACACTAACTTCATAAGGTCCATGAACACAGCTAGTGCGTTAGTCAATCCAAACGACATAACCATAAACTCGTAATGACCATAACGCGTCCTAAAAGCAGTTTTTGGAATATCATCCTCCTTTACTCTCATTTGATGATATCCAGAACGTAAATCGATTTTCGAATAAACCGACGAGCCTTGTAGTTGATCAAATAAGTCGTCAATTCTCGGCAGTGGATAACGGTTTTTGATGGTAAGTTTATTCAACTCTCTGTAGTCAATACACAACCTAAATGTACCATCATTCTTCTTGACAAACAAAACAGGAGCTCCCCATGGTGATGTGCTTGGTCGAATGAAACCACGTTCTAATAGTTCTTGCAGTTGGCTTTGCAGTTCTTTCATCTCGCTGGGTGCGAGTTTGTAAGGAGCACGAGCTATTGGTGCGGCTCCTGGTACAAGATCTATTTGAAATCCAACAGATCGATGTGGAGGTAGTCCCAGTAATTCTTTCGGAAATACATCGGGAAATTCTTTTGCGACGGGAACATCATTGATGCTCTTTTCTTCAGTTTGTACTTTCTCGACGTGTACTAGAACAGCATAGCAACCTTTTCTTATTAGTTTTTGTGCCTTCAAATTACTAATAAGATGTAGCTTCGTGTTGCCCTTTTCTCCGTACACCATTAAGGGTTCTCCTTCTTCTCGTACAATGCGAATTGCATTTTTGTAACATACGATCTCCGCTTTCATCTCCTTCAGCCAGTCCATGCCAACTATTACATCAAAACTCCCTAACTCTACTGGTATCAAATCAATCTTAAATATTTCGCTACCCAGTTTAATTTCTCAATTCCGGCATATATAATCTGCTGAAATTAATTTATCGTTTGCTAATTCGAGTAAAAATTTACTATCCAACGGCGTCAATGGACAACTTAATTTAGCACAAAAATCTCTACTCATATAGCTTCTATCCGCACCCGAATCAAATAAAACGTAAGCAGATTTATTGTCAATAAGAAACGTACCTGTAACAAGCTCCGGGTCTTCCTGTGCCTCTGTCGCATTAATATTGAAAACTCTTCTGTGGCCTTGTCCATTCGTGTTCTCCTGGTTTGGGCAATTTCTAATAATGTGGCCCGGTTTTCCACATTTATAACAAACTACATTGGCATAACTTGCTCCGACACTACTTGCTCCGCCATTACTCGTTCCGACACCATTTGTTCCTTTCGTTCTGTTAACCCCTGGTCCGTAGACCTCACACTTCGCCGCGCTATGACCATTTCTTTTACACTTGTTGTAAAATTTGGTGCAGAACCCCGAGTGATACTTTTCACACCTTTGGCATAGCAGCTTCTGATTGTTGTTGTTGTTGTGGTTGTTATTGTTGTTGGGATGATTGTTGTAGTTGTTGTTGTTGTTGTTGTTGTTGTTGTTTTGCCGTTTGTTGTAGTTGCGATTGATGTTGCGATTGTTGGGATAGTTGTTGTTGTTTTGGTGACTCTTATCACCGTTTTTCTCCCACTTTCTTTTGACTAACTTCACGTTGGCCTCTTCGGCCGCCTGTTCTTCAATTCTTCCCTCAATCTGGTTCACTAGTTTGTGAGCTATTCTACATGCCTTTTGTATGGAGGCAGGCTCGTGTGAACTTATATCTTCTTGGATTCTCTCCGGTAACCCTTTCTCAAATGCGTCGATCTTCTCTTCCTCATTTTCGAACGCTCTCGGACACAATAGGCACAATTCTATGAATCGTCTTTCGTACGAAGTAATATCAAATCCCTGTGTTCGTAACCCTCTAAGTTCTGACTTGAGCTTATTGACCTCGGTTCTGGGACGGTACTTCTTGTTCATCAAGTGCTTGAATGCTGACCACGGTAGCGCTTAAGCAGCATCTTGTCCCACTTGCTCTAGATAGGTATTCCACCATGTTAACGCAATACCTGTGAAGGTATGTGTAGCGTACTTCACTTTGTCTCCTTCAGCACACTTACTTATGGCAAACACCGATTCAACTTTCTCGGTCCACCATTTCAATCCGATTGGTCCTTCGGTCCCATCAAATTCTGAAGGTTTGCAAGCAGTGAATTCCTTGTAGGAGCATCCTACAAGATTTCTTGCGCCGTTAGCTGTATTGCTAGATTCAGAGTTATTGTTGGTATGTAGCGCGGCCTGTACTGCGGCTATGTTTTAAGCAAGAAAGGCACGAAATTCCTCTTCGCTCATATTCAAGGTGTGTCGAGTAGTCGGTGCCATTTCCTTCAAAATAGTCAAATGAAACAATTTAATCATACAGAATATTAAGAGTAGTCAATAGTATCTCGTAGCATAATATGAACTCATTTATAAAAGCTTTTTCTTCATATTAGCGTTTTATAAGTTTAAATTCGGGTACTACCTACCCGTTAAGTTCATACTTAGTAGCTAATATACAATTCAACTACTACAATTCCATATGAAAAACTGATTATAATAATATATCACATACAAATATTCTTCAAACTTACAACTTCGCTATATTACATATAACATGAAATATAGTACACTATGATACAGGACAGTTTTGAAGATAAATCTAGTTAATACGCAAGTTGTTCAGCAAAGGAAATAAAGACACGTAATTCATAAGTCCAGAAACAAGTCATGCATTCTGGTTTTACTAAGACGACTTCCCAACCTTGGTCTTGTGGAAAATAACCGTTATGACCATTAGCTATGCAGCATGTTGTAATATCGTCAAAAGGACGAGGGTTTCGTAATGTCCAACAGCCCCGTAATAATCTAAAAACCTTGTTTCTCACCCCAACTACTGAATCCGTCACTTGTGGGAAAGTTTTATTTAAAAGCTGCAATCCGATGTTCTTTTTCTCACTTTGGTAAGAAGCGAATATCACTAACCCGTAAGCATAACATGCTTCTTTATGTTGCATGTTAGAAGCTCTTTCTAATTCACGAAATCCTATATTGGGATATGTTGAGTCAAAATAGGTTCTTAACCCGTAGCATAAAATTGCATTTGGGTTCCCCGCATTTAATGCTTTAAAGAAAACACGGCGTAACTTAAAGTATCCCCAATGTGATATACCCCACCTATCAAAGGAAAGCCTTTTATAAACTAAGGCATTTCTGGAAAGTCTTTCAAATGTTTGACAAGTTAATTTCGCCATAACTAAATGTGCTGATGAATTCTGACCGACTCTAGACAAGATTTCCTCAATCATATCCTCTGTTAGGTCTTCTAAAATATTCGGTTGTCTACCCTTAACGTCCATTTTGTTTTTATACTGTAAAATAGACAAGGATTAGATTCGTAATAACAAACAATACAAGCAATTTTTACATAGAACATAAAAGTACAAGCACACTACAATACATTTATTACACAACATGCTCACACCCCTCTAATCTGAATCACTGGTTTCTTCTTCTTCGGACTTGGTTCTTTTTCCTAATCTTCTAGGGATATATGATGCTTCTCTAATACGAGTCATCATTTTTCACATTGGTTTAGAAAAACCTGGTGGTTTAGAGGTTCCCGGGTTATTGTCACGATATTGAAAATACGGGTGTTGACGGTACATATAAAGTTCATCGGGGTCGGAATCAGATTTCTCTATTTTGATGGCTTTTCCATTATTATTTTCTTTTGCCTCATTAAATTGGGTCGGGGTAATTTCTATAACATTATCGGAATCCTCATCAGGATCCGATTCATCGGAAAATTGGTAATTTTCCCAATATTTTGCTTCCTTAGCGGAAACACTATTGACCATTATTAACTTTGGTCCATTGGTTGAGGATTTTCTTTTATTTGACCGATTTTCTGTGGTTCCTACTATTCCCCCCTCCGGAACCTCTTCTTTCGGTTCCTCTTCTTCCGGTTCCTCTTCTTCCGGTTCCGTTTCCTCTTCTTCCGATTCTTCGGGAACTTGTGAATCTTGCCAATATATATTCGACTCTTCGTTATTATTAGGTGAGTCAATGGGATTTGTGCTAGAGGTAGACATCTATCACACAATATCAAACATGTTAAGAGATTAATATATCACATAATATTTACATGTTAATAATATATAGTTTCCAACAAAAATGTTAAGCAATCATTTTTAAAGAAAACACGGTCGAAGTCCAGACTCACTAATGCATCCTAACCAACTCGATAAGACACACTAATGCAAATTTTCTGGTTCTCTAAGACCAACGCTCGGATACCAACTGAAATGTCCCGTTCATATTGATTATAAACGTTCCATATTAATTGATTTCGTTGCGAGGTTTTGACCTCTATATGAGACGTTTTTCAAAGACTGCATTCATTTTTAAAACAACCATAACCTTTATTTTATCAATAAAGGTTTTAAAAATATTACGTAGATTATCAAATAATGATAATCTAAAATATACTGTTTACACACGACCATTACATAATAGTTTACAATATAAATATATTACATCGACATATGTTTCTTCAATGCAGTTTTTACACAATATCATACAAACATGGACTCCAAATCTTGTCCTTATTTTAGTATGCAACAGCAGAAGCTCTTAATATTCACCTGAGAATAAACATGCTTTAAACATCAACAAAAATGTTGGTGAGTTATAGGTTTAACCTATATATATCAAATCGTAACAATAGACCACAAGATTTCATATTTCAATACACATCCCATACATAGAGATAAAAATTATTCATATGGTGAACACCTGGTAACGGACATTAACAAGATGCATATATAAGAAAATTCCCATCATTCCGGGACACCCTTCGGATATGATATAAATTTCGAAGTACTAAAGCATCCGGTACTTTGGATGGGGTTTGTTAGGCCCAATAGATCTATCTTTAGGATTCGCGTCAATTAGGGTGTCTGTTCCCTAATTCTTAGATTACCAGACTTAATAAAAAGGTTCATATTCGATTTCGATAATTCAACCATAGAATGTAGTTTCACGTACTTGTGTCTATTTTGTAAATCATTTATAAAACCTGCATGTATTCTCATCCCAAAAATATTAGATTTTAAAAGTGGGACTATAACTCACTTTCATAGATATTTCCTTCCTCGGAAATAAGACTTGGCCACGGAACAATTCACGAACCTATACAAATATGTACATATATATCAAAGTATGATCAAAATATAATTACAACCATTTTTATTATGTTTTAAAGATTTGAGTATATTAAGTCAGTTGTCCTCGTTAGTAACCTACAACTAGTTGTCCACAATTAGATGTACAGAAATAAATCGATATATATTATCTTAAATCAATCCACGACCCAGTGTATACATGTCTCAGGCTAGATCACAACTCAAAGTATATATATTTTTGGAATCAACCTCAACCCTGTATAGCTAACTCCAACATTACTGCATATAGAGTGTCTATGGTTGTTCCAAATAATATATATACATGGGTCGATATGATATGTCAAAACATTTGCATACGTGTCTATGGTATCCCAAAATTACATAATATATTAGAATACATGTATAATACAATATAAGTTAGCTAGGATATGATTTGTATAGATTTGTTAAACATTTCCCGTAGCTAAAAAGATCAAAAATATCCAATTTTGTTTTACCCATAACTTCTTCATTTTAAATCCGTTTTGAGTGAATCAAATTTCTATGGTTTCATATTGAACTCTAATTTAAGAATCCAAACAGAAAAAGTATAAGTTTATAGTCGGAAATTTAAGTTACATGTCAATTACTAAAGAGGTAGTCATTTCCGTCGAAAGAACGACATCTTGATAACCATTTTGAAAAACATATTTCACTTTGAGTTTAACCAAGATTTTTGGATATAGTTTCATGTTCATATGAAAAATCATTTTCCCAGAAGAACAACTTTTAAATCAAAGTTTATCATAGTTTTTAATTACCCAAACCAAAACAGCCCCCGGTTTCACTACGACGGCGTATATCCGATTTTATGTTGTTCATCGTGTTTCCAGGTTTTAAATCATTAAGTTAGCATATCATATAGATATAGAATATGTGGTTAGTTGATTTTAAAATTCAAGTTAGAAGGATTAACTTTTGTTTGCGAACAAGTTTAGAATTAACTAAACTATGTTCTAGTGATTACAAGTTTAAACCTTCGAATAAGATAGCTTTATATGTATGAATCGAATGATGTTATGAACATCATTACTACCTCAAGTTTTCTGGATAAAACTACTGGAAATTAGAAAAATGGATCTAGCTTCAAAGAATCCTTGGATGGCTTGAAAGTTCTTGATGCAGAATCATGACACGAAAACAGTTCAAGTAAGATTTTCACTCGAAATAAGATTGTTATAGTTGTAGAAATTGAATCAAAGTTTGAATATGAATATTACCTTGAATTAGAAAGATTACCTACTGTAAATAACAAAGGTTCCTTGATCTTAGATGATTACTTGGAATGGATTAGAAAGCTTGGAAGTAAACTTGCAAACTTGGTAGTATTCTTGATTTTTATGAAACTATACTTATGGAATTTATGAAGAACGCTTAGAACTTGAAGATGGAACTTGAGAAAAATCAATTAGATGAAGAAAATTGAAGAATAAAAGTGTTTGTAGGTGATTTTGGTCGTTGGTATATGGATTAGATATAAAGGATATGTAATTTTGTTTTCATGTAAATAAGTCATGAATGAGTACTAATATTTTTGTAATTTTATGAGATATTTCATGCTAGTTGCCAAATGATGGTTTCCACATGTGTTAGGTGACTCACATGAGCTGCTAAGAGCTGATCATTGGAGTGTATATACCAATAGTATATACATCTAAAAGCTGTGTATTGTACGAGTACGAATACGGGTGCATACAAGTAGAATTGTTGATTGAACTGAACGAGGATGTAATTATAAGCATTTTTGTTAAGTAGAAGTACTTTGATATGTGTCTTGAAGTCTTTCAAAAGTGTAAGAATACATATCAAAACACAACATGTATATACATTCTAATGGAGTCGTTAAGTCTTCGTTAGTCGTTACATGTAAGTGTTGTTTTGAAACCTTTAACTTAACGATCTCAATTAATGTTGTTAACCCAATGTTTATTATATCAAATGAGATGTTTAATTATTATATTATCATGATATTATGATGTATTAATATCTCTTAATATGATATATATATTAAAATATCGTTACAACGATAATCGTTACATATAAGTCTCGTTTCGTAATTCTTGAGTTAGTAGTCTTGTTTTTACATATATAGTTCATTGTTAACACACTTAATGATATATTTAAAATCATTTTATCATGTTAAATATAGTGATTCAATATCTTAATATGATACATATGTATTTAGTAGACGTTATCATAACGATAATCGTTATATATATCATTTCGAGTTTCTTAACTTAGTAATCTCATTTCTTATGTATATTACACATTGTGAATATATTTAGTGGGATACTTACTCATCATAATCTTATTTCCACCATATATATATGTCTATATATACCACAACATGTAGTTTTTATAATTTTGTAACGTTCGTGAATCGCCGATCAACTTGGGTGATCAATTGTCTATGTGAAACTTATTTCATTTAATCAAGTCTTAACAAGTTTGATTGCTTAACACGTTGGAAACATTTAGTCATGTAAATATCAATCTCAATTAATATATATAAACATGGAAAAGTTCGGGTCATTACATATTATCCTCTACCATTCCAGTTTTCGGATCAACATTTAAAACAGTTAGGGCTTGGGTCTATCTGCATGTGGCTGGGGTCCCAACAGCGGAGAAGAAGAATAGTCCTGGAAAATTCTGGGATCCACTACCGCTTCTAGCGTTTAGAGTTTAGGTTTGGGTTTAGATTTAAGGTGTAGGGTTTAGGTTATGTTTAGGGTTTAAGGTTTAAATTTAAGGTGTAGGGTTTAGGGTTTAGAGTTTAGGTTTAGGGTTTTGGGTTTAGATTTAGGTTTATAGTTTATGTTAGGGTTTAGGGTTTAGATTTTAGGGTTTAAGTTTTAAGGCTTAGGGTTTCGGGTTAGGGTTAAGATTTAGTTTTTAAAACAAAGGATTTAGAAGAGTTAAGGGTTTAAGGTGTAGGGTTTATATTTTAGGGTGTAAGGTTTAAATTTTATGGGTTTAGATTACAGGGTTTAGGGTTTAAGTTAGGCATACCTAATATTATCATATGTGATCTGTAATCTGTACATTGGTTTTACTAATTATATATGTATTATGTATAATATGATGTATTTTTTGCTATAAACAAATTGTAAAGTGTATTTAAGTTTACATATAAATCTCCTAATGTATTTTTACTTTTAATCTCACAGGGAAATAAAATAAGGGCTACAATTTTAATAAAATATAATGGGTTATTTTTGTAACGACCCTACTTTTTCCGTTATCTTTTACCGTTAATTATTTAACGGCCGTTAACTGTTATTCGTGCCACGTCATTTCTATGACCTATATTATTATTTTTGTAATAATATATTAATTATTATGTGCTATGTGAATATTTATATTCATATTTTAAGGACAAGATTTGGAGTCCATGCTTGTATGATATTGTGTAAAAACTGCATTCAAGAAACTTATTTTTGATGTAATATATTCTTATTGTAAACCATTATGTAATGGCCGTGTGTAAACGGTATATTTTAGATTATCATTAGTTGATAATCTACGTAATGCTTTTTAAACCTTTATCGATAAAATAAAGGTTATGGTTGTTTTAAAATGAATGCAATCTTTGAAAAACGTCTCATATAGAGGTCAAAACCTCGCGACGAAATCAATTAATATGGAATGTTTATAATCAATATGAACGGGACATTTCATTTAAGTCCTAATTATTTTAAATATGATATTTTAATGTCATATGATTATATATAGTGTTTATATATTTTATTCGTCGCGTATTTGTTATCTCTCCGAAAAATCAATCGCGTAGTAGCGTTTTCGCGTTTCGTGCTTCGATCGGGCGTTTGGGCTAAAAGAAATTACACATTTATCATTGTGGGCCATGTAGGGCCCACCCCATTCAGTTTTTGGCTGAAATACACCAAGGGAGGGGTGTATAGCCTCATTTTTCCTCATTTTTGTAATTACACTCTCATTAGCATTTTCCACCAAACCTAATATTTTCTCTCAAGTTTTTCCTCCTCCCTCTCCTCCCTTTTGAGCTGTCGCCTACCACCACCACATTCATCATCATATTCAAAATCAAGCAAGCAAATCAAAGGGCTTTCATCATTTCTGGATTCACCGCATCGTTCTCTACGCGTCTATACCTTTCACTTCTCGATTAGGGTATAAACCCTAACCCTAGCTCTTTGATTTCTCATATATTTTATTGTATTTTGATGTTATATTGATAGTATGATGATTGTATGTTATTGTATTGTTGTTAGTTGCGTAGAAATGCTCGTTAATTCATGTTTTCGGTTTAATTAAATTGGGACAGCAGCTTGTTGGTTAAAATCAGTGAACTTAACTGTGATTTTTGATGAAATAAATTATATATATGAGTTCCTCTCATTTAGTACATAATTTTAGGCTTTTGATTCACCTCTTTTCGAATTCCGGATTAAAAGTTATGATTAAAATGGTGTTTTGTTGGAATTAAAATGTGAAAACGAATTGTACCAGGTTTGGTCCGACCACTTGTGGAGTCTTTAGGGTGTACTAGTGTGTTAAGATTGATGATGGGATGAACTTTCATGTTCGGGTCATCTAAATCCGAGCCACGGATCACCCGTCATGACTAAAACGTGTTTTGAATCGGATTAAAGTTCCAAGTTGTTTAATGGCTGATCATCACGACATGGTTAATGTTCTTGGAGTTTTCTTGAGTGCACCAATGTATCAGGTGGTTTGATTAGGCGGATATATATATAAGGCTCGCCGAAAACCGACACCCGGGGCTCAAGTTATGACCCGATGAACTTTTAATTAAAACTTATGGTTAATTATTAAAACTTATGAAATAAATAATGATTTTCATTATTATTAAATTACTTATGATATAAAAAGTAATTATTATAATTTAAGACTTATGATATATATTTATTATATCATTTAATTATTACTTATGATTTAATTAACATTTTAATTAAACTTATGATTAATAATACCTTTATTATTAATGAAAAATACTTATGATAAGTATTAAAATTATATTATGAGATTATTATTAAAAGACTTATAATAAGGATTAATTAATTATTTAATTATTATAAGACTTAGTTATTATTTAATTATAATTTAATTATTAAATACTTATGATTTAATAATTATAATTAGAAACTTATGATATGATTAATAATTCATTATTAATTAATAATACTTATGATATGATTTAAAATTTATTATTAATTAATAATACTTATATTATGACTAATATTTAATTAATTAATTAAATACTTATGTTATATTAATTATATCATTTAAACTTATGTTAACTTTAATAATTCATTTTAATTTAATTAAACTTATGTTATGACATAATTATACATATTTAACTTTAATTAACATTATAACTTACATTATTATTACAACTTACACTTTTAAAATTAATGTTGACTATGTTTGACCAAGGTTGACTTTTGAGTTGACTTTCGGTTGACTTTGACTTTTAGTTGACTTTTGTTGACTTTCTAATGAAGGAAACTTTCCTAACTTAAAAACTTTCTAAAATAGAAACTTTCTAAATTTGGAAACTTTCCAAAAATAGAAACTTTCCTAAAATAGAAACTTTCCTAAAATAGAAACTTTCAAAAAATGGAAACCTGCTAAAAATAGAAACTTTCTAAAAATAGAAAGTGTGTGTCCGTACGCTGTTCCGATCAAACCGATGCATGTTGAGTATTGTTATATATCTACTTGCAACATGTACATTTGCTATCATACTAAGACTTGACCTAAGTTAGTTATTTATATCGACATGCTTTATTTATAGGTCGGCGTTGTGATCATTCCTGATCACTTTACTTCATTTGTTGTTCGCTTATTTGTGTGGTTACTTTGTTTTCTATTAAGGTGAGTTATAGTCCCCTTTTTCTATTTAAATCTTTTGGGATGAGAATACATGCAATTTATTTTATATTTTGGACTCAAGTGGAGGTTGGTTTAAATTATTCATTGTGAGTTGAACAAAAATATTCCCTAGTCTGGTAACTGTAATCACTTGTTTCTACTGATGAACGCGAATCCTACGGATAGATCTATCGGGTTTTGACAACCCCATTTCGAGCTAGTCGCGCTAGCAATTTATAATCGGAATGTTTAGTACTTCGTATTTAGTTAAAGATACACTTGTTCGGTGTATATTATTTATTGTGTTTGGCAAGGGTAAATAAATGGTTAAGTGGTTACCAGGTGGCTCACGGAAAATTGAATAATGTTTTTATATGTTTTCTAGCATATAATTTTGTGGTCCAAAAAGGAGTTTTTATGTTTTCAAACATAAATTTTTATGGTTTACATTAAATATTGTTTGCAATATTAAACCTATAATTCACTCAATATTTTTGTTGACAGTTACTCGCATGTCTTAGTCTCAGGTTCATGATTGATTGCTTTCGCTGTGCTTAGAGAGTCTGCATATTTATGATGGCAGCTTTTGTTAAACATTAACTTGCATTCTATTTTGATACATTTAATTGTGGATGTAGTTGACTTTGTTTTGGTCAACTTTTGGGTTAAGTAATAATGTATGGTTTTTCTAAACTTACATATCTTGGTAGGTTTCCTTTATAGGAAATCATTTTTAAATAAAGAATGCAAGGTTATTTATCAAATTCATATAGAGTTATGATCAAGCTATGGGACCAAGATAACGATGGTCGTCAAGTGTACTTTGACGGGTCGTTAAAGTTGGTATCGGAGCTTTGGTTGTAGGGAATTAGGCTGCATTGATGTCGTTACCCGAGTCAATAGGGTGCATTAGTGAGTCTTGTCTACAGCCCGACCTATAATATATTATTATATGTGATTATTTGTATCGTATTGGTATGTATATTGTTATCATACATACATCTCTATTATATTTTGAATCCGGGAGGAACTCCCATTCCGATTTAAACGTATTCTCCAACTCATGCGAACTTATCTTTATAAGAACACCTCGGGTAGTTAAACCGAGAGATGTCATTCTTGACTTCTGAAATTCTCGACATTTCTATGTCATCTATTATGGTTATGTATATACCATTTGAGTTATATTACGCGAGATGTCATTCTTGACTTCTAAATGCTCGACATTTCAATGTCAGCTATTATGTTTAGGTATATAACATTCTTGTTATATTACGTGCCTTTGTGTTGTTGTGCCTATGTGCTTTGGTTTTTGAACCGAAAAATGTCATTCTTGACTTTTAGAGATTCTTGGTACTTCGAAGACATTTTTATGTCATCGTTACTCCTATTCGTTACTTTTGATGTTTATGTCTCTTGTGCTATTCTTAGCACATTGTTTAAGAAATCATTTTAGAGAAATTGTGTGGAAATCCGAGGTTGATCGCGTGTCCTGACCTCAGGTAGTGCTATTGGAATGGAACTATGAATTAGTAAAATATAATGGCGTCAGGCCAACGTGATTATATTACGTTAATTCATAAAGTAGTCCCAATATTGTGACATGAGGAATAGAAAGCGAGTCAAAGAAAAATTTTACACTACTCATTCAGAAATTCCAATGTATTACATGGGTAGGGAAAATATTCATTATCTTATTTGTTGATATACGAGAAGCTCCTTTTAACCAGATTATCTATCTCATGCTCTATCCTTTATAACTCGCTTGTTAGCAACAGCTTCGCTCGGGAACAGTTTTGGCCCAAGGACTTATGTCCTGATAATAGTCAAAACAACATTTAACTCATTGGTTTTCATGACCTCATAACATTTGTTGGTCAAATGTAGCACGACGATTCAAGTCCTTTACTCGATCTTCCACGATCTTACTTCAACTTGTAACCTATGAAATACAGATACTCTGTTTATCATCGGGAATTTTACACATTTGTTTAATTGGGCGGTTCTCACGAGATTTATGGGCGAATAGAAGTAATGAAATATTTTGTCATGTATACAATTGATAAAATCATATATGTATGTATGGATTCAAATGAATAAATTTACTCTTACCTATTTTGGCTAGTATATACTAAATCATACCTTCAAAACTATTTTAAAACCGCTCATTTATTGAGCCATTTGACTAAGTCAATTTGTTTTATATAAAATGGTACACGTTGTACATACTTCTAAATTTACTAAGAACTTCGTTCCATTTATGTTGTCACATCAAACAATTAAAGCTTTTTCAAAACTCCTTTGATTGATTTTATCAAATTTTCGCATTACTCTACAGAGTGTTTGGATCACAGTTCTTCTCGTCCTCCGTTTAAGGATGAAACCTACCATTAAGTTCATTGATAGAAACTCTTACACCACTTTGGATGCCGGTTTTATTAAATTTAATGGAAAGTCTTTGCGCTCGTAAAATTTTCTCTCTTATGGTTGGACATGGCCCAAACGCGGACCGATAAATCAATTTTCTAGGGAACACTCGGTGGTCACCCTATTGTAGAAAAGGTACTAGGTGGGTTTCTACCCCAACTGTTGTTAAAGTAGGTATCATGGATGTATATTACACTAGATCGTTTGAGGAGTTTCTACTCTTGATATTCAAGGCTAACCGCAACACCCTTGTAAACATCAGCCCTATGATTCAATACCATGAGGTACACGAAATTATTTTTGGAGATTCATCTCACCTGGAGTCGACCATTCTTTATAACCCATGATTCGCGTTCTTTTCATCCGCACATAAATTTAAGAATAAGGATTAATCCTAGATTGACTCGCTCATTGTGCGAGGAAGTTCACTCTCGTTGAAAGATCACACCTTTCATACGTCTTCCTTTCAGAAATGTAATAAAAATTTACTTTGAAGTTCATGATCCTCGTTATTCCCTTTGAAGGAATTGTCTTAAACATCGTTACCACTGATATGGTTACTCTCTATATTTCTTCCTTTGTTGGCTGCAACTATACCTCATTCGTCCTTATACGTCCCCTTGGGGAGCTTCTGTTTTGTTTGGTTAAGAAGAAAGATGGTTCGTTTCATTTGTGCATTGACCATCGTGAATTGAACAAGCTTACAGTTAAAAACCGTTACCCTCTTTCAAGAATTGATGATCTGTTCGATAAACTTCAAGGTTTGTCCGTTTATTCTAAGATTGATCTTCGTTCCGGTTATCACCAATTGCGTGTTAAAGAAACTGATGTTTCGAAAACCGCATTCCGTACCCGTTATGGTCACTATGAATTTCTTGTTATGCCGTTCGGATTAACCAATGCACCTGCTGTGTTCATGGACCTCATGAACCGTGTGTGTATACCCTATCTGGACAAATTTGTTATCGTTTTCATCGATAATATTCTCATTTATTCCAAGAGTGATCAAGAGCATGAAGAACATTTGAAGTTAGTGCTCGATTTGTTAAGAAAAGAAGAGTTGTATTCTAAGTTTTTTGAAATGTGCATTCTGGTTGAAAGAAGTTCAATTCCTTGGGCACGTTGTTAGTAAACAGGGAATTCAAGTTGATCCTGCTAAGATTGAGGCAACTGGGAAGTGGAAAATTTATGAAAACTCCTACTCAGATTCGTCAGCTCCTAGGTTTGGCAGGCTATTATAGAAGGTTCATTCAAGATTTTTGCACGAGTAGCGAAACCTCCAATTGCTTTAACGCATAAGGGGAAGAAGTACGAGTGGAAGAGTGAATAAGAGTCTGCTTTCTAAACTCTAAAGAAGTTAACTTCTGCACCGATATTATCATTACCTGAGGGTAATGATGATTTTGTTATTTATTGTGATACTTCGTGCCACGACTTTGGTTGTGTTTTGATGCATCGAAAGAAACTCATAGCTTACGCGTCACGTCAGTTGAAGATTCATGAACAGAATTATACAACCCATGATTTAGAATTGAGAGTTGTTGTGTTCGCACTCAAGAAGTGGAAACATTACTTATATGGGGTCAAATGTATAGTGTACACTGATCACAAAAGTCTTCAACATATCTTTGATCAAAGACAGTGGAATATGAGGTAGCGAAGATGGGTGGAATTGTTGAACAATTATGATTGTGAACTCCTTTAGCCATTCCGGGAAATAGCCAATGTCGTGGCTGATGCTTTGAGTCGAAAAGAGAGAGTTGAACCTCGTAGGTTTAGAGCCTTGAATATGACAATTAGAACTAACCTCGCTAGGCAGATTCTTGAGACACAACAAGAAGCCTTGAAGGAGGAAAATTTGGTAACGGGAAGGTCAGAGGCTTGAGTAAACAGTTGAGGTACGAACCAATTGTACTCGGTATTGTGCGGGACGTCTTTGGGTTCTGAAATTTGGTGATTTGCGATAACTTGTTTTAGATGAAGCTCATAAGTCTAGGTACTCTATATATCCTGGTTCAGGAAAGATGTATCATAATCTTAAGGAGCTATACTGGTAGCGTAACTTGAAAGCTGATGTGGCAACTTATGTGGCTAAGTGGTTGACCTGTGCTAAGGTCAAAGCTGAGCATCAGAAATCGTCCGGAACTTCTGGTGCAACCTGAAATTCCCGAGTGGAAGTGGGAAGGTATTACGATGGACTTTATTACGAAGTTACCAAGAGTTGTGGGTGGTTATGATACCATTTGGGTGATTGTTGACCGACTCACTAAGTCAACTCATTTCTTGCCAATTAAGGAAACAGATTCAATGAAGAAGCTTACTTGTTTGTATTTGAAGGAGATTGTTTCGAGACATGGTGTTCCTGTATCGATTATTTCGGACCGAGACAGTCGATTTACATCGAGGTTTTGGCAGTCCTTACAAGATGCTTTGGGAACAAAATTGGGTATTAGCACCGCTTATCATCTACATTCGGATGGTCGGAGTGAAAGGACCATCCAAACGTTTGAAGACATGTTGGGGGCATGCGTAATTGATTTTGGTAATGGTTGGGATAGATACTTGCCGTTGGCTGAATTTTCTTATAATAACAGTTATCATGCAAGTATTAAGGCCGCACCGTTTGAAGCTCTGTATGGCAGAAAGTGTAGGTCTCCTGTCTGTTGGAATGAGGTTGGGGATGCTCAACTCACAGGTCCAGAAATTATTCATGAGACTACCAAGAAAATCGTACAGATTAAAGAAAGATTGATAACTGCCAGAAGTCGGCAAAAGAGCTATGCCACAAGGAGAAGGAAATATATTGAGTTTCAGGTCGGTGACCGTGTTATGTTGAAAGTATCACCTTGGAAGGGTGTGGTACGATTTGGTAAGAGAGAAAAGTTGAATCCTTGTTTTGTTGGACCGTTTGAGATTATTGAGAGAGTTGGACCCGTGGCTTATCGTTTGAAATTGCCACAAGAACTCAGTTATGTTCACGACGTTTTTCACGTGTCGAATTTGAGGAAGTGTATGGCCGAGACCGATGAAACTATTCCTCTGGAGGAACTTCATGTTGATAAGCAACTTCATTTTATTAAGGAACCTGTTGAAATTATGGATCGAGAGGTTAAGACTCTTAAGCAGAGCAGAATTCATATTGTTCGGGTTAGATGGAACGCCAGATGCGGCCCCGAGTTCACTTGAGAGCGTGAAGATCAGATGAAGCAGAAGTACCCACATTTGTTCCTAGATGCTGAGTCAACCCCTGCACCTGCTTAAATTTCGGGACGAAATTTCCGTAACGGGAAGGTACTTTAACGACCCTACTTTTTCCGTTATCTTTTACCGTTAATTATTTAACGACCGTTAACTGTTATTCATGCCATGTCATTTCTATGACCTATATTATTATTTTTGTAATAATATATTAATTGTTATGTGCTATGTGAATATTTGTATTCATATTTTAAGTTATACGTTTCTACATGTCGCAGATTTCTATTCGGTGAATCTTTTCGGTTTTCAAACCAACGGTCAAGCTTTTGGGATTTTTAATGTAGTGACCCAAACTTTTCCATGTTTATATATACTAAATGAAATTGATATTTACATGATTAAGTGTTTCCAACATGTTAAGCAATCAAACTTGTTAAGACTTGATTAATTGAAATAGGTTTCATATAGACAATTGACCACCCAAGTTGACCGGTGATTCACGAACTTTAAAACTTGTAAAACTATATGATGACATATATATGGATATATATATAGTTAACACGATATTATGATAAGTAAGTATCTCATTAGGTATTTTAACAATGAGTTATATACATAAAAATGAGACTATTGAATTAAGAAACTTGAAAACGATATATATAACAATTATCGTTATAACAACGTTTTACTAATTTCATATGAATCATTTTAAGATATTGTTACAATATATATAAACATGATAAATGATAAGTAAACATATCATTAATTATTTTAACAATGAACTACATATGTAAAGACAAGACTACTAACTTAATGATTTCGAAATGAGACATATATGTAACAATTATCGTTGTAACAACATTTAACTGTATATATATCATACTAAGATATACTAATATGTCATAATATCATGATAATGTAATAATTTAACATCTCTTTAGATATAATAAACAATGGGTTAACAACATTTAACAAGATCGTTAACCTAAAGGTTTCAAAACAACACTTACATGTAACGACTAACGATGACTTAACGACTCAGTTAAAATGCATATACATGTAGTGTTTTAATATGTATTCATACACTTTTGAAAGACTTCAAGACACTTATCAAAGTACTTCTACTTAACAAAAATGCTTACAATTACATCCTCATTCATTTTCATCAACAATTCTACTCGTATGCACTCGTATTCGTACTCGTACAATACCCAGCTTCTAAATGTATTTACTATTGGTATATACACTCCAATGATCAGCTCTTAGCAGCCCTTATGTGTTACCTAACACATGTGGGAACCATCATTTGGCAACTAGCATGAAATATCTCATAAAATTACAAAAACATTAGTAATCATTTATGACTTATTTACAAGTAAACAAAATTACACATCCTTTATATCTAATCCATATACCAACGACCAAAAACACCTACAAACACTTTCATTCTTCAATTTTATTCATTTAATTAATCTCTCTAAAGTTCTATCTTCAAGTTCTAAGTGTTCTTCATAAATTCTATAAGTTCTAGTTTCATAAAATCAAGAATACTTCCAAGTTTGCTAGCTTACTTCCAATCTTGTAAAGTGATCATCCAACCTCAAGAAATCTTTCTTATTTACAGTAAGATATCTTTCTAATACAAGTTAATACTCATATTCAAACTTTATTTCAGTTTCTATAACTATAACAATCTTATAACTAAAACCTGGAGACACGAAAAACACCGTAAAACCGGACATACGCCATCTTAGTAACACCGCGGGCTGTTTTGGGTTAGTTAATTAAAAACTATGATAAACTTTGATTTTAAATTTGTTCTTCTGGGAAAATGATTTTTCTTATGAACATAAAACTATATCCAAAAATCATGGTTAAACTCAAAGTGGAAGTATGTTTTCCAAAATGGTCATCTAGACGTCGTTCTTTCGACTAAAATGACTACCTTTACAAAAACAACTTGTAATCTGTATTTCTGACTATAAACTTATACTTTTTCTATTTAGATTCATAAACTTAAGTTCAATATGAAACCATAGCAACTTGAATCACTCAAAACGGATTTAAAACGAAGAAGTTATGGGTAAAACAAGATTGGATAATTTTTCTTGTTGTAGCTACGTGAAAATTGGTAATAAATCTATATTAATCATATCCTAGCTAACTCATATTGTATTATACATGTATTCTAATATATTATGTAATCTTGGGATACCATAGACACGAATACAATGTTTTGACATATCATATCGACCCATCTATATATATATTTTGGAACAACCATAGACACTCTATATGCAGTAATATTGGAGTTAGATATACAGGGTTGAGGTTGATTCCAAAATTTTATATATACTTTGAGTTGTGATCTAGCCTGAGGCTTGTATACACGAGGTCGTGGATTGATTTGAGATAATATATATTGCTTTATTTTCTGTACATCTAACTGTGGACAACTAGTTGTAGGTTACTAACGAGGACAGCTGACTTAATAAACTTAAAACAGCAAAATGTATTAAAAATGTTGTAAATATATTTTGAACATACTTTGATATATATGTACATATTTGTTATAGGTTCGTGAATCGACCAGTGGCCAAGTCTTACTTCCCGACGAAGTAAAAATCTGTGAAAGTGAGTTATAGTCCCACTTTTAAAATCTAATATTTTTGGGATGAGAATACATGCAGCTTTATAAATGTTTTGCAAAATAGACACAAGTACACGAAACTACTTTCTATGGTTGAACGATCGAAGCCGAATTTGCCCCTTTTTACTTGGTAACCTAAGAATTAGTAAACCAGTCTACTAATTGACGCGAATCTTAAAGATAGATCTATTGGGCTCAACAAACCCCATCTGTTGTAGCGGATGCTTTAGTACTTCGATGTTGTTTTGTCATGTCTGATGGATGTCCCAGAATGATAGGGGATATTCTTATATGCATCTTGTTAATGTCGGTTACCAGGTGTTCAAACCATATGAATGATTTTTATCTCTATGTATGGGATGTATATTGAAATATGAAATCTTGTGGTCTATTATTATGGTTTGTTAATATATAGGTTAAACCTATAACTCACCAACATTTTTCTTGATGTTTTAAGCATGTTTATTCTCAGGTGATTATTAAGAGCTTCCGCTGTTGCATACTAAAATAAGGACAAGATTTGGAGTCCATGCTTGTTTGATATTGTGTAAAAACTGCATTCAAGAAACTTATTTTTGATGTAATATATTCTTATTGTAAACCATTATGTAATGGTCGTGTGTAAATGGTATATTTTAGATTATCATTAGTTGATAATCTACGTAATGCTTTTTAAACCTTTATCGATAAAATAAAGGTTATGGTTGTTTTAAAAATGAATGCGGTCTTTGAAAAACGTCTCATATAGAGGTCAAAACTTCGTGATGAAATCAATTAATATGGAATGTTTATAATCAATATGAATGGGACATTTCAGTTGGTATCCGAGCGTTGGTCTTAGAGAACCAGAAATTTGCATTAGTGTATCTTATCGAGTTTGTTAGGATACATTAGTGAGTCTGGACTTCGACCATGTTTTCAATAAAAAACGATTGCTTAACACTTTTGTTGGAAACTATATATTACTGATATGTAAATATTATGTGATATATTAACCTCTTAATGTGTTTGATATTGTGTGATAGATGTCTACCACTAGTACAAATCCCATCGACTCACCTAATAATAATGAAGAGTCGAATATAATTTGGGAAGATTTACAAATTCCCGAAGAAGAACCGGAAGAGGAGGAACCGGAAGAGGAGGAACCGAAAGAGGAGGAACCGGAAGAAGAGGAACCAGAAGAGGATGAACTGAAAGAGGAAGAACTGGAAGAGGAAGAGGTTCCGGAGGAAGAAATATTGATACCTACAGTAAATTGTTTAAATAAAAGAAAATCCTCAACCAACGGACCAAAGTTAAAAATGGTCAATGGTGTTTCCGCCGAGGAAGCAAAATATTGAGAAGATTACCAATTTTCTGATGAATCGGATCCCGATGAGGATTCCGATGATGTTATAGAAATTACCACGACCCAATTTAATATAGCAAAAGAAAATAAAAAGGGAAAAGGTGTAAAAATAGAGAAACCTGATTCTAACCCCGATGAACTTTATATGTATCGGCAACATCCATATCTCCCAAATTGTAACAATAACCTGGGAACCTCTAAACCACCAGGTTTTTCTAAACCATTGTGGAAAATGACGGCTCGTATTAGAGGAGCAACATATATCCCTAGAAAATTAGGAAAACGAACAAGTCCGAAGAAGAAGAAATCAGTGATTCAGATTAGAGGGTTGTAATCATGTTGTGTATTATATGGATTGTAGTGTGCTTGTACTTTTATGTTCTATGTAAAAATTGCTTGTATTGTTTGTTAATTATCTTTTACGAATCTAATCCTTGTCTATTTTACAGTATAAAAACATAAAATGGACGTTAAGGATAGACAACCAAAAATTTTAGAAGACCTACCAGGAGATATGATTGATGAAATCTTGTCTAGAGTCGGGCAGAATTCATCAGCACAATTAGTTACGACAAAATTAGTTTGTCAAACGTTTGAAAGACATTCCAGGCATACCTTAGTATATAAAAGGCTTTCCTTTGAAAGATGAGGTATATCACATTAGGGAGACTTAAGTTACGCCAAGTATTCTTTAAGGCATTTAGTGCGGGAAACCCAGATGCAATTTTACTCTACGGGTTATGAACCTATTTTGACTCAACATATCCCAACATAGGACTTCGTTCTTTAGAAAGAGCTTCTAACATGTAACATAAAGAAGCATGTTATGCTTACGGGTTAATAATGTTAGATTCTCAACAAATTGAGAAAAAGAACATTGGGTTGCAACTTTTAAATAAAACATTTTCACAAGTGACGGATTCAGTAGTTGGGGTAAGAAACTAGGTTTTTAGATTGCTACGAGGTTGTTGGGCATTACGAAACCCTCGTCCTTTTGACGACATTACAACATGCTGCCTAGCCAATGGTCATAACGGTTACTTTCCACAAGACCAAGGATGAGAAATAGTCTTAGTAAAACCAGAATGCATGACTTGTTTCTGGACTTATGAATTACGTGTCTTTATTTCTTTTGCTTAACAACTTGCGTATTAACTAGAATTGCTTTTATAACTGTCGAGTAGCAAAGTTGTTATGTGTTATATTTCATCCTATATGTATAATAGTGGTATTGTAAGTTTGTAAAATTTTGTATAAAATTTAAACGCGAAATATTATTGTAATAAGTTTTTCATATAGAAGCGTAGTAGTTGGGTTGTATAGTAGCTAGTAAGTATCAACTTAACGGGTAGGTACTACCCGAATTAAAAATATAAAATGCTAATATGAAGAAAAAGATTTTATAAATAAGTTCATATTATGCTACGAAATACTATTAACTACTCTTAAATTCTATATGATTAACTCAATTCTTTTGGCTATTTTTGAAGGAAATGCCACCGGCTACTCGTCAGAACTTGAACATGAGTGAGGAAGACTTCCATTTTTTCCTTGCTGCGAACATAGCTGCAGTGCAGGCTGCGATGCAAAATAACAATAACTTTGGATCTAGCAGTGGAACAAATTCCACAAGAAATCGTGTAGGATGTTCCTACAAAGAATTCACTGCCTGTAAACCTTTGGAGTTTGATGGAACCGATGGTCCAATCGGATTGAAACGGTGGGCCGAGAAGGTCGAATCGGTGTTTGCCATAAGTAAGTGTACTGAAGAGGAAAAATTTAAGTACGCTACGCATACCTTCACAGGTACGGCGTTAACATGGTGGAATACCTATCTCGAGCAGGTAGGACAAGATGCTGCTTACGCACTACCATGGTCAGCATTCAAGCAATTTATGAACGAGCAGTATCGTCCCAGAAACGAGGTCAATAAGCTCAAGGTAGAGCTTAGAGGATTACGAACGCAAGGTTTCGATATCACCACGTATGAACGACGATTCACAGAATTGTGCCTATTGTGCCCCAGAACGTTCGAAGATGAAGAAGAGAAGATCGACGCATTTGTAAAAGGGTTACCGGAAAGAATTCAAGAAGATGTGAGTTCACACGAGCCCGCCTCCATAAAAAAATCAAGTCGAATGGCTCACAAATTAGTGAACCAGATCGAAGTAAGGATTAAAGAGCAGGTGACCGAAGAGGCTAACATGAAACAAGTCAAGAGAAAGTGGGAGGAAACCAATGACAAGGGTCACCAATACAACAACAACAATCACAACCACAATCGCAATAACTATCCCAATAACCGCAACATCAATCGCAACAACAACTTCAACAAACGTCCCAACAACAACTACAATAACCGTCCCAACAACAATAACAACAACAACAACAACAACAACAACAGCAACCATAACAATCCCAACAAAAATCTCAATAACAACAATGGTAACAAAAACCAAAAAAAGCCATGCCAAAGATGTGAAGAGAATCACCCGGGGTTCTGCACGACATTTTGCAACAAGTGTAAAAGAAATGGTCATAGCGCAAAGAAGTGCGAAATCTACGGACCAATGCATAACAGAACTAAAAGAACAAAATGTCGGAACAAATAACACCGCCATAGTTTATTTTGGATGTGGAAAACCGGGCTACTTTAGTAGAAATTACCCGAATCAGGGGAATACTAATGGGCAGGGCCACGAAAGAGTTTTCAATATTGATACGGTAAAAGCGCAGGAAGACCCGGAGCTTGTTACGTGTACGTTTCTCATTGACAATAAATCTGCTTATGTTTTATTTGATTCGGGTGCGGATAGAAGCTATATAAGTAGAGATTTTTGTGCTAAACTAAGTTGCTCTCCGATGCCCTTGGATAATAAATTTTTACTCGAATTAGCAAACGGTAAATTAATTACAGCAGATAATATATGTCGGAATCGAGAAATTAAACTGGTTAGCGAAACATTTAAGATTGACTTGATACCAGTAGAATTAGGGAGTTTTGATGTGATAATCTGTATGAACTAGTTGAAAGAAGTGAAAGCAGAGATCGTTTGTTACAAAAATGCAATTCGCATTATACGAGAAAAAGGAAAACCCTTAATGGTGTACGGAGAAAAGAGCAACGCGAAGTTAAATCTTATTAGTAACCTGAAGGAACAAAAACTAATAAAAAAAGGTTGCTATGCTGTGCTAGTACACTTCGAGAAAGTCAATTCCGAAGAAAAGAACATCAATGATGTTCCCGTCGCAAAAGAATTTCCCGATGTATTTCTGAAAGAATTGCCGGGACTACCTCCACACTGATCCGTTGAATTTCAAATAGACCTTGTACCGGGAGCTGCACTAATAGCTCGTGCTCCATACAGACTCGCACCCAGCGAAATGAAGGAACTTCAGAGCCAATTACAAGAACTTTTAGAGCGTGGTTTCATTCGACCAAGCACATCACCGTGGGGAGCTCCTGTTTTGTTTGTCAAGAAGAAGGATGATACATTTAGGTTATGTATCGACTACCGAGAGTTGAACAAACTTACCATCAAGAACCGCTACCCACTACCGAGAATCGACGACTTATTTGATCAACTACAAGGCTCGTCGGTTTATTTAAAGATTGATTTACGTTCTGGGTATCATCAAATGCGGGTGAAGGAGGATGATATTCCAAAGACTGCTTTTAGGACGCGTTACGGTCATTACGAGTTTATGGTTATGCCGTTTGGATTGACTAACGCACCAGCTGTGTTCATGGACTTCATGAATTGAGTGTGTGGGCCATATCTTGACAAGTTTGTTATTGTTTTCATCAAAGACATACTTATTTACTCGAAAAATGATCAAGAGCACGAAGAACATTTAAGAAAAGTGCTAGAGTTACTGAGAAAAGAAAAACTGTACGCTAAGTTTTCAAAGTGTGCATTTTGGTTGGAAGAAGTTCAATTCCTCGGTCACATAGTGAACAAAGTGGGTATTCAGGTGGATCTAGCAAAGATTGAAACCGTTGAAAAATGGGAAACCCCGAAAACTCCGAAGCATATACGCCAATTTTTAGGACTAGCTGGTTACTACAGAAGGTTCATCCAAGATTTTTCCAGAATAGCAAAACCCTTGACTGCATTAACGCATAAAGGGAGGAAATTTGAATGGAAGGATGAACAAGAGAAATCGTTTCAATTGTTAAAGAAAAAGTTAATTACGACACCTATATTGTCATAACCTGAAGGGAATGATGATTTTGTGATATATTGTGACGCTTCAAAGCAAGGTCTCGGTTGTGTATTAATGCAACGAACGAAGGCAATTACTTATGCGTCTAGACAATTGAAGATTCACGAGCAGAATTATACGACGCATGATTTAGAATTAGGCGCGGTTGTTTTTGCATTAAAGACTTGGAGGCACTACTTATATGGAGTCAAAAGTATTATATATACCGACCACAAAACTCTTCAACACATATTTAATCAAAAACAACTGAACATGAGGCAGTGCAGGTGGATTGAATTGTTGAATGATTATGACTTTGAGATTCGTTACCACCCGGAGAAGGCAAATGTGGTAGCCGACGCCTTGAGCAGAAAGGACAGAGAACCCATTCGAGTAAAAGCTATGAATATAATGATTCACAATAACCTTACTACTCAAATAAAGGAGGCGCAACAAGGAGTTTTAAAAGAAGGAAATTTAAAGGATGAAATACCCAAAGGATCGGAGAAGCATCTTAATATTTGGGAAGACGGAACCCGGTATAGGGCTGAAAGAATTTGGGTACCAAAATTTGGAGATATGAGAGAAATGGTACTTAGAGAAGCTCATAAAACCAGATACTCAATACATCCTGGAATGGGGAAGATGTACAAGGATCTCAAGAAATATTTTTGGTGGCCAGGTATGAAAGCTGATGTTGCTAAATATGTAGGAGAATATTTAACGTGTTCTAAGGTCAAAGCTGAGCATCAGAAACCATCAGGTCTACTTCAACAACCCGAAATCCCGGAATAGAAATGGGAAAACATTACCATGGATTTCATCACTAAATTGCCAAGGACTACAAGTGGTTTTGATACTATTTGGGTAATAGTTGATCATCTCACCAAATCAGCACACTTCCTGCCAATAAGAGAAGATGACAAGATGGAGAAGTTAGCACGATTGTATTTGAAGGAAGTCGTCTCCAGACATGGAATACCAATCTCTATTATCTCTGATAGGGATAGCAGATTTATTTCAAGATTCTGGCAGACATTACAGCAAGCATTAGGAACTCGTCTAGACATGATTACTGCTTATCATCCACAAACTGATGGGCAGAGCGAAAGGACGATACAAACGCTGGAAGATATGCTACGAGCATGTGTTATTGATTTCGGAAACAGTTGGGATCGACACCTTCCGTTAGCAGAATTTTCCTACAACAATAGCTACCATTCAAGCATTGAGATGGCGCCATTTGAAGCACTCTATGGTAGAAAGTGCAGGTCTCCAATTTGTTAGAGTGAAGTGGGGGATAGATAAATTACGGGTCCGGAGATAATACAAGAAATTACCGAGAAGATCATTCAAATACAACAACGGTTGAAAACTGCCCAAAGTCGACAAAAGAGCTACGCTGACATTAAAAGAAAAGATATAGAATTCGAAATTGGAGAGATGGTCATGCTTAAAGTTGCACCTTGGAAAGGTGTTGTTCGATTTGGTAAACGAGGGAAATTAAATCCAAGGTATATTGGACCATTCAAGATTATTGATCGTGTCGGACCAGTAGCTTACCGACTTGAGTTAACTCAACAACTCGCGGCTGTACATAACACTTTCCACATCTCGAATTTGAAGAAATGTTTTGCTAAAGAAGATCTCACTATTCCGTTAGACGAAATCCAAATCAACAAAAAACTTCAATTCATCGAAGAACCCGTCGAAATAATGGATCGTGAGATTAAAAGACTTAAGCAAAATAAGATATCAATTGTTAAGGTTCGATGGAATGCTCGTAGAGGACCCGAGTTCACCTGGAAACAAGAAGATCAGATGAAGAAGAAATACCCGCACTTATTTCCAGAAGATACGTCAACACCTCCAACTGCTTAAAATTTCGGGACGAAATTTATTTAACGGGTAGGTACTGTAGTGACCCGAACTTTTTCATGTTTATATATACTAAATGAAATTGATATTTACATGATTAAGTGTTTTCAACATGTTAAGCAATCAAACTTGTTAAGACTTGATTAATTGAAATAGGTTTCATATGGACAATTAACCACCCAAGTTGACCGGTGATTCACGAACGTTAAAACTTGTAAAAACTATATGATGACATATATATGGATATATATATATATTGTTAACATGATATTATGATAAGTAAGTGTCTCATTAGGTATTTTAACAATGAGTTATATACATAAAAATGAGACTATTGAATTAAGAAACTTGAAAACGATATATATAACAATTATCGTTATAACAACATTTTACTAATTTCATATGAATCATTTTAAGATATTGTTACAATATATATAAACATGATAAATGATAAGTAAACATATCATTAAGTATTTTAACAATGAACTACATATGTAAAGACAAGACTACTGACTTAATGATTTCGAAAAGAGACATATATGTAACAATTTTCGTTGTAACAACATTTAACTGTATATATATCATACTAAGATATACTAATATGTCATAATATCATGATAATGTAATAATTTAACATCTCTTTAGATATAATAAACAATGGGTTAACAACATTTAACAAGATCGTTAACCTAAAGGTTTCAAAACAACACTTACATGTAACGACTAACGATGACTTAATGACTCAGTTAAAATGCATAAACATGTAGTGTTTTAATATGTATTCATACACTTTTGAAAGACTTCAAGACACTTATCAAAGTACTTCTACTTAACAAAAATGCTTACAATTATATCCTCGTTCATTTTCATCAACAATTCTACTCGTATGCACTCGTATTCGTACTCGTACAATACCCAGCTTCTAAATATATTTAATATTGGTATATACACTATAATGATCAGCTCTTAGCAGCCCTTGTGAGTTACCTAACACATGTGGGAATCATCATTTGGAAACTAGCATGAAATATCTCATAAAATTACAAAAATATTAGTAATCATTCATGACTTATTTACAAGTAAACAAAATTACACATCCTTTATATCTAATCCATATATCAACGACCAAAAACACCTAAAAATACTTTCATTCTTCAATTTTCTTCATCTAATTGATCTCTTTCAAGTTCTATCTTCAAGTTCTAAGTGTTCTTCATAAATTCTATAAGTTCTAGTTTCATAAAATCAAGAATACTTCCAAGTTTGCTAGCTTACTTCCAATCTTGTAAAGTGATCATCCAACCTCAAGAAATCTTTCTTATTTACAGTAAGATATCTTTCTAATACAAGGTAATACTCATATTCAAACTTTGATTCAATTTCTATAACTATAACAATCTTATTTCGAGTGGAAATCTTACTTGAACTTGTTTTCGTGTCATAATTCTGCTTCAAGAACTTTTAAGCCATCCAAGGATCCTTTGAAGCTAGATATATTTTTCTCATTTCCAGTAGGTTTACCTACTAAAATTAAGGTAGTAATGATGTTCATAACATCATTCAATTCATACATATAAAACTATCTTATTCGAAGATTTAAACTTGTAATCACTAGAACATAGTTTAGTTAATTCTAAACTTGTTCGAAAATAATGTTAATGCTTCTAACTTGAATTTTAAAATCAACTAAACACATTTTCTATATCTATATGATATGCTAACTTAATGATTTAAAACCTGTAAACACGAAAAACACCGTAAAACCGGACATACGCCGTCGTAGTAACACCGCGGGCTGTTTTGGGTTAGTTAATTAAAAAATATGATAAACTTTGATTTAAAAGTTGTTCTTCTGGAAAAATGATTTTTCTTATGAACATGAAACTATATCCAAAAATCATGGTTAAACTCAAAGTGGAAGTATGTTTTCTAACACTACTTCAAAAACATTCATATTTGAATTTTTCAGAATTTAGCAACTAACACAGTTTCTTTTATGTTGCAGATATTACAGAGAGATAAATGATCTCATATAAGAATAGTTGTGATAATATTTCCAGAAATATGGAGAATATGTATAATGGAAGATACGAAGATACCTTATAATATTTAAGGTAAGATGATGATGAAGAATATCTGTCTGTGAAGGTTTAGACTAAGGGGTAATGTGTTTGCTAACTATTTCAGCAGACACTGAATCATTTGGATCCTTTGAAGGTAGATTCAGTCCTTGTGATTTATCCATAGCTTCCTTCATACTTTGCTCAATCCATTTTTCAGTACCAAATCCTTTCTTTTTCTGAGCTTTACCAACTCACTATCTTCTTTCATCAAACATTTGGCCGTTCAGATCATCTACCATTTTTTTTTTTTTATGTTTCCTCTGCATTTAATGCTATAATATCTGAATCACTGGTTATCAATTCGAGATGGGTTCAGAAGAATCGTGTTTTAGATGATTAAACGCTGGTGGTAATATGGTGGAATATGAAAGGTTCCCCAGTAATAATGACGAAAGGGCAACGTATCTAACAGGGTTATAATAAGACTGGTCCGACTGAAAAATCGAAGTTGACTTGCTGGAGCTGTGACAAAATTGGCTACTTTAAAAAGAATCGAAATGTTGTTTTTGCTAGAAGAATTCGACGCAGGTACATGTTAGATTATGACTTTGGTTTCGAGAGTTTTTCAGGTACAAAACTTCGGGTAACGTGTGGTTGGATCATCATCTCAATTGTTTATTATTTGATGTGTCTTCTAGAATTTTGAAGGGATTTAATTGCAGATTGTCATAGTCAATATCCAAATGATGAAATCGTCCTAAATCCCGAATGATTTTTCATATCCATCTTGTGTGTTACGATTAAAAGTGATGTTCTATCACAGTTTTGAAGTCAAAGTATAGCTTTTTGAAAAATGTAAAGATCTAAGAGTGATGATTTTGGTTGTATCTCGAGTTGAATTCTGAAATTCCCAAAATCATAATATGTAATTAGATTCGAATGAGTATGGTTGTTTTGATTTCTATAGAAGAATGTATATTGGTTTAGTTGATGATTATTGAATCAGAATTGAAGAATGTAACATATTAATTGTGATTTTATATATCTCTCGGGTATTACCTACCCGTTAAAAAAATTTCACAAATAATATTTTGAACAAGAATTCTCATTACAATCTTTATGAAAATATATGTGGGTATATTTTCTTCAGATGTAATACAGATTTAATGAGTTTAAAATCACATTAAATTCATTTGATTTTCGGCTTGAATTAGAAATGAGTAATCTCTAAAACATTAGGAATTACAAAATTTAGCGGAGTATCTCACTAATGTAATCAATACTTCAATATTTATTCTTATTGATATTTCCTTAGTGAAGAATGTTGATGCTTGTGGAATTCTTGCGAACTTCGCAAGGTACGATTGATGTGATATAGAAAGTTTTCAGCGCATCAAAGATTAAAGTGTAAAATCAAACATGTTATTGAATAATACACTTGATTTATTATGAAATAAAATTCATTGAGTTGAAACACAGATTGTGGTTAACAATGATTAAATTGTTAACGAAGAATGTACATCATAGCATATTAGTAATATGAATTAACCGGATAGTTAAGTTCCATACATAATAGCTTAGTACGAAAAGATTTCTTATGGTTAAAAAAATTTTTATATATGTATGTATAGGATATACATATAAATTCTTCGGAGGAACTGAGGTAATACTTCATGACTCGTTGATACAATATCCTCGTTATTAATTCGTAATGGTTTCCACAGTGATTCTTGAACTGACGGAATATGTGATGTCATAAGTGTTGTTGATTCTGACGATGCTGACGTTACTGACTATACTGGTGATGCTAACGGTACTGTTACTGCTGATGATACTTCCGGTAACTGCTAGTGATGCTTGTATAACAAGTCTAATTTGTAAATCGCGCACCATCCTTGTTAGGGTTTTGATTCTTCCTTGAATCATTTTGGTTCACTCATCTGATTTAGGGTTAGGGTGGAAATAGATAATCTCTAAGACTTTAGAGATTACATAATCGCCGTAGAATGTTCTTCCGATGAAGTTATGAATCAATACTTCATCGTTTGTTGTTGTTAGTACTCCTTGGTATCTATGGTGCGTGTGATGTTGATATCCGAGATACAGATTATGATGTTGAGGCGTGTGATGCTGCTGATGTTTAGGGTATCGAGGTTTGCGATGTTGATGCTACTGGTGGTACTGATTATGCTGCTGGTGCTGCTGATGCTGTTTGTAATCCTTGCACCATAAGCTCTAAAGCTGTCACGCGAGCACGAAGTTCGTTAACTTCTGCTAGTATACCGGGATGATTGTCGGTTGAGACAAGCGGGTAAATAAAATTTAGAATTTGATGTAATATATAATCGTGACGAGATACTCTGGAAATGAGAGAGAAAATGGTTTCACGAACAGGTTCGCCGGTAAGTGCTTCAGGTTCATCGCCAATAGGGCAATTTGGTGGATGGAAAGGATCACCTTCTTCTTGTCTCCAATAATTGAGGAGGCTACGAACCCATCCCCATTTCATCCAGAATAGATGATGACTGATTGGTTGATCCATTCCGGTCACACTATTTTCGAAGCTCGAATGGAAATCCATATCGACATAGCTGTCGAAATCTGAGGAGTTCGAACTAGATGCGGAATCCATCTCGTATGATCAGAGAAAGAATTTTGGTATAAAATAGATTGTAGAATTTAGATTTCGTATTCCTCAATACATAATTTACATATGTATATATAATACCAAAATCCCATAGATTTCGGAGAATCTTTGAAAGATGTTAGTCAAAGTTCACAGTAATAAATACGCTAAGATATTAATTAGCAGATATGCTAAGATGTGAATTTCGTCTATACGCTGTTATGCAATAAATGCAGGAAAACGCGTCTAGACTTAAGATGATAAGCAGATAATTTCCTAAGGATGATAAGTAGATGATTTCCGACACAAAATGATAAGCAAAACTTTTGACATGCAGACACGGTCGAAGTCCAGACTCACTAATGTATCTTAACAACTAACAGTAAGACACACTAATGCAAGACCTGGTTCGCTAAGACCACCGCTCTGATACCACATGAGACGACCCGACCCAATCCATAGGGACGAATACAATAACATATGATTACATCGCGAGGTACTTGACCTCTAAATGATACATTTTAACCCATAGGGACGAATACAATAACATATGATTACATCGCGAGGTACTTGACCTCTAAATGATACATTATACAAACATTGCAATTGTTTTTAAAAGACAACCTTTCATTACATCAAAAGTTGACAGGTATGTATACCATTTCAGAATATCCAAACTATAAATGACCTCATCCGTCAATTACTTAATATTAATCTTTATTGAACTTCAACGACTCGAATGCTTCGTCTTTTGAAATATGTCATGAATGACTCCAAGTAATATCCTTAAAATGAACTAATGCACAGCGGAAGATTTCTTTCAAACCTGAGAATAAACATGCTTTAAAGTGTCAACCAAAAGGTTGGTGAGTTCATTAGTTTATCATAATCATTTCATTTTCATCATTTAATAGACCACAAGATTTCATTTTTCATTTCTCATAAACATACGTCCCATGCATAGAGACAAAAATATCATTCATATGGATTGAACACCTGGTAACCGACATTAACAATATGCATATATAAGAATATCCCCATCATTCCGGGATCCTCCTTCGGACATGATATAAATTTCGAAGTACTAAAACATCCGGTACTTTGGATGGGGCTTGTTGGGCCCGATAGATCTATCTTTAGGATTCGCGTCAACTAGGGTGTCTGTTCCCTAATTCTTAGATTACCAGACTTAATAAAAAGGGGCATATTTGACTTCGATAATCCAACCATAGAATGTAGTTTCACGTACTTGTGTCAATTTCGTAAAACAGTTATAAAAGTTGTGCATGTATTCTCAGCCCAAAAATATAAAGGGTAAAAAGGTAAATGAAACTCACCATACTGTATTTTGTAGTAAAAATACATATAACATCATTGAACAAGTGTAAGGTTGGCCTTGGATTCACGAACCTATAGTAATTATATATATTTATGTATTTGTCAATATTTGTCTAATAAATTAAGTTAAGTCATAGTGTACCACAATCCTAATGCTCGAGACTAATATGCAAAGGTCGACAAAAATTAGTTTGACTCTAAATGATTTCGACAATTTTAAAATGATTATTATATAATTTAAATATCGTCGTTTTATATTTTTAAAATATTTTTAAAAGATTTAATAGAGTAAATAATATAATTCATTTATTAATAAATACAATTTTATATTAAAATATACATTTATATATATCTTAAGTAATAAAAATTTATAAAGTTCATTTAATGTCATAAAATATTGTGATAGGTTCTATTGAGATAATTATATTTTTATTTGATAAAATAGCATTGATAATAATAATTAAAATTCGTTTTATTTTGTAATTATAACAATCAATATTTATTTTTACTAACAATGATATTATGGTAAAATGATAATTCTAATTATGCTATCTTTAATATTTACGATACTTTTAATATTAACTTTAAAGTAATAATTTTTATTTAAAATAATAATAATGATATTTATAATAACAATGACATTTCAATTAAAATGATAATTTTTGAATAAATGATAGTTTTTATAATATCGATACTTTTACTAATATTAGTAATGATAAAAATAATAAGAACGATAATTTTATCTAAATCATTATTTTACAATATTTAAATTTCATCATGATACTCATACTCCTTATTTCCCAATTAATTTGTTAAAGGTTCTTAAATCGTCTTTTACATCGTGTTCATTTTGATGATAATAATAATAATAATAATAATAATAATAATAATAATAATAATAATAATAATAATAATAATAATAATAATAATAATAATAATGATAATAACAATAATAAATATAATAATAATGATGATAATAATAATGATTATAATAATAGTAATATTAACAATTAGATAAAAATTAGAACAATGATATTAACGACGATAATAATCATTTTTACGAAATTTTCAATTGGCTATAATTTCTAATCCGTCCATTAGATCCCTTTGACATCTAAAGGAAAAGTTATTAATTTTTCACTAGCTTTCCAATGACATGCATATCTTATACCTTATCTCATCCCTAGTATAACAACCTTTAAGATTCAACATAACCTATCTAAGGGCAATATCAAATGTACAAGCATGCATAATCCTATTTTCTCGAGCACTAGCTAGGGATACACTATTAGTATGTAAAAATTAAATTAGGAGTACTCACGTATCAATATTGAGATTCAATATTGCAGGAAAGGTACGTAGACGCGACGGAGATGATAAACACTAGTTTGACCTCACGAGCATACCCATAATCCATGCCCATAACCTTCTTAGTCATAACCCATAATTTCCTTAGCCCTATCCTACTCGCAAAAACCCATTTTTAAATCACTTGAACAACACCCCGTCGTAGTATTTTATGTGTATTTAATACTAATATTATTACTCCTTACAATACTAATACTAATAATAATAAACTTTAATAATCTTAATAATAAAATAAGTAAGTATTACGGAGTAATATACATAGATGGATAGACAAATTGAGAAGTGGATTCGGCACCAGACTGCGCAAGTTTTATAATGTGGCCTCACCAACCCCCCCATGCGATCGCATGGGGGTTGTGAGTTTAATTCATGCGACCCCATGGTTGAAATTCACAGCTCATGTGCACTCAACTAATCTGCCGACACTTTCATTCTTTTTACATATATGAAATGTTACGTAAGTTTTTTTTATATATTATTTAATATATAATATATTTAATCTTTAGAATTAATTAAATATTATATTATATTTACGTTCATGGTAAAAATATAATTTTTACAAAAATGACACGGTCGTGGTCTCACGACTCATGTACCACTTTCGGTTTTTCGGGCGCACTTTCGTACGTTTAGAAAACTAGTCTTTTACGTTACGCGACGTGTACCTTTTACAAAAATTAGACTTACTTATCAATAATTTATCTTTATAAAAATATCACTTATAAAATTTAGCGTTGTGGTCATTTACTTATTTAAATCAAAGTCTCGTTGTTTATCAAAATATTTTATTTTAAGTTAAACATTTTGTGACATGTACCTTTATTAATAACTAGACTTAAGTTAATTAAAAACTAACCCACTCAAAGTGTAACTTAATCTTTTGAGTGTTTTGGTCATTTCCTTTTATAAATCGACGTCGCAAAATATATATTTAATCTTATTAGTTTGAATCAAAACGTTTTATGACTAAAATAAAATATATGTACATTTAAAATTTATAAACTTATACCTAATACATATGTTTGAAATATTTATCCAATAATATATTATTTCACTTTTCAAAATTAATTATATTTCAAAGACCAATATATATATAACATTAAAATCGTGTGAATATAAGATATTGTTATATCACCTAACGGTTATGCTCGAAAACTTAATCTGATATAACTTATTTATGCGCCAACCTTTACTTTAATTTCTCAAAGGCTCTAGTTAAAATATCTAATTATAAATCGAATCAATGAACAAGGGTTACTATCTTTTACCTAACTAATATATCTAATATACATAATCACGTTCTATATACGTTGCAAGTTATCAACCAAGTGTTATGAAATTTAACCCTCCACCAACCTTTGACTAATCCTCGATAAGAACACTGTCGTTCTTGCATGCGCATCATTTCACTAAATTTCCGAATACCGTTAAAAATGTAATAGTCTCTTAAATCATAGTGGACCTTACGACGGAGACTCGTGATCATAATTCAGTGTATCTGATAATTCAATCATTTGATATTATCTTTTAATCTCGTCGATAAACTTACATCGAACAAATACGTTCGTATAAAGTATTATTCATTCAATACCTTGATAACATTTCCAACCTCATTAAATAGATCTCATAGCTAATATTCATATTAACTAATCCGATCAATGTTTTATTAATATATCTCAATTTAATAAGCACACATGTATATGCATATATATTTATTTACACATAATTGTTCGTGAATCGTTAGGCATGGTCAAAGGGTATTTGATTAAATGAATATAGTTTCAAAACTTTTGGGACTCAACATTACAGATTTTGCTTATCGTGTCGGATATATATAAAGATTAAAGTTTAAATTTGTTCGGAAATTTCCGGGTCATCACATTACCTACCCGTTAAAAGAAATTTCGTCCCGAAATTTGATAGAGATTGTCATGGCTAACAGTAAGAGTGTTTTCATGACGTATATGAACTGATAATTAGGGTTTTATCATCATTGATTAATATAGATAAAATGATTTGTTTTTGTGAAGAGCACGAATGAAGCTATCACTTAAGAGTGAAAATGAATAAAAGTAAGTTTGACTTAACTGGTGTCGTAGTCAAGATTGATTTCCGAAATTTAAGGAATTTAGAAGAAATCTTCATATTAAGATTTGATTCTTCGGTAATTAAGGAGATTCAGATCTTCTTTGATTAAACGCAATAATCTGCTTCGATTGCTCTGTCGAAAATTTTCCTATAAATACACCCTCTCCATTTCCTTACAACTCACACCTTCTATTCTTTCTTTCTCAATTCTTACTTTAAAGTATTCGTTAATATGCTCCATCCCATTCTGATCCTTGATATCCTCTTAACTTGCATATCTGTCATTCTTCTTTTTAATCTGCCACCAGAAGAATCTATTTACTTCTACTATACTCTTAGGTTTATAGTGTTTCTAGTCCTCCCATGTCTTTACATTGCTATATGCATCGATATATACGGGTTGTAATTTTCGGGTTGTTGTTAGATTTTACACCTTCCCTTATATTTCGATGTCCCTGCTTCTGTCTTCTATAGTCATCGTCATCCTTAGTTAATGCTCTCTTCTATTTGCTGCGGTTTATACCCCGAATTTCTATTTCAGAGCTTTGTCCTTTCGTTTCTTCTTCTTGCGATTAAATAGCTCTCGTAATGGTCCGGAATTCGTATGTATGGATTTCAGAAGGAATATAGTAATTGTTCTAAGAAGGAAAGGGCAATGGTAAATCCTGATTTGTTAAATTACCAGAATACTCTGAAAAAGACCGAATCATCAAGAAATAGTTCCTTGATATGTTTAGAGATTAAGTAGAATGTAAGAGTCGTGTAAATGGTACATGATGACGGTATATTCTGTGAATCATCACGTCCATTAGAAACTTAGCATGAATTACTGTAATATAATGACGTTGATCAAGTGTCATTATATTATACTAACCCATGCATCAGTTCCCAACACTACTTCAAAAACATTCATATTTGAATTTTTCAGAATTTAGCAACTAACACAGTTTCTTTTATGTTGCAGATATTACAGAGAGATAAATGATCTCATATAAGAATAGTTGTGATAATATTTCCAGAAATATGGAGAATATGTATAATGGAAGATACGAAGATACCTTATAATATTTAAGGTAAGATGATGATGAAGAATATCTTTCTGTGAAGGTTTAGACTAAGGGGTAATGTGTTTGCTAACTATTTCAGCAGACACTGAATCATTTAGATCCTTTGAAGGTAGATTCAGTCCTTGTGATTTATCCACAGCTTCCTTCATACTTTGCTCAATCCATTTTTCAGTACCAAATCCTTTCTTTTTCTGAGCTTTACCAACTCACTATCTTCTTTCATCAAACATTTGGCCGTTCAGATCATCTACCATTTTTTTTTTTTTTTATGTTTCCTCTGCATTTAATGCTATAATATCTGAATCACTGGTTATCAATTCGAGATGGGTTCAGAAGAATCGTGTTTTAGATGATTAAACACTGGTGGTAATATGGTGGAATATGAAAGGTTCCCCAGTAATAATGACGAAAGGGCAACGTATCTAACAGGGTTATAATAAGACTGGTCCGACTGAAAAATCGAAGTTGACTTGCTGGAGCTGTGACAAAATTGGCTACTTTGAAAAGGAATCGAAATGTTGTTTTTGCTAGAAGAATTCGACGCAGGTACATGTTAGATTATGACTTTGGTTTCGAGAGTTTTTCAGGTACAAAACTTCGGGTAACGTGTGGTTGGATCATCATCTCAATTGTTTATTATTTGATGTGTCTTCTAGAATTTTGAAGGGATTTAATTGCAGATTGTCATAGTCAATATCCAAATGATGAAATCGTCCTAAATCCCGAATGATTTTTCATATCCATCTTGTGTGTTACGATTAAAAGTGATGTTCTATCACAGTTTTGAAGTCAAAGTATAGCTTTTTGAAAAATGTAAAGATCTAAGAGTGATGATTTTGGTTGTATCTCGAGTTGAATTCTGAAATTCCCAAAATCATAATATGTAATTAGATTCGAATGAGTATGGTTGTTTTGATTTCTATAGAAGAATGTATATTGGTTTAGTTGATGATTATTGAATCAGAATTGAAGAATGTAACATATTAATTGTGATTTTATATATCTCTCGGGTATTACCTACCCGTTAAAAAAATTTCACAAATAATATTTTGAACAAGAATTCTCATTACAATCTTTATGAAAATATATGTGGGTATATTTTCTTCAGATGTAATACAGATTTAATGAGTTTAAAATCACATTAAATTCATTTGATTTTCGGCTTGAATTAGAAATGAGTAATCTCTAAAACATTAGGAATTACAAAATTTCGCGGAGTATCTCACTAATGTAATCAATACTTCAATATTTATTCTTATTGATATTTCCTTAGTGAAGAATGTTGATGCTTGTGGAATTCTTGCGAACTTCGCAAGGTACGATTGATGTGATATAGAAAGTTTTCAGCGCATCAAAGATTAAAGTGTAAAATCAAACATGTTATTGAATAATACACTTGATTTATTATGAAATAAAATTCATTGAGTTGAAACACAGATTGTGGTTAACAATGATTAAATTGTTAACGAAGAATGTACATCATAGCATATTAGTAATATGAATTAACCGGATAGTTAAGTTCCATACATAATAGGTTAGTACGAAAAGATTTCTTATGGTTAAAAAAAATTTTATATATGTATGTATAGGATATACATATAAATTCTTCGGAGGAACTGAGGTAATACTTCATGACTCGTTGATACAATATCCTCGTTATTAATTCGTAATGGTTTCCACAGTGATTCTTGAACTGACGGAATATGTGATGTCATAAGTGTTGTTGATTCTGACGATGCTGACGTTACTGACTATACTGGTGATGCTAACGGTACTGTTGCTGCTGATGATACTTTCGGTAACTGCTAGTGATGCTTGTATAACAAGTCTAATTTGTAAATCGCGCACCATCCTTGTTAGGGTTTTGATTCTTCCTTGAATCATTTTGGTTCACTCATCTGATTTAGGGTTAGGGTGGAAATAGATAATCTCTAAGACTTTAGAGATTACATAATCGCCGTAGAATGTTCTTCCGATGAAGTTATGAATCAATACTTCATCGTTTGTTGTTGTTAGTACTCCTTGGTATCTATGGTGCGTGTGATGTTGATATCCGAGATACAGATTATGATGTTGAGGCGTGTGATGCTGCTGATGTTTAGGGTATCGAGGTTTGCGATGTTGATTCTACTGGTGGTACTGATTATGCTACTGGTGCTGCTGATGGTGTTTGTAATCCTTGCACCATAAGCTCTAAAGCTGTCACGCGAGCACGAAGTTCGTTAACTTCTGCTAGTATACCGGGATGATTGTCGGTTGAGACAAGCGGGTAAATAAAATTTAGAATTTGATGTAATATATAATCGTGACGAGATACTCTGGAAATGAGAGAGAAAATGGTTTCACGGACAGGTTCGCCGGTAAGTGCTTCAGGTTCATCGCCAATAGGGCAATTTGGTGGATGGAAAGGATCACCTTCTTCTTGTCTCCAATAATTGAGGAGGCTACGAACCCATCCCCATTTCATCCAGAATAGATGATGACTTATTGGTTGATCCATTCCGGTCACACTATTTTCGGAGCTCGAATGGAAATCCATATCGACATAGCTGTCGAAATCTGAGGAGTTTGAACTAGATGCGGAATCCATCTCGTATGATCAGAGAAAGAATTTTGGTATAAAATAGATTGTAGAATTTAGATTTGGTATTCCTCAATACATAATTTACATATGTATATATAATACCAAAATCCCATAGATTTCAGAGAATCTTTGAAAGATGTTAGTCAAAGTTCACAGTAATAAATACGCTAAGATATTAATTAGCAGATATGCTAAGATGTGAATTTCGTCTATACGCTGTTATGCAATAAATGCAGGAAAACGCGTCTAGACTTAAGATGATAAGCAGATAATTTCCTAAGGATGATAAGTAGATGATTTCCGACACAAAATGATAAGCAAAACTTTTGACATGCAGACACGGTCGAAGTCCAGACTCACTAATGTATCTTAACAACTAACAGTAAGACACACTAATGCAAGACCTGGTTCGCTAAGACCACCACTCTGATACCACATGAGACGACCCGACCCAATCCATAGGGACGAATACAATAACATATGATTACATCGCGAGGTACTTGACCTCTAAATGATACATTTTAACCCATAGGGACGAATACAATAACATATGATTACATCGCGAGGTACTTGACCTCTAAATGATACATTTTACAAACGTTGCAATTTTTTTTAAAAGACAACCTTTCATTACATCAAAAGTTGACAGGTATGTATACCATTTCAGAATATCCAAACTATAAATGACCTCATCCGTCAATTACTTAATATTAATCTTTAATGAACTTCAACGACTCGAATGCAACGTCTTTTGAAATATGTCATGAATGACTCCAAGTAATATCCTTAAAATGAACTAATGCACAGCGGAAGATTTCTTTCAAACCTGAGAATAAACATGCTTTAAAGTGTCAACCAAAAGGTTGGTGAGTTCATTAGTTTATCATAATCATTTCATTTTCATCATTTAATAGACCACAAGATTTCATTTTTCATTTCTCATAAACATACGTCCCATGCATAGAGACAAAAATATCATTCATATGGATTGAACACCTGGTAACCGACATTAACAATATGCATATATAAGAATATCCCCATCATTCCGGGATCCTCCTTCGGACATGATATAAATTTCGAAGTACTAAAATATCCGGTACTTTGGATGGGGCTTGTTGGGCCCGATAGATCTATCTTTAGGATTCGCGTCAACTAGGGTGTCTGTTCCCTAATTCTTAGATTACCAGACTTAATAAAAAGGGGCATATTTGACTTCGATAATCCAACCATAGAATGTAGTTTCACGTACTTGTGTCAATTTCGTAAAACAGTTATAAAAGTTGCGCATGTATTCTCAGCCCAAAAATATAAAGGGTAAAAAGGTAAATGAAACTCACCATACTGTATTTTGTAGTAAAAATACATATAACATCATTGAACAAGTGTAAGGTTGGCCTTGGATTCACGAACCTATAGTAATTATATATATTTATGTATTTGTCAATATTTGTCTAATAAATTAAGTTAAGTCATAGTGTACCACAATCCTAATGCTCGAGACTAATATGCAAAGGTCGACAAAAATTAGTTTGACTCTAAATGATTTCGACAATTTTAAAATGATTATTATATAATTTAAATATCGTCGTTTTATATTTTTAAAATATTTTTAAAAGATTTAATAGAGTAAATAATATAATTCATTTATTAATAAATACAATTTTATATTAAAATATACATTTATATATATCTTAAGTAATAAAAATTTATAAAGTTCATTTAATGTCATAAAATATTGTGATAGGTTCTATTGAGATAATTATATTTTTATTTGATAAAATAGCATTGATAATAATAATTAAAAGTCGTATTATTTTGTAATTATAACAATCAATATTTATTTTTACTAACAATGATATTATGGTAAAATGATAATTCTAATTATGCTATCTTTAATATTTACGATACTTTTAATATTAACTTTAAAGTAATAATTTTTATTTAAAATAATAATAATGATATTTATAATAACAATGACATTTCAATTAAAATGATAATTTTTGAATAAATGATAGTTTTTATAATATCGATACTTTTAATAATATTAGTAATGATAAAAATAATAAGAACGATAATTTTATCTAAATCATTATTTTACAATATTTAAATTTCATCATGATACTCATACTCCTTATTTCCCAATTAATTTGTTAAAGGTTCTTAAATCGTCTTTTACATCGTGTTCATTTTGATGATAATAATAATAATAATAATAATAATAATAATAATAATAATAATAATAATAATAATAATAATAATGATAATAACAATAATAAATATAATAATAATGATGATAATAATAATGATTATAATAATAGTAATATTAACAATTAGATAAAAATTAGAACAATGATATTAACGACGATAATAATCATTTTTACGAAATTTTCAATTGGCTATAATTTCTAATCCGTCCATTAGATCCCTTTGACATCTAAAGGAAAAGTTATTAATTTTTCACTAGCTTTCCAATGACATGCATATCTTATACCTTATCTCATCCCTAGTATAACAACCTTTATGATTCAGCATAACCTATCTAAGGGCAATATCAAATGTACAAGCATGCATAATCCTATTTTCTCGAGCACTAGCTAGGGATACACTATTAGTATGTAAAAATTAAATTAGGAGTACTCACGTATCAATATTGAGATTCAATATTGCAGGAAAGGTACGTAGACGTGACGGAGATGATAAACACTAGTTTGACCTCACGAGCATACCCATAATCCATGCCCATAACCTTCTTAGTCATAACCCATAATTTCCTTAGCCCTATCCTACTCGCAAAAACCCATTTTTAAATCACTTGAACAACACCCCGTCGTAGTATTTTATGTGTATTTAATACTAATATTATTACTCCTTACAATACTAATACTAATAATAATAAACTTTAATAATCTTAATAATAAAATAAGTAAGTATTACGGAGTAATATACATAGATGGATAGACAAATTGAGAAGTGGATTCGGCACCAGACTGCGCGAGTTTTATAATGTGGCCTCACCAACCCCCCCATGCGATCGCATGGGGGTTGTGAGTTTAATTCATGCGACCCCATGGTTGAAATTCACAGCTCATGTGCACTCAACTAATCTGCCGACACTTTCATTCTTTTTACATATATGAAATGTTACGTAAGTTTTTTTTATATATTATTTAATATATAATATATTTAATCTTTAGAATTAATTAAATATTATATTATATTTACGCTCATGGTAAAAATATAATTTTTACAAAAATGACACGGTCGTGGTCTCACGACTCATGTACCACTTTCGGTTTTTCGGGCACACTTTCGTACGTTTAGAAAACTAGCCTTTTACGTTACGCGACGTGTACCTTTTACAAAAATTAGACTTACTTATCAATAATTTATCTTTATAAAAATATCACTTATAAAATTTAGCGATGTGGTCATTTACTTATTTAAATCAAAGTCTCGTTGTTTATCAAAATATTTTATTTTAAGTTAAACATTTTGTGACATGTACCTTTATTAATAACTAGACTTAAGTTAATTAAAAACTAACCCACTCAAAGTGTAACTTAATCTTTTGAGTGTTTTGGTCATTTCCTTTTATAAATCGACGTCACAAAATATATATTTAATCTTATTAGTTTGAATCAAAACGTTTTATGACTAAAATAAAATATATGTACATTTAAAATTTATAAACTTATACCTAATACATATGTTTGAAATATTTATCCAATAATATATTATTTCACTTTTCAAAATTAATTATATTTCAAAGACCAATATATATATAACATTAAAATCGTGTGAATACAAGATATTATTATATCACCTAACGGTTATGCTCGAAAACTTAATCTGATATAACTTATTTATGCGCCAACCTTTACTTTAATTTCTCAAAGGCTCTAGTTAAAATATCTAATTATAAATCGAATCAATGAACAAGGGTTACTATCTTTTACCTAACTAATATATCTAATATACATAATCACGTTCTATATACGTTGCAAGTTATCAACCAAGTGTTATGAAATTCAACCCTCCACCAACCTTTGACTAATCCTCGATAAGAACACTGTCGTTCTTGCATGCGCATCATTTCATTAAATTTCCGAATACCGTTAAAAATGTAATAGTCTCTTAAATCATAGTGGACCTTACGACGGAGACTCGTGATCATAATTCAGTGTATCTGATAATTCAATCATTTGATATTATCTTTTAATCTCGTCGATAAACTTACATCGAACAAATACGTTCGTATAAAGTATTATTCATTCAATACCTTGATAACATTTCCAACCTCATTAAATAGATCTCATAGCTAATATTCATATTAACTAATCCGATCAATGTGTTATTAATATATCTCAATTTAATAAGCACACATGTATATGCATATATATTTATTTACACATAATTGTTCGTGAATCGTTAGGCATGGTCAAAGGGTATTTGATTAAATGAATATAGTTTCAAAACTTTTAGGACTCAACATTACAGATTTTGCTTATCGTGTCGGATATATATAAAGATTAAAGTTTAAATTTGTTCGGAAATTTCCGGGTCATCACAGTTAATATATAGGTTAAACCTATAACTCACCAACATTTTTGTTGATGTTTTAAGCATGTTTATTCTCAGGTGATTATTAAGAGTTTTCGTTATTGCATATTAAAATAAGGACAAGATTTGGAGTCCATGCTTGTATGATATTGTGTAAAAACTGCATTCAAGAAACTTATTTTTGATGTAATATATTCTTATTGTAAACCATTATGTAATGGTCGTGTGTAAACAGTATATTTTAGATTATCATCAGTTGATAATCTACGTAATGCTTTTTAAACCTTTATCGATAAAATAAAGGTTATGTTTATTTTAAAAATGAATGCAGTCTTTGAAAAATGTCTCATATAGAGGTCAAAACCTTGCGACGAAATCAATTAATATGGAACGTTTATAATCAATATGAACGGGACATTTCAGTTGGTATCCGAGCGTTGGTCTTAGAGAACCAGAAATTTGCATTAGTGTGTCTTATCGTGTTTGTTAGGATACATTAGTGAGTCTGGACTTCGACCGTGTTTTCTTTAAAAAATGATTGCTTAACACTTTTGTTGGAAACTATATATTATTGACATGTAAATATTATGTGATATATTAACCTCTTAATGTGTTTGATATTGTGTGATACATTTTGTACCACTAGTACAAATCCCATCGACTCACCTAATAATAATGAAGAGTCGAATATAATTTGGGAAGATTTACAAATTCCCGAAGAAGAACCGGAAGAGGAGGAACCGGAAGAGGAGGAACCGGGAGAGGAGGAACCGGAAGAAGAGGAACCGGAAGATGAGGAACCGGAAGAGGAAGAACCGGAAGAAGAAGAGGTTCCGGAGGAAGAAATATTGATACCTACAGTAAATTGTTTAAATAAAAGAAAATCCTCAACCAACGGACCAAAGTTAAAAATGGTAAATGGTGTTTCCGCCGAGGAAGTAAAATATTGGGAAGATTACCAATTTCCCGATGAATCGGATTCCGATGATGTTATAGAAATTACCTCGACTCAATTTTATATAGCAAAAGAAAATAAAAAGAGAAAAGGTGTAAAAATAGAGAAACCTGATTCCAACCCCGATGAACTTTATATGTATCGGCAACATCTATATCTCCCAAATTGTAACAATAACCCGAGAACCTCTAAACCACCAGGTTTTTCTAAACCATTGTGGAAAATGACGGCTCGTATTAGAGGAGCACCATATATCCCTAGAAAATTAGGAAAACGAACCAAGTCCGAAGAAGAAGAAATCAGTGATTCAGATTAGAGGGTTGTAATCATGTTGTGTATTATATGTATTGTAGTGTGCTTGTACTTTTATGTTCTATTTAAAAATTGCTTGTATTGTTTTTTAATTATCTTTTACGAATCTAATCCTTGTCTATTTTACAGTATAAAAACACAAAATGGACGTTAAGGATAGACAACCAAAAATTTTAGAAGACCTACCAGGAGATATGATTGATGAAATCTTGTCTAGAGTCGGGCAGAATTCATCAGCACAATTAGTTACGGCAAAATTAGTTTGTCAAACATTTGAAAGACATTCCAGGTATGCCTTAGTATATAAAAGGCTTTCCTTTGAAAGATAGGGTATATCACATTGGGGAGACTTTAAGTTACGCCAAGTTTTCTTTAAGGCATTTAGTGCGGGAAACCCAGATGCAATTTTACGCTACGGGTTACGAACCTATTTTGACTCAACATATCCCAACATAGGACTCCGTTCTTTAGAAAGAGCGTCTAACATGCAACATAAAGAAGCATGTTATGCTTACGGGTTAATAATGTTCGATTCTCATCAAATTCAGAAAAAGAACATTGGGTCGCAACTTTTAAATAAAACATTTTCACAAGTGACGGACTCAGTTACAACATGCTGCCTAGCCAATGGTCATAACGGTTACTTTCCACAAGACCAAGGATGGGAAATCGTCTTAGTAAAACCAGAATGCATGACTTGTTTCTGGACTTATGAATTACGTGTCTTTATTTCTTTTGCTGAACAACTTACGTATTAACTAGAATTGCTTTTATAACTGCCGAGTAGCAAAGTTGTTATGTGTTATATTTCATCCTATATGTATAATAGTGGTATTGTAAGTTTGTAAAATTTTGTATAAAATTTGAACGCGAAATATTATTGTAATAAGTTTTTCATATAGAAGCGTAGTAGTTGGGTTGTATAGTAGCTAGTAAGTATGAACTTAACGGGTAGGTACTACCCGAATTAAAACTATAAAATGCTAATATGAAGAAAATTTTTTTATAAATAAGTTCATATTATGCTACAAAATACTATTAACTACTCTTAAATTCTATATGATTAACTCAATTCTTTTGGCTATTTTTGAAGGAAATGCCACCGGCTACTCGTCAGAACTTGAACATGAGTGAGGAAGACTTCCGTGTTTTCCTTACTGCGAACATAGCTGCAGTGCAGGCTACGATGCAAAATAACAATAACTTTGGATCTAGCAGTGGAACAAATTCCACAAGAAATCATGTAGGATGTTCCTACAAAGAATTCACTACCTGCAAATCTTTGGAGTTTAATGGAACCGAGGGTCCAATCGGATTGAAACGGTGGACCGAGAAGGTCGAATCGGTGTTTGCCATAAGTAAGTGTACTGAAGAGGACAAAGTTAAGTACGCTACGCATACCTTCACAGGTATGGCGTTAACATGGTGGAATACCTATCTCGAGCAGGTAGGACAAGATGCTGCTTACGCACTACCGTGGTCAGCATTCAAGCAATTGATGAACGAGCACTATCGTCCCAGAAACGAGGTCAATAAGCTCAAGGTAGAGCTTAGAGGATTACGAACAAAAGGTTTCGATATCACCACGTATGAACGACGATTCACAGAATTGTGCCTATTGTGCCCCGGAACGTTCGAAGATGGAGAAGAGAAGATCGACGCATTTGTAAAAGGGTTACCGGAAATAATTCAAGAAGATGTGAGTTCACACGAGCCCGCCTCCATACAAAAATCAAGTCGAATGGCTTACAAATTAGTGAACCAGATCGAAGGAAGGATTAAAGAGCAGGCGACCGAAGAGGCTAACATGAAACAAGTCAAGAGAAAGTGGAAAGAAACCAATGACAAGAGTCACCAATACAACAACAACAATCACAACCACAATCGCAATAACTATCCCAATAACCGCAACATCAATCGCAACAACAACTTCAACAAACGTCCCAACAACAACTACAATAACCGTCCCAACAACAATAACAACAACAACAACAACAACAACAACAACAGCAACAATAACAATCCCAACAACAATCTCAATAACAACAATGGCAACAAAAACCAAAAAAAGCCATGCCAAAGATGTGAAGAGAATCACTCGGGGTTCTACACGACATTTTGCAACAAGTGTAAAAGAAATTGTCATAGCGCGAAGAAGTGCGAAATCTACAGACCAATGCATAACAGAACTAAAAGAACAAATAATGTCGGAACAAATAACACCGCCATAGTTTTAGTAGAAATTTCCCGAATCAGGGGAATACTAATGGGCAGGGCCGCAGAAGAGTTTTCAATATTAATACGACAGAAGCGCAGGAAGACCCGGAGCTTGTTACGGGTACGTTTCTCATTGACAATAAATCTGCTTATGTTTTATTTGATTCGGGTGCGGATAGAAGCTATATGAGTAGAGATTTTTGTGCTAAACTAAGTTGCTCACCGATGCCCTTGGATAATAAATTTTTACTCGAATTAGCAAACGGTAAATTAATTACAGCAGATAATATATGTCGGAATCGAGAAATTAAACTGGTTAGCGAAACATTTAAGATTGACTTGATACCAGTAGAATTAGGGAGTTTTGATGTGATAATCGGTATGGACTAGTTGAAAGAAGTGAAAGCAGAGATCGTTTGTTACAAAAATACAATTCGCATTATACGAGAAAAAGGAAAACCCTTAATGGTGTACGGAGAAAAGAGCAACGCGAAGTTAAATCTTATTAGTAACCTGAAGGCACAAAAACTAATAAGAAAAGGTTGCTATGCTATGCTAGCACACGTCGAGAAAGTCAATTCTGAAGAAAAGAACATCAATGATGTTCCCGTCGCAAAAGAATTTCCCGATGTATTTTCGAGAGAATTATCGGGACTACCTCCACACTGATCCGTTGAATTTCAAATAGACCTTGTACCGGGAGCTGCACCAATAGCTCGTGCTCCATACAGACTCGCACCCAGCGAAATGAAGGAACTTCAGAGCCAATTACAAGAACTTTTAGAGCGTGGTTTCATTCGACCAAGCACATCACCGTGGGGAGCTCCTGTTTTGTTTGTCAAGAAGAACGATGGTACATTTAGGTTATGTATCGACTACCGAGAGTTGAACAAACTTACCATCAAGAACCGCTACCCACTACCGAGAATCGACGACTTATTTGATCAACTACAAGGCTCGTCGGTTTATTTAAAGATTGATTTACGTTCTGGGTATCATCAAATGCGGGTGAAGGAGGATGATATTCCTAAGACTGCTTTTAGGACGCATTACGGTCATTACGAGTTTATGGTTATGCCGTTTGGATTGACTAACGCACCAGCTGTGTTCATGGACTTCATGAACCGAGTGTGTGGGCCATATCTTGACAAGTTTGTCATTTTTTTCATCGATGACATACTTATTTACTCGAAGAATGATCAAGAGCACGAAGAACATTTGAGAAAAGTGCTAGAGTTACTGAGAAAAGAAAAACTGTACGCTAAGTTTTCAAAGTGTGCATTTTGGTTGGAAGAAGTTCAATTCCTCGGTCACATAGTGAACAAAGAAGGTATTCAGGTGGATCCAGCAAAGATTGAAACTGTTGAAAAATGGGAAACCCCGAAAAATCCGAAGCATATACGCTAATTTTTAGGACTAGCTGGTTACTACAGAAGGTTCATCCAAGATTTTTCCAGAATAGCAAAACCCTTGACTGCATTAACGCATAAAGGGAGGAAATTTGAATGGAAGGATGAACAAGAGAAAGCATTTCAAATGTTAAAGAAAAAGTTAACTACGACACCTATATTGTCATTACCTAAAGGGAATGATGATTTTGTGATATATTGTGACGCTTCAAAGCAAGGTCTCGGTTGTGTATTAATGCAACGAACAAAGGTAATTGCTTATGCGTCTAGACAATTGAAGATTCACGAGCAGAATTATACGACGCATGATTTGGAATTAGGCGCGGTTGTTTTTGCATTAAAGACTTGGAGGCACTACTTATATGGAGTCAAAAGTATTATATATACCGACCACAAAAGTCTTCAACACATATTTAATCAGAAACAACTGAACATGAGGCAGTGCAGGTGGATGGAATTGTTGAATGATTACGACTTTGAGATTCGTTACCACCTGGGGAAGGCAAATGTGGTAGCCGACGCCTTGAGCAGAAAGGACAGAGAACCCATTCGAGTAAAATCTATGAATATAATGATTCACAATAACGTTACTACTCAAATAAAGGAGGCGCAACAAGGAGTTTTAAAAGAAGAAAATTTAAACGATGAAATACCCAAAGGATCGGAGAAGCATCTTAATATTTGGGAAGACGGAACCCGGTATAGGGCTGAAAGAATTTGGGTACCAAAATTTGGAGATATGAGAGAAATGGTACTTAGAGAAGCTCATAAAACCAGATACTCAATACATCCTAGAACGGGGAAGATGTACATGGATCTCAAGAAACATTTTTGGTTGCCGGGTGTGAAAGCCGATGTTGATAAATATGTAGGAGAATGTTTGACGTGTTCTAAGGTCAAACCTGAGCATCAGAAACCATCAGGTCTACTTCAACATCCCGAAATCCCGGAATGGAAAATGGAAAACATTACCATAGATTTCATCACTAAATTGCCAAGGACTACAAGTGGTTTTGATACTATTTGGGTAATAGTTGATCGTCTCACCAAATTAGCACACTTCCTGCCAATAAAAGAAGATGACAAGATGGAGAAGTTAGCATGATTGTATTTGAAGGAAGTTGTCTCTGGACATGGAATACTAATCTCTATTATCTCTGATAGGGATGGCAGATTTATTTCAAGATTCTGGCAGATATTACAGCAAGCATTAGGAACTCGTCTAGACATGAGTATTGCTTATTATCCACAAACCGATGGGCAGAGTGAAAGGACGATAAAAACGCTGGAAGATATGCTACGAGCATGTGTTATTGATTTCGAAAACAGTTGAGATCGACACCTTCCGTTAGCAGAATTTTCCTACAACAATAGCTACCATTCAAGCATTGAGATGGCGCTGTTTGAAGCACTCTATGATAGAAAGTGCAGGTCTCTGATTTATTGGAGTGAAGTGGGGGATAGACAGATTACGGGTCCGGAGATAATACAAGAAACTACCGAGAAGATCATTCAAATACAACAACGGTTGAAAACCGCCCAAAGTCGACAAAAGAGCTACGCTGACATTAAAAGAAAAGATATAGAATTCGAAATTGGAGAGATGGTCATGCTTAAAGTTGCACCTTGGAAATGTGTTGTTCAATTTGGTAAACGAGGGAAATTAAATCCAAGGTATATTGGACCATTCAAGATTATTGATCGTGTCAGACCAGTAGCTTACCGACTTGAGTTACCTCAACAACTCGCGGCTGTACATAACACTTTTCACTTCTCGAATTTGAAGAAATGTTTTACTAAAGAAGATCTCACTATTCCGTTAGACGAAATCCAAATCAACGAAAAACTTCAATTCATCAAAGAACCCATCGAAATAATGGATCGTGAGGTTAAAAGACTTAAGCAAAATAAGATACCAATTGTTAAGGTTCGATGGAATGCTCGTAGAGGACCTGAGTTCACCTGGGAACAAGAAGATCAGATGAAGAAGAAATACCCGCACTTATTTCCAGAAGATACGTCAACACCTCCAACTGCTTAAAATTTCGGGACGAAATTTATTTAACGGGTAGGTACTGTAGTGACCCGAACTTTTCCATGTTTATATATACTAAATAAAATTGATATTTACATGATTAAGTGTTTTCAACATGTTAAGCAATCAAACTTGTTAAGACTTGATTAATTGAAATAGGTTTCATATAGACAATTGACCACCCAAGTTGACCGGTGATTCACGAACGTTAAAACTTGTAAAAACTATATGATGACATATATATATATATATATATATATATATATATATATATATATATATATATATATATATATATATATATATATATATATATATATATATATATATATATATATATATGGATATATATATATAGTAAACATGATATTATGATAAGTAAGTATCTTATTAGGTATTTTAACAATGAGTTATATACATAAAAATGAGACTATTGAATTAAGAAACTTGAAAATGATATATATAACAATTATCGTTATAACAACGTTTTACTAATTTCATATGAATCATTTTAAGATATTGTTACAATATATATAAACATGATAAATGATAAGTAAACATATCATTAAGTATTTTAACAATGAACTACATATGTAAAGACAAGACTACTAACTTAATGATTTCGAAACGAGACATATATGTAACAATTATCGTTGTAACAACATTTAACTGTATATATATCATACGAAGATATACTAATATGTCATAATATCATGATAATGTAATAATTTAACATCTCTTTAGATATAATAAACAATGGGTTAACAACATTTAACAAGATCGTTAACCTAAAGGTTTCAAAACAACACTTACATGTAACGACTAACGATGACTTAACGACTCAGTTAAAATGCATATACACGTAGTGTTTTAATATGTATTCATACACTTTTGAAAGACTTCAAGACACTTATCAAAGTACTTCTACTTAACAAAAATGCTTACAATTACATCCTCATTCATTTTCATCAACAATTCTACTCGTATGCACTTGTATTCGTACTCGTACAATACCCAGCTTCTAAATATATTTACTATTGGTATATACACTTTAATGATCAGCTCTTAGCAGCCCTTGTGCGTTACCTAACACATGTGGGAACCATCAAGCCATCCAAGGATCCTTTGAAGCTAGATCTATTTTTCTCATTTCCAGTAGGTTTACCTACTAAAATTAAGGTAGTAATAATGTTCATAACATCATTCAATTCATACATATAAAACTATCTTATTCGAAGATTTAAACTTGTAATTACTAGAACATAGTTTAGTTAATTCTAAACTTGTTCAAAAATAAAGTTAATCCTTCTAACTTGACTTTTAAAATTAACTAAACACATGTTCTATATCTACATGATATGCTAACTTAATGATTTAAAACCTGGAAACACGAAAAACACTGTAAAACCGGACATACGCCGTCGTAGTAACACCGCGTGCTGTTTTGGGTTAGTTAATTAAAAACTATGATAAACTTTGATTTAAAAGTTGTTCTTCTGGAAAAATGATTTTTCTTATGAACATGAAACTATATCCAAAAATCATGGTTAAACTCAAAGTGGAAGTATGTTTTCCAAAATGGTCATCTAGACGTCGTTCTTTCGACTGAAATGACTACCTTTACAAAAACGACTTGTAATCTGTATTTTCGACTATAAACTAATACTTTTTCTGTTTATATTCATAAACTTAAGTTCAATATGAAACCATAGCAACTTGAATCACTCAAAACGGATTTAAAACGAAGAAGTTATGGGTAAAACAAGATTGGATAATTTTTCTTGTTGTAGCTACGTGAAAATTGGTAACAAATCTATATTAATCATATCCTAGCTAACTCATATTGTATTATACATATATTCTAATATATTATGTAATCTTGGGATACCATAGACACGAATACAATGTTTTGACATATCATATCGACCCATCTATATATATATTTCGGAACAACCATAGACACTCTATATGCAGTAATGTTAGAGTTAGCTATACAGGGTTGAGGTTGATTCCAAAATATTATATATACTTTGAGTTGTGATCTAGCCTAAGGCTTGTATACATGAGGTCGTGGATTGATTCGAGATAATATATATTGCTTTATTTTTTGTACATCTAACTGTGGACAACTAGTTGTAGGTTACTAACGAGGACAACTGACTTATTAAACTTAAAACAGCAAAACGTATTAAAAATGTTGTAAATATATTTTGAACATACTTTGATATATATGTACGTATTTGTTATAGGTTCGTGAATCGACCAATGGCCAAGTCTTACTTCCCGACGAAGTAAAAATCTGTGAAAGTGAGTTATAGTCCCACTTTTAAAATCTAATATTTTTGGGATGAGAATACATGCAGCTTTATAAATGTTTTACAAAATAGACACAAGTACATGAAACTACTTTCTATGGTTGAACGACCGAAGCCGAATATGCCCCTTTTTACTTGGTAACCTAAAAATTAGTAAACCAGTCTACTAATTGACGCGAATCCTAAAGATAGATCTATTGGGCCCAACAAACCCCATCCGTTGTAGCGGATGCTTTAGTACTTCGATGTTGTTTTATCATGTCCGATGGATGTCTCGGAATGATTGGGGATATTCTTATATGCATCTTGTTAATGTCGGTTACCAGGTGTTCAAACCATATGAATGATTTTTATCTCTATGTATGAGATGTATATTGAAATATGAAATCTTGTGGTCTATTATTATGATTTGTTAATATATAGGTTAAACCTATAACTTACCAACATTTTTGTTGACTTTTTAAGCATGTTTATTCTCAGGTAATTATTAAGAGCTTCTGCTATTGCATACTAAAAATATGACAAGATTTGGAGTCCATGCTTGTATGATATTGTGTAAAAACTGCATTCAAGAAACTTATTTTTGATGTAATATATTCTTATTGTAAACCATTATGTAATGGTCGTGTGTAAACGGTATATTTTAGGTTATCATTAGTTGATAATCTATGTAATGCTTTTTAAACCTTTATCGATAAAATAAAGGTTATGGTTGTTTTAAAAATGAATGCAGTCTTTGAAAAACATCTCATATAGAGGTCAAAACCTCGCGACGAAATTAATTAATATGGAACGTTTATAATCAATATGAACGGGATATTTCATTTAAGTCCTAATTATTTTAAATATGATATTTTAATGTCATATGATTATATATAGCGTTTATATATTTTATTCGTCGCGTATTTGTTATCTCTCCGAAAAATCAATCGCGTAGTAGCGTTTTCGCGTTTCGGGCTTCGATCGGGCGTTCGGGCTAAAAGCAATTACACATTTATCATTGGGCCATGTGGGGCCCATCCCATTCAGTTTTTGGCCGAAATACACCAAGGGAGGGGTGTATAGCCTCATTTTTCCTCATTTTTGTAATTACACTCTCATTAGCATTTTCCACCAAACCTAATATTTTCTCTCAAGTTTTTCCTCCTCCCTCTCCTCCCTTTTGAGCCGTCGCCTACCACCACCACATTCATCATCATCTTCAACAATCAAGCAAGCAAATCAAAGGGCTTTCATCATTTCCGGATTCACCGCATCGTTCTCTACGCGTCTATACCTTTCACTTCTCGATTAGGGTATAAACCCTAACCCTAGCTCTTTGATTTTTCATATATGTTACTATATTTTAATGTTATATTGATAGTATGATGATTGTATGTTATTGTATTGTTGTTAGTATGCGTAGAAATGCTCGTTAATTCATGTTTTCGGTTTAATTAAAGTGAGACAGCAGCTTGTTGGTTAAAATCAGTGAACTTAACTGTGATTTTTGATGAAATAAAGTATATAGATGAGTTCCTCTCATTTAGTACATAATTTTAGGCTTTTGATTCACCTCTTTTCGAATTCCGGATCAAAAGTTATGATTAAAATGGTGTTTTGTTGGAATTAAAATGTGAAAACGAATTGTACCAGGTTTGGTCCGACTTTGTGACCACTTGTGGTGTCTTTAGGGTGTACTAGTGTGTTAGGATTGATAATGAGATGAACTTTCATGTTCGGGTCATCTAAATTCGAGCCACGGATCACCCGTTATGACTAAAACGTGTTTTGAATTGGATTAAAGTTCCAAGTTGTTTAATGGCTGATCATCACGACTTGGTTACTGTTCTTGGAGTGTTCTTGAGTGCACCAATGTATCGAGTGATTTGATTAGGTGGATATATATATAAGGCTCACCGAAAACCGACACCCGGGGCTCAAGTTATGACCCGATGAACTTTTAATTAAAACTTATGGTTAATTATTAAAACTTATAAAATAAATAATGATTTTCATTATTATTAAATTACTTATGATATAAAAAGTAATTATTATAATTTAAGACTTGTGATATATATTTATTATATCATTTAATTATTACTTATGATTTAATTAACATTTTAATTAAACTTATGATTAATAATACCTTTATTATTAATGAAAATTACTTATGATAAGTATTAAACTTATATTATGAGATTATTATTAAAAGACTTATAATAAGGATTAATTAATTATTTAATTATTATAAGACTTAGTTATTATTTAATTATAATTTAATTATTAAATACTTATGATTTAATAATTATAATTAGAAACTTATGATATGATTAATAATTCATTATTAATTAATAATACTTATGATATGATTTAAAATTTATTATTAATTAATAATACTTATATTATGACTAATAATTAATTAATTAATTAAATACTTATATTATATTAATTATATCATTTAAACTTATGTTAACTTTAATAATTTATTTTAATTTAATTAAACTTATGTTATGACATAATTATACATATTTAACTTTAATTAACATTATAACTTATATTGTTATTACAACTTATACTTTAAAATTAATGTTGACTATGTTTGACCAAGGTTGACTTTTGAGTTGACTTTCGGTTGACTTTGACTTTTAGTTGACTTTTGTTGACTTTCTAATTAAGGAAACTTTCCTAACTTAAAAACTTTCTAAAATAGAAACTTTCTAAATTTGGAAACTTTCCTAAAATAGAAACTTTCCTAAAATAGAAACTTTCTAAAAATAGAAACCTGCTAAAAATAGAAACTTTCTAAAAATAGAAAGTGTGTGTTCGTACGCTATTCCGATCAAACCGATGCATGTTGAGTATTGTTCTATATCTACTTGCAACCTGTACAATTGCTATCATACTAAGTTTTGACCTAAGTTAGTTATTTATATCGACCTGCTTTATTTATAGGTTGGCGTTGTGATCATTCCTGATCACTTTACTTCATTTGCTGTTCGCTTATTTGTGTGGTTACTTCGTTTTCTATTAAGGTGAGTTATAGTCCCCTTTTTCTATTTAAATCTTTTGGGATGAGAATACATGCAATTTATTTTATATTTTGGACTCAAGTGGAGGTTGGTTTAAATTATTCATTGTGAGTTGAACAAAAATATTCCCTAGTCTGGTAACTGTAATCATTGGTTTCTACTGGTGAACGCGAATCCTACGGATAGATCTATCGGGTTTGACAACCCCATTTCGAGCTAGTCGCGCTAGCAATTTATAATCAGAATGTTTAGTACTTCGTATTTAGTTGAAGATACACTTGTTCGGTGTATATTATTTATTGTGTTTGGCAAGGGTAAATAAATGGTTAAGTGGTTACCAGGTGGCTCACGAAAAATGGAATAATGTTTTTATATGTTTTCTAGCATATAATTTTGTGGTCCAAAAAGGAGTTTTTATGTTTTCAAACATAAATTTTTATGGTTTACATTAAATATTGTTTGCAATATTAAACCTATAATTCACTCAACATTTTTGTTGACAGTTACTCGAATATTTTATTCTCAGGTTCATGATTGATTGCTTCCGCTGTGCTTAGAAAGTCTGCATATTTATGATGGCAGCTTTTGTTAAACATTAACTTGCATTCTATTTTGATACATTTAATAGTGGATGTAGTTGACTTTGTTTTGGTCAACTTTTGGGTTAAGTAATAATGTATGGTTTTTCTAAACTTACATATCTTGGTAGGTTTCCTTTATGGGAAATCATTTTTAAATAAAGAATGCAAGGTTATTTATCAAATTCATATAGAGTTATGATCAAGCTATGGGACCAAGATAACGATGGTCGTCAAGTGTACTTTGACGGGTCGTTAAAATTTTACTCATACCATCAAAGAATGTAGTTTTGTTGAAATTACTAACTTTAATGTGATACTGGATAAAGATGAATTCAAACTTGTGGACCATGAAATTAAAATCAGTTTGTTGAAAAAAAAAACTATAGTCAAAAGTTGTCACCGAGTTACTATTCTCAAAGATATCTACAACTTCGTTACTATTTAGGATGTTCAAGAGTGGTTTCTCCCCAAAGAATATTGTTGGGTTTAGAGTTTTTAGGGTTTAGAGTTTAGATTTAGGATTTAGATTTCAGAGTTTAGAGTTTAGGTTTAGGGTTTTGGGTTTAGATTTAGAGTGTAGAGTTTAGGGTTTAGATTTAGGGTTTAAGGTTTAGATTTTAGGGTTTAGAGTTTAGGTTTAGGGTTTTGGGTTTAGATTTCGGGTTTAGGATTTATGGTTTACATTCTAGGGTTTAGATTTTAGGGCTTAGGGTTTAAGGTTATGGTTTGGATTTAGTTTTTAAAATAAAGGATTTAGAAGAGTTTAGAGTTTAAGGTGTATGGTTTATATTTTAGGGTGTAAGGTTTAGATTTTATGGTTTAGATTATCGAGTTTAGGTTAGGCATACCTAATATTATCATATGTGATCTGTACATTGATTTTACTAATTAAATCTGTAATCTGTATATTATGATGTATTTTTTCTATAATTATTTATGGCATTTTTTTAAACTGTATATTTAAATAAATTGAATTTAAGTTTACATATAAATCTTCTAATGTACTTTTACTTTTGATGTTACGGGGAAATAAAATAAGGGCCACCGTTTACAAAAATATAATGAGTTTTTATTTACTCATACCTTAAAAGAATTTAGTTTTGTTGAAATTACAAACTTTGATTTATGGTTTTTTGGGCTTAGATTTATGGTTTAAGTTTTAGGTTAGAGTTTGGGGTTTAGATTCTAGGGTTTAGATTTAGGGCTTACAGTTTAGGTTTAGGGTTTGGAGTTTAGGTTTAGGGTTTAGGGTTTAGATTTTAGAGTTTAGAGTTTAGGTTTGGGTTTAGATTTAAGGTGTAGGGTTTAGGTTAGGTTTAGGGTTTAGGGTTTAAATTTAAGGTGTAGGGTTTAGGGTTTAGAGTTTAGGTTTAGGGTTTTGGGTTTAGATTTAGGTTTATGGTTTATGTTAGGGTTTAGGGTTTAGATTCTAGGGTTTAAGTTTTAGGGCTTAGGGTTTCGGGTTAGGGTTAAGATTTAGTTTTTAAAACAAAGGATTTAGAAGAGTTTAGGGTTTAAGGTGTAGGGTTTATATTTTAGGGTGTAAGGTTTAAATTTTATGTGTTTAGATTATAGGGTTTAGGGTTTAAGTTAGGCATACCTAATATTATCATATGTGATCTGTAATCTGTACATTGGTTTTACTAATTATATATGTATTATGTATAATATGATGTATTTTTTCTATAAACAAATTGTAAATTGTATTTAAGTTTACATATAAATCTCCTAATGTATTTTTACTTTTAATCTTACAGGGAAATAAAATAAGGGCTACAATTTTACAAAAATATAATGGGTTATTTTACTCATACCTTCAAAGAATGTAGTTTTGTTGAAATTACTAACTTTAATGTGATACTGGACAAAGATGAATTCAAACTTGTGGACCATGAAATTAAAATCAGTTTGTTGAAAAAAACTATAGTCAAAAGGTGTCACCGAGTTACTATTCTCAAAGATATCTACAACTTCGTTACTTTTTAGGATGTTCAAGAGTGGTTTCTCCCCAAAGAATATTGTTGGGTTTAGAGTTTTTAGGGTTTAGAGTTTTGAGTTTAGATTTAGGATTTAGATTTCAGAGTTTAGAGTTTAGGTTTAGGGTTTTGGGTTTAGATTTAGGGTGTAGAGTTTAGGGTTTAGATTTAAGGTTTAGGGTTTAGATTTTAGGGTTTAGAGTTTAGGTTTAGGGTTTTGGGTTTAGATTTAGGGTTTAGGATTTATGGTTTACATTCTAGGGTTTAGATTTTAGGGCTTAGGGTTTAGGGTTATGGTTTGGATTTAGTTTTTAAAACAAAGGATTTAGAAGAGTTTAGAGTTTAAGGTATATGGTTTTTTCATTTAGGGTGTAAGGTTTAGATTTTATGGTTTAGATTATAGAGTCTAGGTTAGGCATACCCAATATTATCATATGTGATCTGTAATCTGTACATTGATTTTACTAATTAAATCTGTAATCTGTATATTATGATGTATTTTTGCTATAATTATTTAAATAAATTATATTTAAGTTTACATATAAATCTTCTAATGTACTTTTACTTTTGATGTTACAGGGAAATAAAATAAGGGCCACGGTTTAAAAAAATATAATGAGTTTTTTTACTCATACCTTCAAAGAAGGTAGTTTTTTTGAAATTACCAACTTTGATGTGATACTGGACAAAGATGAATTTAAACTTGTCATGAAGTTAAAATCAGTTTGTGGAAAAAAAAAACTATAGTCAAAAGGTATCACTGGTTTACTATTCCCAAGGATATCTACAACTTCGTTACTTTTAAGGATGTTCAAAAGTAGTTTCTCCCCAATTAAAACAGTTGGGTTTAGAGTTCCTAGAGTTTAGGTTTAGGGTTTAGATTTGAAGGTTTAGAGTTTAGGTTTAGGGTTTTGGGTTTAGATTTAGGGTGTAGGGTTTAGGTTAGGTTTTAGAGTTTAGATTTAGGGTTTAGGGTTTAGATTTTAGAGTTTAGAGTTTAGTTTTTGGGTTTTGGGTTTAGATTTAAGGTTTATGTTAGGGTTTAGATTTTAGATTCCGGGGTTTAGATTTTAGGGCTTATGGTTTATGTTTGGGGTTTTGATTTAGTTTTTAAAACCAAGGATTTTGAAGAGTTTAGGGTTTAAGGTGTAACTTCGAAGAGTTTAGGGTTTTTAAAACAAAGGATTTAGAAGAGTTTAGGATTTTTACTTTGATCTTTTGTAAAACAATACTATGTGTACCTTATGAGTTTTTGTTTAAATATTTTCCGGAGATCGGATTAACTTTGGAAAAAAAGTATAGTGATTGGTTTGCTGAACAAGACCAACGTATATTACAAGTACGTAGAAGATTGATTGGAGAATTCATTGAAGACGACATTCTACCTATTATCGAAAACATATTATCACATTTCTATAGCTTATTTAATATGAAAAAATTTGCTACTAAATTTGATATCTTTAGTATTACATATGGTACTTGGATGTGTCCTACTCAACAATGTATAATGTGGATTGGTGGATTACGTCCGACTGACAGGCAAGTACACGAAACTATTTTTTTACCTTCTAGATTATTATTGGGTTTATATTAACTATTTTTCATATTTCATTTTCGAGATTAACTTACATTAACTTAATCATGATTATGACCGTTCAAATACTTTAACATGGAAAGATTTTGTGAATAAAGGAGACGAAGCGGCAATGTCAAGTTATCACAATTCTATGTCATTTTTAGTTGGAAAGCTTACTATTATGCACAACTTTATGGGTGAGGTATACTAAATCATAAACTTCATACATCTTCTAAATAATTAAAAAAATATTACAATATTATGCATTTTATTAGAAATATAATGTTTCAACTCATTATAGACTGATGAATTACGACCGAAGACTTTTTCAGGGATGCACAAAGTACTAACAACAAGACAAAGAGTTATGACATTATTCACAATTCTTGATCATCTAACAAGAATAACTACATTGTCGAAAAGTAGGAAAATACAATGAAGATCTGAGATAACCATCCACAATTCTTAATTCAATCGCCTAAAACTACATCACGATATCAGAGATGATTTATGAATCGAAATTTATTTTTTTATTATTCGTTAGTACAGTTTGAAACTTTAAAAATTAGAATCCCCTATAAAATATTTGGTTTAATGTTCATCATGAACTTAATAATAGTTCGTTACTACATTTTGAAACTTTAAAAATTTCAAACTCCTAAAAAACATTTGATTTAATGTTCATCAAGACATAATAATAGTTTTTTAATTTATATATTTAGTTTTATAACTTAAATGATTAGACTTTTTAAAAATCTCGCGAAATCGCAGGTCTTTAACTAGTTATAATATATAATACAATATTTTATCTTAATCTCTCTCTTATAGACATGTTACAATCCATCTGCATTTGCTTAATTTGCTTAATAGAAGTCATAAACCATTTGACATCTATAGTTTCTATTATATTGCTAAAATGATGATGTCATTATTAGGCTAATTCCTTTGTTAAGAAAAAATCAAAAAGAAAAAGAAAAAAATCTAGGCATGGTGGGTGATGTCATTAATCTAAATAAATTTGAATTTAATTTAATTTAATTTAATCTTATTAATTGATTATTATTATTAAATCTTATTAATAATTATTTTAATTTTTGAATTGAGTACGATAAGGTATAAAAGTTAGGCAGAAGGAAACCAATTCTACATTTATATTTTAATTTACACTTTTAAAATAAAATAACAACCAATAATATCTCTTATGATTGGATGTGGATCGTGTAATATGCATTTTAGGTATTTGATGAAATGTTCAGCTAACGAGTTTCTTAGTCGGATTATGTGATTCCACGGGTCATTAAACTAAATAACTTTAGCATTTACGTTCACTTAATACCTAAAACATATCATTAAGGGTTAAGGCTACTCAATGGCCATATACTTTTTATTTTGTCCCGTTGTAGTCCATATACCAAAAAAAAAATACTATTATAGGCCATAAACTTTTAAAAAGTGTATCGATGTAGTCCATAAGGTAACCTGTTACCGGTTAAACATGTCACCTTTTGTTTACATCGATACACTTTTGAAAGTTAATGGCCTACATCGATACACTTTTTGAAAGTATGTGAACTATATTAGTACTTTTTTTTGGGTATATGGACTACATCGGGACAAAAAAAATTTATACTTTTTTGAAGATCAACGGTTTAAAATCGATCAACCTTATTTATCAGGTCAATGGACTATATCGATACATTCTTTTAAAGTTTATGGACTATAATAGTATTTTTTTGGGTATATGGACTACATCGGGACAAAATGAAAATTATATGGCCCTTGAGTAGCCTTAACCCTATCATTAAACAGTTTCGTTTAAATAAACCCGTGATTTCACGGGTCATTTCACTAGTTTATTGTATAAAAGTTGGATTATACTTGATAATCACTCCACCACTTTAAATCATCTCAACGTCTTTTTCTTTACACACATTAACATTAACATTAACATTAACATTAACATTATACTAATAAAACATCACTTGATGATTTAACGATTCACACTTTGTTATCCTTAAAAGAAGTCATGTTAAAATTTACTAATAACGTATCTTCTTGAGAAATAATTAAAAAAAAATCAAGAAATATAATCGATTTTGTTAAGTACATCCAAGTGAAAAATGTTCGCATTTTTCAAGTAATCTGAATTGAAAAATCTCAAAAGGAAAATATAAAAATTAACATTGTCATGTAAAAAATATAGAACTTATATTAGTAAAAATAAAAAAAAAATACTAATATAATGCATAATATATGATGTATAATATAATACTAATATAATCCATACTTTGTGATGTATACTTCAAAATATCTATAATAATTATGTTATAAATAAAAATTATTCAAACTTAAAAAAAATTCAAAAATAAAGAGAAAAATTCTAATTCACTCATGATGATATAATCAAAATAATTAATTTTATTTAATAAAATAAAAATATTAATATAATTGTAACACCCCAACTTGGCAAGGAATTTAAATGTTAACAATTTATAAATAACTTAAATTACCGATAATTCTTAAATTTCATAAATTAAATAAATCCAAAACAACCATAATTTTGTCGATAAAATAAATAAAATCTTGCTCAAATTTAATTGAAAATAAAATTCTTAAAAGATAATCTTCAAGGTCTTATTCCTCTCACACTCCCCGTATCAACTCTGATTACCTGCCGTAGGAGAAGAAAAAAAACTACTGCTGAGGCTAAGACAAATGCCCAGTAAACGGATAATATATATATATATATATATATATATATATATATATATATATATATATATATATATATATATATATATATATATATATATATATATATATATATATATATAGATATATATGGGCACGATCCATGGATAAGCTTAAAAGGAGTACAAACCGGATAAGCAAAATAAATTTTTTTTTTTTGAATTTTTTTTACATTCATAAATCTGCATTAAAATGCACCTCTAATCAATTTTTTTCATTAAAAAAAAGTTCAAAATCTTTCAAAAATCAATGATGAATGGTAAAATTAACCATTCATCGGGTTAATTTATCATTCATCTTGTTTACGATTAATGATAAAATTAATCAATGCTAAAAAAAACCAGATGAATTGTTAAATTAACCATTCATCTGTTTTTTTATCATTCATCATAAACAGATGAATGGTTAAATTAACCATTCATCTACTTTTTTTTAGCATTGATTAATTTTATCATTCATCGCGAACAAAAATGAATGATAAATTAACCAGATGAATGGTTAATTTTACCATTCATCATCAATTTTTACCATTCATCATCGATGTTTACCATTCATCGTCAATTTTCGAATGATTTTGTTCAAAAACTTTTTAAAATTTTTTCGTTTTCTCCTATTTGCATATTAAAGGATCGTTTTTTAAAAAAAAAAAAATTTGAAATTTTACTTATCCAGTTTGTGCCTCATTTAGTGCTTATCCATAGATTGATCCACTATATATATATATATATATATATATATATATATATATATATATATATATATATATATATATATATATTATATATATAATAATGAACACAATATAAGAAGTCAATAAATATTTTTTTTTTGTTTAAACACACGTAGCTATGGCGCAAAAAAAATATTTTCAAACAAGATCTTAAAATAGTATTTTCAAATAAACTAAAACTAAATAACATAAAGCAGAAAAAAAATCCATAGTTTCGAAAGTGTCATATCGAGCTCCTACAAAATGCATACGTTTGCATGTCAAATCACAAGGACCAACATACAACCGCCAGACAATCTGGTACATAGGACCTGCAGATCCAAATGTACCCTACCAATGTGCACCCCACAATGTGAGATGGTGTGCAGGCACGACACAACCACTCACCCTACCGAATCCAATAAATCTTACAAACGAATCAAATGGTCACACATAATGTCACATCCCCGGTGCCCCCAAAAGATGTGATTAATAGCTCGAAATAACTCAAATCAAAATCATATAAAAACTGACCAAAAGTAGTGTCATAAAACATTAATGGTAGAATAAGCCACAAATAAAACGAATTGCCTTGAAGTATAAATAAGCTTTTTACGTACATAAATGGAGCACACAAATTCATAAATCGGGTAGCAGAATGAATTGATAGGAATTAAAAGATTTTTTTATTTTTTATTTATTTGAAACTAAAGAATCCGTACATGAGATTGAACTTACGTAGCACAACTAGCAATAAATTTTCTAATCACAAGTCTTGATCTGAACGAACACAGGAAAGAAGAGCCGATATCTATTCGTGGGGGTTTATCAATTGTAAATTGTAATTGACATGTGGTTTATTTATATGAAAGATAATAATTTATTTATATTGAAAATAATTTACTCCGATTATTTTTATCATCTATGAGTCCTACGAAATTTTAGGTACAAGATACACAATGCTGAGCTGTCAACTTAGTCCATATCCATATCCTAAACTAATTAATCACACAATTATCGTAATCTGGATCTACAATTTCTCTACACAATAATAGTCATATATTTCAATAATAATAGAAGATTATTATTACTCTAGTTCAAATTTTACCAACCTTACATTCAAATAAGATAATTATAATTTTATTAAACTACTTTTTTTTTTGTTATTGCAACTTATGTATGTATATGATAATTTAGTTGTATTTACAAAGATGTTATATTAACGATTTGATTTATAAGATAATAAAAATATATTTAATGATTATTAATTTATTCACACAATCAATTGTTCAAATTTTAGGGCATTACAACTTTACCACTCTTAAAGAAATTTCGTCCCCGAAATTAAAGATTATAACAATAACGTATAAAATATTTTGGGCATTACAATTCTATCCCACTGGAAAAAAATTTCGTCTTCGAAATTAAACATTCAAACATACATACGAATCACTTACTCTCATAACTTAAATTTATTTTAATTTTTTTTCCGATCACCTGATATAAACGTTTCTTATGACCCTAACAATTTGTTGACATGTGATGCTCCGTCCAAAACCTCTATGGTACAGATCATCAACAACGGGTCCATTAAACGGTATAACACTATATGCTATTTTAAAATAAGGTTTTGCATTCATAAAAAAAGATAACATTTTTCCAACGATAAATGTTTTACAAAAGTAACGTGCTTCTACGGATAGAAAGCATTAAAAATAGTACGTGACACTTAGGTCATTACAAAATCATAGTTCGAATACAACATAAGTAGTGAATGCAAAATAAAAAGTTCATGATTAAGAGACATCTCTAAGAATGCAGAGTACAGAGGATGCATAATCGTCTTAGTTACCTGAGAATAAAACATGCTAAAAAGGTCAACACGAATGTTGGTGAGCTATAGTTTTATTGTAACCAATAAAATAATATAGACCACGAGATTTTTGTATTCAAAACAGTATGAAAAGTATATGCTTAACCGTGGGCACTTGGTAACAAACTTAACAAGAAATATATATATCACCCCCTAAAAGTACACTTGGCGAATGCGTTAAAATAGATGAAGTATTAAACACCCGTTAAATGCTAGAACGACTAGCCCGAGTGGGGATGTCAAACCCTATGGATCCATATCTAAGATTCGCGTTCACCGGTTCATAAACCAATGACTAAACGTTACTGAGCTAAGGGGAAAATTTGTGCCGTTATGTCACCCACACATATATAAAGTTAAAGTACTCGTGTCTAGTATGTAAAACATAAAAAGCGCATGTATTCTCAGTCCCAAAAATAGTTCAAGTAAAAAGGGAGATATAACTCACAGTGGATGCACGGTAAAGTCGATACGAAAATGTAAGCAAGTAGTAAGTCGGTCCAAACAAGTAAGTTGGTCGATCCAAAAGGTCCTCAACCTAAGTCAATGGTTGTTAAGTCAGTAAGTTGTCCCAAAAAGTTTAAAAGTAAGTAAGTTAAGTCTTAAGTATCATCATATGTAAAAGATGAAGTACGTTTTCAACAAGAATAGAGGTCGAAACGAAAAGCTGAATTCGAACAGCCGCTACACCTCTACACAAACTAAAATGACGCGCGGCCAATGGCCAAGGCTCCGTTTGTGAGTTCTCTTACCGCTGTTCAAATCTCAGATCCTAACTCGATGTCATTTGACCGTGGCGACGGTCAAAGCGCGAGTAGGTCAGAAATTTCAGCACGTCGTTATGAAGGCGTAGTGAACTTCGGAAGACTATAAATCCTAAACCGTATATCGAATTTAGGCGAGTCTTAAACAAAAAGTCATCTACACATCCCAAAATATCTGGAAATCAATTTTCCAGAAGCTCCAGGTATTAGGTCAGACCCTGAAAAACAGATATAAGTGCTCCGGTGGGTTTCTTGGTGTTTGATGCTTATCACGATTCTCATCCTTGATGCGTATAAGCCTCAAGTGTACAATTCTTTGATGTTTTAGCATCATTTTGACCAAGTTTTAACCATCAACACACGATGTCAAGACTAAGAAAAGAAGTACAACTCATTTAAGAGTTTTAGAAGGATGATGAACTAAAGTTATATCAAGTTCTTAGTTTTGACACAAGTACAAGTTCTATTTGGAATTTTAAGCTATAAACTTGGATTCAAACCAAACAAACAAGACCTTAAGTTATAGAACTTAGATCTTAGCTAAATATTGAAGACCTTAGACTAGAAAGTCTAGATCTTGTGTTCTAGGTGAAACCCTAAGTTATAGAACTTAGACTTTCAACTTTTACAAAACCTTAAGTTATAAAACCTAGATTTTTTACAAAGTAGAATGAATATAAGTTAACGAGCTTTTGTTTTAAAAAGTTGGATGATCATAAGTTACATAACTTAGATCAAACTTAGATGAGTGAAAGTTATAAGCTAGAAAGCTTAAACTTTCTTGTTCTTGAACATTCAAAGTTAGACTTTGGTTACAAGATGTATGAGATCAAAGTTAACAAGTAATCTTTGACCAAGAAAACATATATAAATCGAAATACATAAGAACAAGAAGAAATTAAAACTAGTAATGAACAAGTTCAAGCTTGGATTCTTTACATAAGGAGATATCAAGCTAGAAGCTTGAATGTTCATACAATAAACCTTAAGTTTCCAATACTTGAACAAAAGAAGATCTTAAAGTTTTTGAACTTTAGATCTTTACAAGTTTTCATGTAGAACCAAAAGCTACAAAGCTTTGATCCTTGTTCTTGCTTCTTCATCATACAAGAGATTGAAGTTTGCAAGATAGTATAAGGATTCAAGTTACAAAAACCAAAATCCAAGAATAATAAGAATGATGATGATGCTACGGTTTTAGAAGGAAAGAAAGAAAGAAAAGAAGTTTAAAACTTACAACTAGAGAGGATTTCTTAGTGTGGAAAAGTAGTGAGGGAATGATATGTATGAAATGAGAGAGTTGTGTGTGTATATAACAAAGAAAGAAAAGGAAAAAATAAAAATAATAATAATAATAATAATACCCCCAAAACCGTCGGTTTTGGTGGTGGTGGTGGGGTGGTACAATGGTGATGTAGCCATGTCGGCTAGCATGTTGCATGAGGTTAAAACATGTAAGAAAGGTACATAAGCATGCATGCATTTTGTGTTAATTCTTAAATGGGTTTTGTCTTTAGTTAAATAGGCTAACCAACCCATTAACTAGCCCACTAAAACTAGCCCATTAACTTGAGTAGGTTGGGCCATGGAAGTCCTAGTCCAATAAGGTGTTAAGCCCATGTGATTAACTAGTGTGCATTAATAAAACACTAAGCGTAATTAAGCAGTCAACAAGCTACGTAATTGTCATTAAGAAATAACAATTCGGATTAAGTAGTCATAACACTCCAATTATAACCAAAGCTTAACGTGTACCAAGTACGTATCTCGTTCTAAACGACTAGTGACACTAACGGTAGTAAAAGCATTCGAGGATCAACTTAAGTGATTAAGCACTTAATAACACGTTTTAAGATATTAACGAAAGTAATTAACATGGATAATGATCCCATAATATAATCTAGCTCAGTACGCACATATACGCAGATTCGTGAAAGTATAGTATAAATATAAGTCGAAAAAGTCGAGTCGTTACAGTTGACAACTGCACACTTATAAACATATCAACCGCTTTAAATATCAACGAAATGCTCTAATGAAGTACCTTATTTTGTAGTCATCTAGTCAGTTCTTAGATCAAATACTCTTCCATTTGTTGTCTTTTACACATCACATTCTTTATCCTTTTGTGAAGCTTCTTTGCAATGTTTAGCCATATGTCCTAATTCACCACATATAAAACACGCCCAGTAGCTCTGTAGCAAGTACTTCATGTAGTGACCCGAACTTTTCCATATTTATATATATATTAAATGAAATTGTTATTTACATGATTAAGTGTTTCCAACATGTTAAGCAATCAAACTTGTTAAGACTTGATTAATTGAAATAGGTTTCATATAGACAATTGACCACCCAAGTTGACCGGTGATTCATGAACGTTAAAACTTGTAAAAACTATATGATGACATATATATGGATATATATATATATAGTTAACATGATATTATGATAAGTTAACATATCATTAAGTATATTAACAATGAACTACATATGTAAAAACAAGACTACTAACTTAATGATTTTGAAACGAGACATATATGTAACGATTATCGTTGTAACGACATTTAATGTATATATATCATATTAAGAGATATTTATACATCATAATATCATCATAATATAATAATTTAAAATCTCATTTGATATTATACACATTGGGTTAACAACACTTAACAAGATCGTTAACCTAAAGGTTTCAAAACAACACTTACATGTAACAACTAACGATGGCTTAACGACTCAGTTAAAATGTATATACATGTAGTGTTTTAATATGTATTCATACACTTTTGAAAGACTTCAAGACACTTATCAAAATACTTCTACTTAACAAAAATGCTTACAATTACATCCTCGTTCAGTTTCATCAACAATTCTACTCGTATGCACCCGTATTCGTACTCGTACAATACACAGCTTTTAGATGTATGTACTATTGGTATATACACTCCAATGATCAGCTCTTAGCAGCCCATGTGAGTCACCTAACACATGTGGGAACCATCATTTGGCAACTAGCATGAAATATCTCATAAAATTACAAAAATATGAGTAATCATTCATGACTTATTTACATGAAAACAAAATTACATATCCTTTATATCTAATCCATACACCAACGACCAAAAACACCTACAAACACTTTCATTCTTCAATTTTCTTCATCTAATTGATCTCTCTCAAGTTCTATCTTCAAGTTCTAAGTGTTCTTCATAAATTCCAAAAGTTCTAGTTTCATAAAATCAAGAATACTTCCAAGATTGCAAGTTTACTTCCAAGTTTTCTAAATCCATTCCAAGTAATCATCCAAGATCAAGAAACCTTTGTTACTTACAGTAGGTTATCTTTCTAATACAAGGTAATAATCATATTCAAACTTTAATTCAAATTCTATAACTATAACAATCTTATTTCGAGTGGAAATCTTACTTGAAATTGTTTTCGTGTCATGATTCTGCTTCAAGAACTTTCAAGCCATCCAAGGATCCTTTGAAGCTAGATCTATTTTTCTCATTTCTAGTAGGTTTATCCAAGGAACTTGAGGTAGTAATGATGTTCATAATATCATTTGATTCATACATACAAAGCTATCTTATTCGAAGGTTTAAACTTGTAATCACTAGAACATAGATTAGTTAATTCTAAACTTGTTCGCAAATAAAAGTTAATCCTTCTAACTTGACTTTTAAAATCAACTAAACACATGTTCTATATCTATATGATATGCTAACTTAATGATTTAAAACCTGGAAACACGAAAAACACCGTAAAACCGGATTTACGCCGTCGTAGTAACACCGCGGGCTGTTTTGGGTTAGTTAATTAAAAACTATGATAAACTTTGATTTAAAATTTGTTATTCTGGGAAAATTATTTTTATTATGAACATGAAACTATATCCAAAAATTATGGTTAAACTCAAAGTGGAAGTATGTTTTCTAAAATGGTCATCTAGACGTCGTTCTTTCGACTGAAATGACTACCTTTACAAAAATGACTTGTAACTTATTTTTCTGACTATAAACCTATACTTTTTCTGTTTAGATTCATAAAATAGTGTTCAATATAAAACCATAGCAATTTGATTCACTCAAAACGGATTTAAAATGAAGAAGTTATGGGTAAAACAATATTGGATAATTTTTCTCATTTTAGCTACGTGAAAATTGGTAACAAATCTATTCCAACCATAACTTAATCAACTTGTATTGTATATTATGTAATCTTGAGATACCATAGACACGTATACAATGTTTTGACCTATCATGTCGACACATCTATATATATTTCGGAACAACCATAGACACTCTATATGTGAATGTTGGAGTTAGCTATACAGGGTTGAGGTTGATTCCAAAATATATATAGTTTGAGTTGTGATCAATACTGAGATACGTATACACTGGGTCGTGGATTGATTCAAGATAATATTTATCGATTTATTTCTGTACATCTAACTGTGGACAACTAGTTGTAGGTTACTAAGGAGGACAGCTGACTTAATAAACTTAAAACATCAAAATATATTAAAAGTATTGTAAATATATTTTGAACATACTTTGATATATATGTATATATTGTTATAGGTTCGTGAATCAACCAGTGGCCAAGTCTTATTTCCCGACGAAGTAAAAATCTGTGAAAGTGAGTTATAGTCCCACTTTTAAAATCTAATATTTTTGGGATGAGAATACATGCAGGTTTTATAAATGATTTACAAAATAGACACAAGTACGTGAAACTACATTCTATGGTTGAATTATTGAAATCGAATATGCCCCTTTTTATTAAGTCTGGTAATCTAAGAATTAGGGAACAGACACCCTAATTGACGTGAATCCTAAAGATAGATCTATTGGGCCTAACAAACCCCATCCAAAGTACTGGATGCTTTAGTACTTCGAAATTTATATCAAATCCGAAGGGTGTCTCGGAATGATGGGGATATTCTTATATATGCATCTTGTTAATGTCGGTTACCAGGTGTTCACCATATGAATGATTTTTATCTCTATGTATGGGATGTGTATTGAAATATGAAATCTTGTGGTCTATTGTTACGATTTGATATATATAGGTTAAACCTATAACTCACCAACATTTTTGTTGACGTTTAAAGCATGTTTATTCTCAGGTGAATACTAAGAGCTTCCGCTGTTGCATACTAAAATAAGGACAAGATTTGGAGTCCATGTTTGTATGATATTGTGTAAAAACTGCATTCAAGAAACTGATTTCGATGTAACATATTTGTATTGTAAACCATTATGTAATGGTCGTGTGTAAACAGGATATTTTAAATTATCATTATTTGATAATCTACGTAAAGCTTTTTAAACCTTTATTTATGAAATAAAGGTTATGGTTTGTTTTAAAAATGAATGCAGTCTTTGAAAAATGTCTCATATAGAGGTCAAAACCTCGCAACGAAATCAATTAATATGGAACGTTTTTAATCAATAAGAACGGGACATTTTAGTTGGTATCCGAGCGTTGGTCTTAGAGAACCAGAAATTTGCATTAGTGTGTCTTATCGAGTTTGTTAGGATGCATTAGTGAGTCTGGACTTCGACCGTATTTTCTTTAGAAATGATTGCTTAACATTTTTGTTGGAAACTATATATTATTAACATGTATATATTATGTGATATATTAATCTCTTAACATGTTTGATATTGTGTGATAGATGTCTACCTCTAGCACAAATTCCATTGACTCACCTAATAATAACGAAGAGTCGAATATATATTGGACTGATTCACAAGTTCCCGAAGAGGAACCGGAAGAAGAATCAGAACCGGAAGAAGAATCAGAACCGGAAGAAGAGGAACCGGAGGAGGAAATAGAACCAGTGGGGGAAATAATAAAACGATTAAGTAAAAGAAAATCCTCAACCAACCGACCAAGGTTAATTATGGTCAATGGTGTTTCCGCCAAGGAAGCAAAATATTGGGAGGATTACCAATTCTCCGATGAATCGGATTCCGACGAGAATTCCGATGATGTTATAGAAATTACCCCAACTGAATTTAAAAAGGCAAAAGAAAATAATAAGGGAAAATGCATAAAAATAGAGAAATCTAATTCCAACCCCGATGAACATTATATGTATCATCAACCCCCGAAGTCCTTAAGTTGTAACAATGACCAGGGAACCTCTAAACCACCAGGTTTTTCTAAACCGTTGTGGAAAACGACAGATAGTATTAGGGGAATATCATATATCCCTAGAAACTTGGCAAAATGAACCAAAATCGAAGAAGAAGAAACGAGCAAGTCGGAATAAGATAGTTGTATTCGTATGGTGTAATATATGTAATATAGTGTGCTTATGCTTTATGATATATGTAAAAATTGCTTGTATTAATAAGTATTTTTTTTATGAATCTAACTCTTGTCTATTTTACAGTATAAAAACACAAAATGGGTAGACAACCCAATATTTTAAGAGACCTACCCGGAGACATGATTGATGAAATCTTGTCTAGAGTCGGTCAGAATTCTTCGGCACAACTATTTACGGCGAAATCAGTTTGTAAGACATTCGAAGAACGTTCCAAGAATGCCTTGGTTTATAAGAGACTTTCGTTTGAAAGATGGGGGATATCACATTGGGAAACCCATAAGTTACGATGTGTTTACTTTGACGCATATATTGCGGGGAACCCAAGTGCTATTTTACGCAACGGGTTAAGAAATTATTTTGACTCAATGTATCCGAACATAGGACTTCATGATTTAGAAAAAGCGGCTAATATGCAACATAAAGAAGCATGTTATGCTTACGGGTTAGTAATGTTCGCTTCTCACCAAAGTGAGAACAAGAACATCGGGCTACAACTATTAAACAAAACATTTCCACAAGTAACGAACTCAGTAGTTGGGGTGAGAAACAAGGTTTTTAGATTGTTACGGGACTGTTGGACATTACGTAACCCTCGTCCCTTTGACGACGTTACAACACGCTGTCTTATCAACGGCCATAACGGTTATGTTCCACAAGACCAAGGATGGGAAGTAGTCCTAGTAAAACCAGAATGCATGACTTGTTTCTGGACGTATGAATTACGTGTCTTTATTGCCTTTGCTGAACGACTTGTGTACTAGCTAGAATTATCTTCACAACTATCTTGTATCAAAGTTATTGTGTGCTATATTTCATGCTTTATGTAAAATAAGCGGTATTGTAAGTTTGTAAAATATCGTATAAAAGTTTGAACGTGAAATATTATTATAATCAGTTTTTCATATAGAATTGTAGTAGTTGAATTGTATATTAGCTACTAAGTATGAACTTAACGGGTAGGTACTACCCGAATTTAAACTTATAAAACGCTAATATGAAGAAAAAGCTTTTATAAATGAGTTCATATTATGCTACGAAATACTATTAACTACTCTTAATATTCTGTATGATTAACTTGTTCCATTTGACTATTTTAAAGGAAATGGCACCGACTACTCGACACACCGTGAATATGAATGAAGAGGAATTCCGTACTTTTCTAGCTTCAAACATAGCCGCAGTACAGGCTGCGCTACATACCAACAATAACCTTGGATCTAGCAGTACAGGAAATCGTGTAGGATGCACCTACAAAGAATTCACTGCCTGCAAACCTTTGGAATTTGATGGAACCGAAGGACCGATCGGATTGAAACGGTGGACCGAGAAGGTCGAATCGGTGTTTTCCATAAGTAAGTGTACTGAAGAGGACAAAGTGAAGTACGCTACACATACCTTCACAGGTTCTGCGTTAACATGGTGGAATACCTATCTCGAGCAAGTGGGACAAGATGATGCGTACGCACTACCGTGGTCAGCATTCAAGCACTTGATGAACGAGAAGTACCGTCCCAGAACCGAGGTCAATAAGCTCAAGACAAAACTTAGAGGGTTACGAACCCAAGGATTTGATATTACCACGTACGAAAGACGATTCACAGAATTATGCCTATTATGTCCGGGAGCGTTCGAAGATGAGGAAGAGAAGATCGACGCTTTTGTGAAAGGATTACCGGAAAGAATCCAAGAAGATATAAGTTCACACGAGCCCGCCTCCATACAACAGGCATGTATAATGGCTCACAAACTAGTGAACCAGATTGAAGAAAGAATTAAAGAATAGACGGCTGAATAGGCCAATGTGAAGCAAGTCAAAAGAAAGTGGGAGGAAAACGGTAATAAGAATCACCAATACAATAACAACAGCAATTACAATAATAATCGCAACAATTATCCCAACAATCGCAACATCAATCGCAACTACAACAAACGGCCCAAAAACAACAACAACAACAACAACAACAGCAACTACAACAATCATCCCAATAACAATAACAACCGCAACAACAACAACAATAAGAAGCAGCTATGCCAAAAGTGTGAAGAGTATCACTCGGGGTTCTGCACCAAATTTTGCAACAAGTGTAAAAGAAATGGTCATAGCGCAGCGAAGTGTGAGGTCCACGGGCCAGGGGTTAACAGAACGAAAGGAACAAATGGTGTCGGAACGAGTAATGGTGGAGCAAGCAGTGTCGGAGCAAGTTATGCCAATGTAGTTTGTTATAAATGTGGAAAACCGGGCCACATTATTAGAAATTGCCCGAACCAGGAGAACACGAATGGACAAGGCCGCGGAAGAGTTTTCAATATTAATGCGGCAGAGGCACAGGAAGACCCGGAGCTTGTTACGGGTACATTTCTTATTGACAATAAATCTGCTTACGTTTTATTTGATTCGGGTGCGGATAGAAGCTATATGAGTAGAGATTTTTGTGCTAAATTAAGTTGTCCATTGATGCCGTTGGATAGTAAATTTTTACTCGAATTAGCAAACGGTAAATTAATTTCAGCAGATAATATATGCCGGAATCGAGAAATTAAACTAGGTAGTGAAATATTTAAGATTGACTTGATACCAGTAGAGTTAGGGAGTTTTGATATGATATTCGGTATGGACTGGTTGAAAGAAGTGAAAGCAGAGATCGTTTGTTACAAAAATGCAATTCGCATTATACGAGAAAAAGGAAAACCCTTAATGGTGTACGGAGAAAAGGGCAACACGAAGCTACATCTTATTAGTAATTTGAAGGCACAAAAACTAATAAGAAAAGGTTGCTATGCTGTTCTAGCACACGTCGAGAAAGTACAAACTGAAGAAAAGAGCATCAATGATGTTCCCATCGCAAAAGAATTTCCCGATGTATTTCCGAAAGAATTACCGGGATTACCCCCACATCGATCCGTTGAATTTCAAATAGATCTTGTACCAGGAGCTGCACCAATAGCTCGTGCTCCTTACAGACTCGCACCCAGCGAGATGAAAGAACTGCAAAGCCAATTACAAGAACTTTTAGAGTGTGGTTTCATTCGACCAAGCACATCACCGTGGGGAGCTCCTGTTTTGTTTGTCTAGAAGAAAGATGGTACATTCAGGTTGTGTATCGACTACCGAGAGTTGAACAAACTTACCATCAAGAACAGCTACCCACTACCGAGAATCGACGACTTATTTGATCAACTACAAGGCTCGTCTGTTTATTCAAAGATTGACTTACGTTCCGGGTATCATCAAATGCGGGTGAAAGAAGATGATATTCCAAAGACTGCTTTCAGAACACGTTACGGTCATTACGAGTTTATGGTCATGCCGTTTGGTTTAACTAATGCACCAGCTGAAATGTCCCGTTCTTATTGATTAAAAACGTTCCATATTAATTGATTTCGTTGCGAGGTTTTGACCTCTATATGAGACGTTTTTCAAAGACTGCATTCATTTTTAAAACAAACCATAACCTTTATTTCATAAATAAAGGTTTAAAAAGCTTTATGTAGATTATCAAATAATGATAATCTAAAATATCCTGTTTACACACGACCATTACATAATGGTTTACAATACAAATATGTTACATCGAATTCAGTTTCTTGAATGCAGTTTTTACATAATATCATACAAACATGGACTCCAAATCTTGTCCTTATTTTAGTATGCAACAGCGGAAGCTCTTAATATTCACCTGAGAATAAACATGCTTTAAACGTCAACAAAAATGTTGGTGAGTTATAGGTTTAACCTATATATATCAAATCGTAACAATAGACCACAAGATTTCATATTTCAATACACATCCCATACATAGAGATAAAAATCATTCATATGGTGAACACCTGGTAACCGACAATAACAAGATGCATATATAAGAATATCCCCATCATTCCGGGACACCCTTCGGATATGATATAAATTTCGAAGTACTAAAGCATCCGGTACTTTGGATGGGGTTTGTTAGGCCCAATAGATCTATCTTTAGGATTCGCGTCAATTAGGGTGTCTGTTCCCTAATTCTTAGATTACCAGACTTAATAAAAAGGGGCATATTCGATTTCGATAATTCAACCATAGAATGTAGTTTCACGTACTTGTGTCTATTTTGTAAATCATTTATAAAACCTGCATGTATTCTCATCCCAAAAATATTAGATTTTAAAAGTAGGACTATAACTCACTTTCACAGATTTTTACTTCGTCGGGAAGTAAGACTTGGCCACTGGTTGATTCACGAACCTATAACAATATATACATATATATTAAAGTATGTTCAAAAATATATTTACAACACTTTTAATATATTTTGATGTTTTAAGTTTATTAAGTCAGCTGTCCTCGTTAGTAACCTACAACTAGTTGTCCACAGTTAGATGTACAGAAATAAATCGATAAATATTATCTTGAATCAATCCACGACCCAGTGTATACGTATCTCAGTATTGATCACAACTCAAACTATATATATTTTGGAATCAACCTCAACCCTGTATAGCTAACTCCAACATTCACATATAGAGTGTCTATGGTTGTTCCGAAATATATATAGATGTGTCGACATGATAGGTCGAAACATTGTATACGTGTCTATGGTATCTCAAGATTACATAATATACAATACAAGTTGATTAAGTTATGGTTGGAATAGATTTGTTACCAATTTTCACGTAGCTAAAATGAGAAAAATTATCCAATCTTGTTTTACCCATAACTTCTTCATTTTAAATCCGTTTTGAGTGAATCAAATTGCTATGGTTTCATATTGAACTCTATTTTATGAATCTATACAGAAAAGTATAGGTTTATAGTCGGAAAAATAAGTTACAAGTCGTTTTTGTAAAGGTAGTCATTTCAGTCGAAAGAACGACGTCTAGATGACCATTTTAGAAAACATACTTCCACTTTGAGTTTAACCATAATTTTTGGATATAGTTTCATGTTCATAATAAAAATCATTTTCTCAGAATAACAACTTTTAAATCAAAGTTTATCATAGCTTTTAATTAACTAACCCAAAACAGCCCGCGGTGTTACTACGACGGCGTAAATCCGGTTTTACGGTGTTTTTCGTGTTTCCAGGTTTTAAATCATTAAGTTAGCATATCATATAGATATAGAACATGTGTTTAGTTGATTTTAAAAGTCAAGTTAGAAGGATTAACTTTTGTTTGCGAACAAGTTTAGAATTAACTAAACTATGTTCTAGTGATTACAAGTTTAAACCTTCGAATAAGATAGCTTTATATGTATGAATCGAATGATGTTATGAACATCATTACTACCTTAAGTTCCTTGGATAAACCTACTGGAAAAGAGAAAAATGGATCTAGCTTCAATGGATCCTTGGATGGCTCGAAGTTCTTGAAGCAGAATCATGACACGAAAACAAGTTCAAGTAAGATCATCACTTGAAATAAGATTGTTATAGTTATAGAAATTGAACCAAAGTTTGAATATGATTATTACCTTGTATTAGAATGATAACCTACTGTAAGAAACAAAGATTTCTTGAGGTTGGATGATCACCTTACAAGATTGGAAGTGAGCTAGCAAACTTGAAAGTATTCTTGATTTTATGAAACTAGAACTTTTGGAATTTATGAAGAACACTTAGAACTTGAAGATAGAACTTGAGAGAGATCAATTAGATGAAGAAAATTAAAGAATGAAAGTGTTTGTAGGTGTTTTTGGTCGTTGGTGTATGGATTAGATATAAAGGATATGTAATTTTGTTTTCATGTAAATAAGTCATGAATGATTACTCATATTTTTGTAATTTTATGAGATATTTCATGCTAGTTGCCAAATGATGGTTCCCACATGTGTTAGGTGACTCACATGGGCTGCTAAGAGCTGATCATTGGAGTGTATATACCAATAGTACATACATCTAAAAGCTGTGTATTGTACGAGTACGAATACGGGCGCATACGAGTAGAATTGTTGATGAAACTGAACGAGGATGTAATTGTAAGCATTTTTGTTAAGTAGAAGTATTTTGATAAGTGTATTGAAGTCTTTCAAAAGTGTATGAATACATATTAAAACACTACATGTATATACATTTTAACTGAGTCGTTAAGTCATCGTTAGTCGTTACATGTAAGTGTTGTTTTGAAACCTTTAGGTTAACGATCTTGTTAAATGTTGTTAACCCAATGTTTATAATATCAAATGAGATTTTAAATTATTATATTATCATGTATGAATATCTCTTAATATGATATATATATACATTAAATGTCTTTACAACGATAATCGTTACATATATGTCTCGTTTAAAAATCATTAAGTTAGTAGTCTTGTTTTTACATATGTAGTTCATTGTTAATATACTTAATGATATGTTTACTTATCATAGTATCATGTTAACTATATATATATATCCATATATATGTCATCATATAGTTTTTACAAGTTTTAACGTTCGTGAATCACCGGTCAACTTGGGTGGTCAATTGTCTATATGAAACATATTTCAATTAATCAAGTCTTAACAAGTTTGATTGCTTAACATGTTGGAAACATTTAATCATGTAAATATCAATCTCAATTAATATATATAAACATGGAAAAGTTCGGGTCACTACAGTACCTACCCGTTAAATAAATTTCGTCCCGAAATTTTAAGCTGTTGAAGGTGTTGACGAATCTTCTGGAAATAGATGCGGGTATTTCTTCTTCATCTGATCTTCACGCTCCCAGGTGAACTCGGGTCCTCTACGAGCATTCCATCGAACCTTAACAATTGGTATCTTGTTTTGCTTAAGTCTTTTAACCTCACGATCCATTATTTCGACGGGTTCTTCGATGAATTGAAGTTTTTCGTTGATTTGGATTTCATCTAACGGAATAGTGAGATCTTCTTTAGCAAAACATTTCTTTAAATTCGAGACGTGGAAAGTGTTATGTACAGCCGCGAGTTGTTGAGGTAACTCTAGTCGGTAAGCTACTGGTCCGACACGATCAATAATCTTGAATGGTCCAATATACCTTGGATTTAATTTCCCTCGTTTACCAAATCGAACAACGCCTTTCCAAGGTGCAACTTTAAGCATGACCATCTCTCCAATTTCAAATTCTATATCTTTTCTTTTAATGTCAGCGCAGCTCTTTTGTCGACTTTGGGCGGTTTTCAACCGTTGTTGAATTTGGATGATCTTCTCGGTAGTTTCTTGTATAATCTCCGGACCCGTAATCTGTCTATCCCCCACTTCACTCCAACAAATCGGAGACCTGCACTTTCTACCATAAAGTGCTTCAAACGGCGCCATCTCAATGCTTGAATGGTAGCTGTTGTTGTAGGAAAATTCTGCTAACGGTAGATGTCGATCCCAACTGTTTCCGAAATCAATAACACATGCTCGTAGCATGTCTTCAAGCGTTTGTATCATCCTTTCGCTCTGCCCATCAGTTTGTGGATGATAGGCAGTACTCATGTCTAGACGAGTTCCTAATGCTTGCTGTAATGTCTGCCAGAATCTTGAAATAAATCTGCCATCCCTATCAGAGATAATAGAGATTGGTATTCCATGTCTGGAGACGACTTCCTTCAAATACAGTCGTGCTAACTTCTCCATCTTGTCATCTTCTCTTATTGGTAGGAAGTGTGCTGATTTGGTGAGACGATCAACTATTACCCAAATAGTATCAAAACTACTTGCAGTCCTTGGCAATTTAGTGATGAAATCCATGGTAATGTTTTCCCATTTCCATTCCGGGATTTCGGGTTGTTGAAGTAGACCTGATGGTTTCTGATGCTCAGCTTTGACCTTAGAACACGTCAAACATTCTCCTACGTATTTAGCAACATCGGCTTTCATACCCGGCCACTAAAAATGTTTCTTGAGATCCTTGTACATCTTCCCCGTTCCAGGATGTATTGAGTATCTGGTTTTATGAGCTTCTCTAAGTACCATTTCTCTCATATCTCCAAATTTTGGTACCCAAATCCTTTCAGCCCTATACCGGATTCCGTCTTCCCGAATATTAAGATGCTTCTCCGATCCTTTGGGTATTTCATCCTTTAAATTTCCCTCTTTTAAAACTCCTTGTTGCGCCTCCTTTATTTGAGTAGTAATGTTATTATGAATCATTATATTCATAGATTTTACTCGAATGGGTTCTCTGTCCTTCCTGCTCAAGGCATCGGCTACCACATTTGCCTTCCCCGGGTGGTAACGAATCTCAAAGTCGTAATCATTCAATAATTCAATCCACCTACGCTGCCTCATATTCAGTTGTTTCTGATTAAATATGTGTTGAAGACTTTTGTGGTCGGTATATATAATACTTTTGACCCCATATAAGTAGTGCCTCCAAGTCTTTAATGCAAAAACAACCGCGCCTAATTCCAAATCATGCGTCGTATAATTTTGTTCGTGAATCTTCAATTGTCTAGACGCATAAGCAATCACCTTCGTTCGTTGCATTAATACACAACCGAGACCTTGCTTTGATGCATCACAATAAATCACAAAATCATCATTCCCTTCAGGCAATGATAATATAGGTGCCGTAGTTAGCTTTTTCTTCAATAACTGAAACGCTTTCTCTTGTTCATCATTCCATTCAAATTTCTTCCCTTTATGCGTTAATGCAGTCAAGGGTTTTGCTATTCTGGAAAAGTCTTGGATGAACCTTCTGTAGTAACCAGCTAGTCCTAAAAACTGGCGTATGTGTTTCGGAGTTTTCGGGGTTTCCCAGTTTTCAACAGTTTCTATCTTTGCCGGATCCACCTTAATACCTTCTTTGTTCACTATGTGACCGAGGAATTGAACTTCTTCCAACCAAAATGCACACTTTGAAAACTTAGCGTACAATTCTTCCTTCCTCAATACTTCTAACACCTTTCTCAAATGTTCACCGTGTTCTTGGTAATTCTTTGAGTAAATAAGTATGTCATCAATGAAAACAATGACAAACTTGTCAAGGTATGGTCCACACACTCGGTTCATAAGGTCCATGAACACAGCTGGTGCATTAGTTAAACCAAACGGCATGACCATAAACTCGTAATGACCGTAACGTGTTCTGAAAGCAGTCTTTGGAATATCATCTTCTTTCACCCGCATTTGATGATACCCGGAACGTAAGTCAATCTTTGAATAAACAGACGAGCCTTGTAGTTGATCAAATAAGTCGTCGATTCTCGGTAGTGGGTAGCGGTTCTTGATGGTAAGTTTGTTCAACTCTCGGTAGTCGATACACAACCTGAATGTACCATCTTTCTTCTTGACAAACAAAACAGGAGCTCCCCACGGTGATGTGCTTGGTCGAATGAAACCACGCTCTAAAAGTTCTTGTAATTGGCTTTGCAGTTCTTTCATCTCGTTGGGTGCGAGTCTGTAAGGAGCACGAGCTATTGGTGCAGCTCCTGGTACAAGATCTATTTGAAATTCAACGGATCGATGTGGGGGTAATCCCGGTAATTCTTTCGGAAATACATCGGGAAATTCTTTTGCAATGGGAACATCATTGATGCTCTTTTCTTCAGTTTGTACTTTCTCGACGTGTGCTAGAACAGCATAGCAACCTTTTCTTATTAGTTTTTGTGCCTTCAAATTACTAATAAGATGTAGCTTCGTGTTGCCCTTTTCTCCGTACACCATTAAGGGTTTTCCTTTTTCTCGTATAATGCGAATTGCATTTTTGTAACAAACGATCTCCGCTTTCACTTCTTTCAACCAGTCCATACCGATTATCACATCAAAACTCCCTAACTCTACTGGTATCAAATCAATCTTAAATGTTTCGCTAACCAGTTTAATTTCTCGATTCCGACATATATTATCTGCTGAAATTAATTTACCATTTGCTAATTCGAGTAAAAATTTACTATCCAAAGGCGTCAATGGACAACTTAATTTAGCACAAAAATCTCTACTCATATAGCTTCTATCCGCACCCGAATCAAATAAAACGTAAGCAGATTTATTGTCAATAAGAAACGTACCCGTAACAAGCTCCGGGTCTTCCTGTGCCTCTACCGCATTAATATTGAAAACTCTTCCACGGCCTTGTCCATTCGTGTTCTCCTGGTTCGGGCAATTTCTAATAATGTGGCCTGGTTTTCCACATTTATAACAAACTACATTGGCATAACTTGCTCCGACACTACTTGCTCCGCCATTACTCGTTCCGACACCATTTGTTCCTTTCGTTCTATTAACCCCTGGTCCGTAGACCTCACACTTCGCTGCGCTATGACCATTTCTTTTACACTTGTTGCAAAATTTGGTGCAGAACCCCGAGTGATTCTTTTCACACCTTTGGCATAGCTGCTTCTGATTGTTGTTGTTGTTGCGGTTATTATTGTTGTTGGGATGATTGTTGTAGTTGCTGTTGTTGTTGTTGTTGTTGTTGTTGGGCCGTTTGTTGTAGTTGCGATTGATGTTGCGATTGTTGGGATAATTGTTGCGATTATTGTTGCGATTATTGTTGTAATTGCTGTTGTTGTTGTATTGGTGATTCTTATCACCGTTTTCCTCCCACTTTCTTTTGACTTGCTTCACATTGGCCTCTTCAGCAGTCTGTTCTTTAATTCTTTCTTCAATCTGGTTCACTAGTTTGTGAGCCATTCTACATGCCTGTTGTATGGAGGCAGGCTCGTGTGAACTTATATCTTCTTGGATTCTTTCCGGTAATCCTTTCACAAACACGTCGATCTTCTCTTCCTCATCTTCGAATGCTCCCGGACACAATAGGCACAATTCTGTGAATCGTATTTCGTACGTGGTAATATCAAATCCTTGGGTTCGTAACCCTCTAAGTTCTGTCTTGAGCTTATTGACCTCGGTTCTGGGACGGTACTTCTCGTTCATCAAGTGCTTGAATGCTGACCACGGTAGTGCGTACGCATCATCTTGTCCCACTTGCTCTAGATAGGTATTCCACCATGTTAACGCAGAACCTGTGAAGGTATGCGTAGCGTACTTCACTTTGTCCTCTTCAGTACACTTACTTATGGCAAACACCGATTCAACCTTCTCGGTCCACCGTTTCAATCCGATCGGTCCTTCGGTTCCATCAAATTCCAAAGGTTTGCAGGCAGTGAATTCTTTGTAGGTGCATCCTACACGATTTCCTGTACTGCTAGATCCAAGGTTATTGTTGGTATGTAGCGCAGCCTGTACTGTGGCTATGTTTGAAGCTAGAAAAGTACGGAATTCCTCTTCATTCATATTCACGGTGTGTCGAGTAGTCGGTGCCATTTCCTTCAAAATAGTTAAATGGAACAAGTTAATCATACAGAATATTAAGAGTAGTTAATAGTATTTCGTAGCATAATATGAACTCATTTATAAAAGCTTTTTCTTCATATTAGCGTTTTATAAGTTTAAATTCGGGTAGTACCTACCCGTTAAGTTCATACTTAGTAGCTAATATACAATTCAACTACTACAATTCTATATGAAAAACTGATTGTAATAATATTTCGCGTTCAAACTTTTATACAATATTTTACAAACTTACAATACCGCTTATTTTACATAAAGCATGAAATATAGCACACAATAACTTTGATACAAGATAGTTGTGAAGACAATTCTAGCTAGTACACAAGTCGTTCAGCAAAGGCAATAAAGACACGTAATTCATACGTCCAGAAACAAGTCATGCATTCTGGTTTTACTAGGACTACTTCCCATCCTTGGTCTTGTGCAACATAACCGTTATGGCCGTTGATAAGACAGCGTGTTGTAACGTCATCAAAGGGACGAGGGTTACGTAATGTCCAACAGTCCCGTAATAATCTAAAAACCTCATTTCTTACCCCAATTACCGACTCCGTCACTTGTGGAAACGTTTTGTTTAATAGTTGTAGCCCGATGTTCTTGTTCTCACTTTGGTGAGAAGCGAACATTACTAATCCGTAAGCATAACATGCTTCTTTATGTTGCATGTTAGCCGCTTTTTCTAAATCACGAAGTCCAATATTCGGATATATTGAGTCAAAATAATTTCTTAACCCGTTGCGTAAAATAGCATTTGGGTTCCCCGCAATATATGCGTCAAAGTAAACACATCGTAACTTATGGGTTTCCCAATGTGATATCCCCCATCTTTCAAACGAAAGTCTCTTATAAACCAAGACATTCTTGGAACGTTCTTCGAATGTCTTACAAACTGATCTCGCCTTAAATAGTTGTGCCGAAGAATTCTGGCCGACTCTAGACAAGATTTCATCAATCATGTCTCCGGGTAGGTCTCTTAAAATATTGGGTTGTCTATCCATTTTGTGTTTTTAAACTGTAAAATAGACAAGAGTTAGTTTCATAAAAAAAATACTTATTAATACAAGCAATTTTTACATATATCATAAAGCATAAGAACACTATATTACATATATTACACCACACGAATACAACTATCTTATTCCGACTCGCTCGTTTCTTCTTCTTCGGTTTTGGTTCATTTTGCCAAGTTTCTAGGGATATATGATGTTCCCCTAATACGAGCCGTTGTTGTCCACATTGGTTTAGAAAAACCTGGTGGTTTAGAGGTTCCCGGGTCATTGTTACAACTTAAGGACTTCGGGGGTTGACGATACATATAAAGTTCATCGGGGTTGGAATTAGATTTCTCTATTTTTATGCCCTTTCCCTTATTATTTTCTTTTGCCTTTTTAAATTCAGTTGGGGTAATTTCTATAACATCATCGGAATTCTCTTCGGAATCCGATTCATCGGAGAATTGGTAATCCTCCCAATATTTTGCTTCCTTGGCGGAAACACCATTGACCATAATTAACTTTGGTCGGTTGGTTGAGGATTTTCTTTTACTTAACCGTTTTATTATTTCCCCCACTTGTTCTATTTCTTCATCCGGTTCCGATTCTTCTTCCGGTTCCGATTCTTCTTCCGGTTCCGACTCTTCTTCCGGTTCCTCTTCGGGAACTTGTGAATCAGTCCACAAATCATTCCAATTTACAATTGACTCTTCATTATTATTAGGTGAGTCAATGGGACTTGTTCTAGAGGTAGACATCTATCACATAATATCAAACACGTTAAGAGATTAATATATCACATAATATTCATATGTTAAAAATATATAGTTTCCAACAAAAATGTTAAGCAATCATTTTTAAAGAAAACACGGTCGAAGTCCAGACTCACTAATGCATCCTAACAAACTCGATAAGACACACTAATGCAAATTTTCTGGTTCTCTAAGACCAACGCTCGGATACCAACTGAAATGTCCCGTTCTTATTGATTAAAAACGTTCCATATTAATTGATTTCGTTGCGAGGTTTTGACCTCTATATGAGACGTTTTTCAAAGACTGCATTCATTTTTAAAACAAACCATAACCTTTATTTCATAAATAAAGGTTTAAAAAGCTTTACGTAGATTATCAAATAATGATAATCTAAAATATCCTGTTTACACACGACCATTACATAATGGTTTACAATACAAATATGTTACATCGAATTCAGTTTCTTGAATGCAGTTTTTACATAATATCATACAAACATGGACTCCAAATCTTGTCCTTATTTTAGTATGCAACAGCGGAAGCTCTTAATATTCACCTGAGAATAAACATGCTTTAAACGTCAACAAAAATGTTGGTGAGTTATAGGTTTAACCTATATATATCAAATCGTAACAATAGACCACAAGATTTCATATTTCAATACACATCCCATACATAGAGATAAAAATCATTCATATGGTGAACACCTGGTAACCGACAATAACAAGATGCATATATAAGAATATCCCCATCATTCCGGGACACCCTTCGGATATGATATAAATTTCGAAGTACTAAAGCATCCGGTACTTTGGATGGGGTTTGTTAGGCCCAATAGATCTATCTTTAGGATTCGCGTCAATTAGGGTGTCTGTTCCCTAATTCTTAGATTACCAGACTTAATAAAAAGGGGCATATTCGATTTCGATAATTCAACCATAGAATGTAGTTTCACGTACTTGTGTCTATTTTGTAAATCATTTATAAAACCTGCATGTATTCTCATCCCAAAAATATTAGATTTTAAAAGTGGGACTATAACTCACTTTCACAGATTTTTACTTCGTCGGGAAGTAAGACTTGGCCACTGGTTGATTCACGAACCTATAACAATATATACATATATATCAAAGTATGTTCAAAAATATATTTACAACACTTTTAATATATTTTGATGTTTTAAGTTTATTAAGTCAGCTGTCCTCGTTAGTAACCTACAACTAGTTGTCCACAGTTAGATGTACAGAAATAAATCGATAAATATTATCTTGAATCAATCCACGACCCAGTGTATACGTATCTCAGTATTGATCACAACTCAAACTATATATATTTTGGAATCAACCTCAACCCTGTATAGCTAACTCCAACATTCACATATAGAGTGTCTATGGTTGTTCCGAAATATATATAGATGTGTCGACATGATAGGTCGAAACATTGTATACGTGTCTATGGTATCTCAAGATTACATAATATACAATACAAGTTGATTAAGTTATGGTTGGAATAGATTTGTTACCAATTTTCACGTAGCTAAAATGAGAAAAATTATCCAATCTTGTTTTACCCATAACTTCTTCATTTTAAATCCGTTTTGAGTGAATCAAATTGCTATGGTTTCATATTGAACTCTATTTTATGAATCTAAACAGAAAAGTATAGGTTTATAGTCGGAAAAATAAGTTACAAGTCGTTTTTGTAAAGGTAGTCATTTCAGTCGAAAGAACGACGTCTAGATGACCATTTTAGAAAACATACTTCCACTTTGAGTTTAACCATAATTTTTGGATATAGTTTCATGTTCATAATAAAAATCATTTTCTCAGAATAAAAACTTTTAAATCAAAGTTTATCATAGTTTTTAATTAACTAACCCAAAACAGCCCGCGGTGTTACTACGACGGCGTAAATCCGGTTTTACGGTGTTTTTCGTGTTTCCAGGTTTTAAATCATTAAGTTAGCATATCATATAGATATAGAACATGTGTTTAGTTGATTTTAAAAGTCAAGTTAGAAGGATTAACTTTTGTTTGCGAACAAGTTTAGAATTAACTAAACTATGTTCTAGTGATTACAAGTTTAAACCTTCGAATAAGATAGCTTTATATGTATGAATTGAATGATGTTATGAACATCATTACTACCTTAAGTTCCTTGGATAAACCTACTGGAAAAGAGAAAAATGGATCTAGCTTCAATGGATCCTTGGATGGCTCGAAGTTCTTGAAGCAGAATCATGACACGAAAACAAGTTCAAGTAAGATCATCACTTGAAATAAGATTGTTATAGTTATAGAAATTGAACCAAAGTTTGAATATGATTATTACCTTGTATTAGAATGATAACCTACTGTAAGAAACAAAGATTTCTTGAGGTTGGATGATCACCTTACAAGATTGGAAGTGAGCTAGCAAACTTGAAAGTATTCTTGATTTTATGAAACTAGAACTTTTGGAATTTATGAAGAACACTTAGAACTTGAAGATAGAACTTGAGAGAGATCAATTAGATGAAAAAAATTAAAGAATGAAAGTGTTTGTAGGTGTTTTTGGTCGTTGGTGTATGGATTAGATATAAAGGATATGTAATTTTGTTTTCATGTAAATAAGTCATGAATGATTACTCATATTTTTGTAATTTTATGAGATATTTCATGCTAGTTGCCAAATGATGGTTCCCACATGTGTTAGGTGACTCACATGGGCTTCTAAGAGCTGATCATTGGAGTGTATATACCAATAGTACATACATCTAAAAGCTGTGTATTGTACGAGTACGAATACGGGTGCATACGAGTAGAATTGTTGATGAAACTGAACGAGGATGTAATTGTAAGCATTTTTATTAAGTAGAAGTATTTTGATAAGTGTATTGAAGTCTTTCAAAAGTGTATGAATACATATTAAAACACTACATGTATATACATTTTAACTGAGTCGTTAAGTCATCGTTAGTCGTTACATGTAAGTGTTGTTTTGAAACCTTTAGGTTAACGATCTTGTTAAATGTTGTTAACCCAATGTTTATAATATCAAATGAGATTTTAAATTATTATATTATCATGATATTATCATGTATGAATATCTCTTAATATGATACATATATACATTAAATGTCTTTACAACGATAATCGTTACATATATGTCTCGTTTAAAAATCATTAAGTTAGTAGTCTTGTTTTTACATATGTAGTTCATTGTTAATATACTTAATGATATGTTTACTTATCATAGTATCATGTTAACTATATATATATCCATATATATGTCATCATATAGTTTTTACAAGTTTTAACGTTCGTGAATCACCGGTCAACTTGGGTGGTCAATTGTCTATATGAAACATATTTCAATTAATCAAGTCTTAACAAGTTTGATTGCTTAACATGTTGGAAACATTTAATCATGTAAATATCAATCTCAATTAATATATATAAATATGGAAAAGTTCGGGTCACTACACCAGCTGTGTTCATGGACCTTATGAACCGAGTGTGTGGACCATACCTTGACAAATTTGTCATTGTTTTCATTGATGACATACTTATTTACTCAAAGAATGACCAAGAACACGATGAACATTTGAGAAAGGTGTTAGAAGTATTGAGGAAGAAAGAATTGCACGCTAAATTTTCAAAGTGTGCATTTTGGTTGGAAGAAGTTCAATTCCTCGGTCACATAGTGAACAAAGAAGGTATTAAGGTGGATCCGGCAAAGATAGAAACTGTTGAAAAGTGGGAAACCCCGAAAACTCCGAAACACATACGCCAGTTTTTAGGACTAGCTGGTTACTACAGAAGGTTCATCCAAGACTTTTCCAGAATAGCAAAACCCTTGACTGCATTAACGCATAAAGGGAAGAAATTGGAATGGAAGGATGAACAAGAGAAAGCGTTTCAGTTATTGAAGAAAAAGCTAACTACGGCACCTATATTGTCATTGCCTGAAGGGAATGATGATTTTGTGATTTATTGTGACGCATCAAAGCAAGGTCTCGGTTGTGTATTAATGCAACGAATGAAGGTGATTGCTTATGCGTCTAGACAATTGAAGATTCACGAACAAAATTATACGACGCATGATTTGGAATTAGGCGCGGTTGTTTTTGCATTAAAGACTTGGAGGCACTACTTATATGGGGTCAAAAGTATTATATATACCGACCACAAAATTCTTCAGCACATATTTAATCAGAAACAACTGAATATGAGGCAGCGTAGGTGGATTGAATTGTTGAATGATTACGACTTTGAGATTCGTTACCACCCGGGGAAGGCAAATGTGGTAGCCGACGCCTTGAGCAGGAAGGACAGAGAACCCATTTGAGTAAAATCTATGAATATAATGATTCACAATAACCTTACTACTCAAATAAAGGAGACGCAACAAGGAGTTTTAAAAGAGGGAAATTTAAAGGATGAAATACCCAAAGGATCGGAGAAGCATTTTAATATTCGGGAAGACGGAACCCGGTATAGGGCTGAAAGGATTTGGGTACCAAAATTTGGAGATATGAGAGAAATGGTACTTAGAGAAGCTCATAAAACCAGATACTCAATACATCCTGGAACGGGGAAGATGTACAAGGATCTCAAGAAACATTTTTGGTGGCCGGGTATGAAAGCCAATGTTGCTAAATACGTAGGAGAATGTTTGACGTGTTCTAAGGTCAAAGCTGAGCATCAGAAACCATCAGGTCTACTTCAACAACCCGAAATCCCGGAATGGAAAAGGGAAAACATTACCATGGATTTCATCACTAAATTGCCAAGGACTGCAAGTGGTTTTGATACTATTTGGGTAATAGTTGATCGTCTCACCAAATCAGCACACTTCATGCCAATAAGAGAAGATGACAAGATGGAGAAGTTAGCACGACTGTATTTGAAGGAAGTCGTCTCCAGACATGGAATACCAATCTCTATTATCTCTGATAGGGATGGCAGATTTATTTCAAGAATCTGGCAGACATTACAGCAAGAATTAGGAACTCGTCTAGACATGAGTACTGCCTATCATCCACAAACTGATGGGCAGAGCGAAAGGATGATACAAACGCTTGAAGACATGCTACGAGCATGTGTTATTAATTTTGGAAACAGTTAGGATCGACATCTACCGTTAGCAGAATTTTCCTACAACAACAGCTACCATTCAAGCATTGAGATGGTGCCGTTTAAATCACTTTATGGTAGAAAGTGCAGGTCTCCAATTTGTTGGAGTGAAGTGGGGGATAGACAGATTACGGGTCCGGAGATAATACAAGAAACTACCGAGAAAATCATCCAAATTCAACAACGATTGAAAACCGCCCAAAGTCGACAAAAGAGCTACGCTGACATTAAAAGAAAAGATATAGAATTTGAAATTGGAGAGATGGTCATGCTTAAAGTTGCACCCTGGAAAGGCGTTGTTCGATTTGGTAAACGAGGGAAATTAAATCCAAGGTATATTGGACCATTCAAGATTATTGATCGTGTCGGACCAGTAGCTTACCGACTTGAATTACCTCAACAACTCGCGGCTGTACATAACACTTTCCACGTCTCGAATTTGAAGAAATGTTTTACTAAAGAAGATCTCACTATTCCATTAGATGAAATCCAAATCAACAAAAAACTTCAATTCATCGAAGAACCCGTCGAAATAACGGATCGTGAGGTTAAAAGACTTAAGCAAAACAAGATACCAATTGTTAAGGTTTGATAGAATGCTCGTAGAGGACCCGAGTTCACCTGGGAATGAGAAGATCAGATGAAGAAGAAATACCCGCATTTATTTCCAGAAGATACGTCAACACCTCCAACTGCTTAAAATTTTGGGACGAAATTTATTTAATGGGTAGGTACTGTAGTGACCCGAACTTTTCCATGTTTATATATATATTAAATGAAATTGTTATCTACATGATTAAGTGTTTCCAACATGTTAAGTAATCAAACTTGTTAAGACTTGATTAATTGAAATAGGTTTCATATAGACAATTGACCACCCAAGTTGACCGGTGATTCACGAACGTTAAAACTTGTAAAAACTATATGATGACATATATATGGATATATATATATAGTTAACATGATATTATGATAAGTAAACATATCATTAAGTATATTAACAATGAACTACATATGTAAAAACAAGACTACTAACTTAATGATTTTGAAACGAGACATATATGTAACGATTATCATTGTAACGACATTTAATGTATATATATCATATTAAGAGATATTTATACATCATAATATCATGATAATATAATAATTTAAAATCTCATTTGATATTATAAATATTGGGTTAACAAAACTTAACAAGATCGTTAACCTAAAGGTTTCAAAACAACACTTACATGTAACAACTAACGATGACTTAACGACTCAGTTAAAATGTATATACATGTAGTGTTTTAATATGTATTCATACACTTTTGAAAGACTTCAAGACACTTATCAAAATACTTCTACTTAACAAAAATGCTTACAATTACATCCTCGTTCAGTTTCATCAACAATTCTACTCGTATGCACCTGTATTCGTACTCGTACAATACACAGCTTTTAGATGTATGTACTATTGGTATATACACTCCAATGATCAGCTCTTAGTAGCCCATGTGAGTCACCTAACACATGTGGGAACCATCATTTTCCAACTAGCATGAAATATCTCATAAAATTACAAAAATATGAGTAATCATTCATGACTTATTTACATGAAAACAAAATTACATATCCTTTATATCTAATCCATACACCAACGACCAAAAACACCTACAAACACTTTCATTCTTCAATTTTCTTCATCTAATTGATCTCTCTCAAGTTCTATCTTCAAGTTCTAAGTGTTCTTCATAAATTCCAAAAGTTCTAGTTTCATAAAATCAAGAATACTTCCAAGATTGCAAGTTTACTTCCAAGTTTTCTAAATCCATTCCAAGTAATCATCCAAGATCAAGAATCCTTTGTTACTTATAGTAGGTTATCTTTCTAATACAAGGTAAAAATCATATTCAAACTTTAATTCAATTTCTATAACTATAACAATCTTATTTCGAGTGGAAATCTTACTTGAAATTGTTTTCGTGTCATGATTCTGCTTCAAGAACTTTCAAGCCATCCAAGGATCCTTTGAAGCTAGATCTATTTTTCTCATTTCCAGTAGGTTTATCCAAGGAACTTGAGGTAGTAATGATGTTCATAACATCATTCGATTCATACATATAAAGCTATCTTATTCGAAGGTTTAAACTTGTACTCACTAGAACATAGTTTAGTTAATTCTAAACTTGTTCGCAAATAAAAGTTAATCCTTCTAACTTGACTTCTAAAATCAACTAAACACATTTTCTATATCTATATGATATGCTAACTTAATGATTTCAAACCTGGAAACACGAAAAACACCGTAAAACCGGATTTACGCCGTCGTAGTAACACCGCGGGCTGTTTTGGGTTAGTTAATTAAAAACTATGATAAACTTTGATTTAAAAGTTGTTATTCTGGGAAAATGATTTTTATTATGAACATGAAACTATATCCAATAATTATGGTTAAACTCAAAGTGGAAGTATGTTTTCTAAAATGGTCATCTAGACGTCGTTCTTTCGACTGAAATGACTACCTTTACAAAAATGACTTGTAACTTATTTTTCCAACTATAAACCTATAGTTTTTATGTTTAGATTCATAAAATAGAGTTCAATATGAAACCATAGCAATTTGATTCACTCAAAACGGATTTAAAATGAAGAAGTTATGGGTAAAACAAGATTGGATAATTTTTCTCATTTTAGCTACGTGAAAATTGGTAACAAATCTATTCCAACCATAACTTAATCAACTTGTATTGTATATTATGTAATCTTGAGATACCATAGACACGTATACAATGTTTCGACCTATCATGTCGACACATCTATATATATTTCGGAACAACCATAGACACTCTATATGTGAATGTTGGAGTTAGCTATACAGGGTTGAGGTTGATTCCAAAATATATATAGTTTGAGTTGTGATAAATACTGAGATACGTATACACTGGGTCGTGGATTGATTCAAGATAATATTTATCGATTTATTTCTGTACATCTAACTGTGGACAACTAGTTGTAGGTTACTAACGAGGACAGCTGACTTAATAAACTTAAAACATCAAAATATATTAAAAGTGTTGTAAATATATTTTGAACATACTTTGATATATATGTATATATTGTTATAGGTTCTTGAATCAACCAGTGTCCAAGTCTTACTTCTCGACGAAGTAAAAATCTGTGAAAGTGAGTTATAGTCCCACTTTTAAAATCTAATATTTTTGGGATGAGAATACATGCAGGTTTTATAAATGATTTACAAAATAGACACAAGTACGTGAAACTACATTCTATGGTTGAATTATCGAAATCGAATATGCCCCTTTTTATTAAGTCTGGTAATCTAAGAATTAGGGAACAGACACCCTAATTGACGCGAATCCTAAAGATATATCTATTGGGCCTAACAAACCCCATCCAAAGTACCGGATGCTTTAGTACTTCGAAATTTATATCATATCCGAAGGGTGTCCCGGAATGATGGGGATATTCTTATATATGCATCTTGTTAGTGTCGGTTACCAGGTGTTCACCATATGAATGATTTTTATCTCTATGTATGGGATGTGTATTAAAATATGAAATCTTGTGGTCTATTGTTACGATTTGATATATATAGGTTAAACCTATAAATCACCAACATTTTTGTTGACGTTTAAAGCATGTTTATTCTCAGGTGAATACTAAGAGCATCCGCTGTTGCATACTAAAATAAGGACAAGATTTGGAGTCCATGTTTGTATGATATTGTGTAAAAACTGCATTCAAGAAACTGATTTCGATGTAACATATTTGTATTGTAAACCATTATGTAATGGTCGTGTGTAAACAGGATATTTTAGATTATCATTATTTGATAATCTACGTAAAGCTTTTTAAATCTTTATTTATGAAATAAAGGTTATGGTTTGTTTTAAAAATGAATGCAGTCTTTGAAAAACGTCTCATATAGAGGTCAAAACCTCGCAACGAAATCAATTAATATGGAACGTTTTTAATCAATAAGAACGGGACATTTCACTTCCAGGATGACGTCTCCCACAATCATTACATAGTTTAGTAGTATTTTGGTCTCGTTGAGCACCCTCTGCCTTATCCTTGTGACTAGAGTGAACATCATTTCTACTTTTCTTTTTGTTTCCTTCCACTCTTGAAGCTACGTAGTCTAGCTCCTCCATCTCAATATTCTTAGTAGCATTTGCAGCTTCTGCAACATTAGTAAATTGTCCATTCATAATTTCAGAACGAACTCGATACTTCACCGCCCACTTAAACTTTTCAGCCTGCTCTGCTGGTGTTCCAACTGCAGCGCCTATAAAACTTGCAAGTCTAACAAATCTGGCCATAAACTCAGTAGCAGATTCATCCTCACGCTAGCGAACGTTATCATACTCTCTAACGTACGCCTCCCTATCAGCTCTAGAAAAATATTGCTGATAAAACTCTTCTCGGAAATCATTCCATGAAAGTGCATTAACAAATACATCACCTCCTTTAGCTTGCTTTATTGCTTTCCACCATCTTCCAGCATCACCTTCCAACTTATAAGTAGCTAATTTCACCTCGTAGTTGTCAATACATCCTAAAACCTCAAAAAGTTTCTCCATGTGCGCAATCCAATTTTTTGCATCTATTGGAGTCGGGGCAGAGCTAAAGGTTTGGGGTTTCTGCTTCTAAAATCTCTCCAACCATACATGAAGTCACCAACTTGTGTTGTGGTTCCACTAGACCCTTCAGATGTGTTAGGTGGGGTCTCGAGTGTGGTAACAATGTGAAATGCCCCGTTCATATCGATTATAAATGTTACATAATAATTGATTTCATTGCGAGGTATTTGACCTCCATATGATACATTTTACAAACATTGCATTCGTTTTCAAAAGACAAACTTTCATTTCATCGAAGGTTGACAAGCATGCATACCATTTCATAATATATCCAATCTATAATTGACTTAATAATAATCTTGTTGAACTCAACGACTCGAATGCAACGTCTTTTGAAATATGTCATGAATGACTCCAAGTAATATCTTTAAAATGAGCAAATGCACAGCGGAAGACTTCTTTAATACCTGAGAATAAACATGCTTAAAAGTGTCAACCAAAATGTTGGTGAGTTCATTAGTTTATCATAAATAATCATTTCATAATTTTAATAGACCACAAGATTTCATTTTCAAATACTATGCCGGTCTGCTCACGGCTAAAAATCATTTATATGAAGAACACCTGATGGGAATACAGAAAGTGCAAAACAATCTCACCGGCGGTAGCTAATGCAAAAATTCAAAACAATGTCACCGATGGTAGCTAATGCAATCAAGATGCAAAACAATCTCACCAACGGTAGCTAATGCAATCAAAATGTAAAAAAATCTCACCGATGGTAGCTAATGCAATCTTTATAGAATACGGAAAGTGCAAAACAATCTCACCGGCGGTAGCTAATGCAAAAATGCAAAACAATCTCACCGACGGTAGCTAATGCAATCAAGGTGCAAAACCATCTCACTAATGGTAGCTAATGCAATCAAAATGCAAAACAATCTCACCGATGGTAGCTAATGCAATCTTTATAGAAATCGAACCATTTAATCCAGATAATTCTATCATAGAATGTAGTTCATGTACGTGTGTCTATTTTGTCAAACATTTATAAAAGCATCTCATGTATTCTTAGTCCAAAAATATATATTTCGAAGGCATTTAATAAAACAGTTGTAAAAATAGCGCATGTATTCTCAGTCCCAAAAATATAAAGAGTAAAAGGGAATCAAATGAACTCACAATACAGTTTTTCGTAGCAATTATGCATATGACGGCACTGAACAAATGCAGGGTTGGCCTCGGATTCATGAACCTATATTAAATATATATATTTGTATGTTGATCAATATCTGTCTAATAATTAAGATCAAGTCGTAGTGTATCACAATCCTAATGCTCGAGATTATCATGCAAAAGTCAACAAAAGTCAACTTGACTTAAAATGACTTCCAAAATCTATACATGTTTATTATATAACTTAAATATAGTCGTTTTATATATATAAATATATTTATTAGATTTTATTAAAGTTAATAATACAAATCATTTATTAATAAATAAAAATTTATATTAAAATTTATATATATATATATATATATATATATATATATATATATATATATATTATATATTATATATCTCAAGTAATAAAATTTATTAAGTTCACTTAATATCATAAAATATAGTGGTATGTATTATTAATGTAATTATATTACATGTGGTAAAAATATCTTTGTATCACATATTTATTTGATAAAATAATATTGATAATAATAATAATAATGAACAAAAGTTGCATTATTTTGTAATAATAATAATATTAATTATTTAAATAACAATAATAATAATATTATTATTTATGGTTATTAATGATAATAATAATTTTAACAATAAATAATGTAAAAACTCGTCCTAATCCATAAGAACGAATACAATAACATATGATTACATCGCGAGGTATTTGACCTCTATATGATACATTTTTCAAACATTGCATTCGTTTTAAAAGACAAACTTTCATTACATCGAAAGTTGACAGGCATGCATACCATTTCATAATATCTATCTATAAATGATATAATCTGTCATTTACTTAATCATAATCTTTACTGAACTCAACGACTTGAATGCAACGTGTTTTAAAATATGCCATGAATGATTCCAAGTAATATCTTTAAAATGAGCTAATGCACAGCGGAAGATTTCTTTAATGCCTGAGAATAAACATGCTTTAAAGTGTCAACCAAAAGGTTGGTGAGTTCATTAGTTTATCATAATCATTCATTTCCATCATTTTAATAGACCACAAGAATTTCATTTCTAGTTCTCATAAATATACGTCCCATGCATAGAGACAAAAATCATTCATATGGATTGAACACCTAGTAACCGACATTAACAAGATGCATATAAGAATATCCCCATCATTCCGGGACATCCATCGAACATGATATAAAAACTTGAAGTACTAAAGCATCCGGTACTTTGGATGGGGTTTGTTAGGCCCGATAGATCTATCTTTAGGATTCGCGTCAATTAGGGGTGCACTAATTCTCAAAATTAGTGATGTTCCCTAATTCTTAGGCTACCAAGCAAAAGGGGCATATTCAGCTTCGATCAGTCAACCATATAATGTAGTTTCGATTACTTGTGTCTATTTCGTAAAACATTTATAAAAATTTCGCATGTATTCTCAGCCCAAAAATATAAAGGGTAAAAAGGCAAATGAAACTCACCATACTGTATTTCGTAGTAAAAATACATATAACGTCATTGAACAAGTGCAAGGTTGGCCTCGGATTCATGAACCTAAATTAATTATATATATTTCTGTGTTGGTCAATATTTGTCTAATATTAGGTCAAGTCATAGTGTATCACAATCCTAATGCTTGAGACTAATATGCAAAGGTCAACAAAAGTCAATTTGAATATCGTCAGGACAACCGACACTAATCTCATCACTAATTTTGAAGACATCATCAGGACAACCGACTCAAAATGATTTCCAAAATCTATACATAATTATTATATAATTTAAATATCGTCGTTTTTATATTTTTAAAAGATCTATTAGAGTAAATAATATATTTCATTTATTAATAAATAAAATTTTATATAAAATATACTTTTATATATCTTAAGTAATAAAATTTATAAAGTTCATTTAACATCATAAAAATAATATGATAGGTAGTATTATGTTACACGTAGTAAAACATCTTTGTATTACATATTTATTTGATAAAATAATATCGATAATAATAATAGTAAGTAAAAGTTATATTATTTTGTAATAATAATTATTATTATTCTATTAATAATAATAACAATATTTATATTTGCTAAAAATGATATTATGATAAAATGGTAATTCATATTAATAAAAAAAATGAAATTTTATATTAACAATGATATTCCTATTAAAATAATAATTTTGAAAAAATGATAGTTTTAATATTAAGAATACTTTTAATAATAATAGTGATAAAAATAAAGAAAAACGATAATTTTATCTAAATCAATATTTTACAATAATTTAATTTTCATCATGATACTCATATTTATTATTTCCTAATCGGTTTGTTTAATAGCTTTTAATCGTCTTTTATATCGCGTTCGTGTTAATGATAATAATAGTAATCATAATAATTAGGTGTTACTAATATTAATTTTTAATTATAATAATACTAATGATAGTAGATATTATGATAATGATAATACTAATTATAACTTTAACGATAATAACGATAGTAATAATAACAATTTTTAATGATAATACTTTCTATTGATAATGATAATAATAATAATAATAATAATAATAATAATAATAATAATAATAATAATAATAATAATAATAATAATAATAATAATTAGATAAAAACTATAACGACGATAATAATAATCATTTTTAATAATAATACCAAATTTCAATTGACTATAACTCCAAATCTGTTCATCGAAACCATTCGATATCTAAATGAAAATTTCTTAATTTTTCCCTAGCTTTCCAACGACATGCATATCTTATACCTTATCTCAACCGCATATATAACTAATTCAGGATTCAACATAACCTAATTAAAGGCAATATCAAAAGTACAAACATGCATAATCCTATATACTCGAGCAGTAGTCAGGGATACACTAATAGTATATAAAAGTTAAGTTATGAGTGCTCATGTATCAATATTGAGATTCAATATTGCAGGAAAGGTACATAAATGCAACGGAGATGATAAACACTAGATTGACCTCACGAGCATACCCATGAACATTACCTATCACCTCCATAGCTATAATCCATAATTTCCTTAGCCCTATCCCGCTCACAAAACGTGTTTTGAAATAACTCGCGCGTACCTCTTGTCGTAGTATTTTATGTATAATACTAATAATATTACTCCTAATAATACTAATACTAATAATTATAAGATTAATAATCTTAATAATAATAATAATAATAATAATAATAATAATAATAATAATAATAATAATAATAATAATAATAATATAATTATATATGTGTGTGTAAAGATTGAGAGATGGATGAGAATGGATTCGGCCAGAGTGATCGAGCCTTTATAGATGAGTGCTGAGTTGCCTTGCCATGCGATCACATGGTTTGGCACGTATAAGGCCATGCGATCGCATGGACCTTCTGTCATGCACACAACTCGCTTAACTTTTTCTACCGACGGTTTCTATTATTATTTTATATATAATATAATTAATCCATATAATTAATTATATATTATATTATATTTACGTGCATGGTAAAAATGTAATTTTTGTTCAAATGACTCGTACGTTGTCACTCAACTCATGTACCACATTCGGTTTTTCGAACGCATTTTCGTACGTTTAGAAAACTAGCCTTTTACGTTACGCGACGTGTACCCTTATTAATAATTTGACTTTCTCATCAATAAATTACTTTATAAAAAATGTAACTTATATAATTGAGTGTTGTGGTCATTTGCTTCTATAAATCAGTGGTTCGTTGTTCGTCAAAATATATTATTTTAAATCAAGACGTTTTATGACTAAGTTAAAAAAGATATATTTTTTTATATTTTTATTTCGAAATATAAATTTGGGACAATATATAATATATAGTTTTTCAAAACTAATAATATTCAAATTTATATATCTTGAAATCGTTTTAAATAATAAGAAATATTATTTCGTAACATTTGTATTTTTAAAGTTTAAAATTGATATACTTTATTTATATAAAAACGTTTACAAAGACATTTTAATATTCCAATTACTTTATATTCCAAATCATTTCATTATAAAGGTTATAATAGTAGAAGTTGTTATGTCATAAGACGTTCTTAAAAAGTCCATTATATTCAAAAGACGTTTTCGTTTATGAACGTAAAATCACACATGAATCGTATCAGGTTTCAAAGTTTTTAACTTCCAGTTTAATCATGACTCGTAGAATTAAATCTAAAAGAAAAATCAAACGTAAGGAATCATCTTAATGTAAAATGTCGATCTATTTAACTTGTCAATATCTATTTTCTAATTTACCTATATTCCCTAAATTTCACTTTCACTATACATAATATGTAGGTTAATTAATTTTATCTTATCAAAGTCACGGGGCAATTATTGTAGGGCATGTATTGAAAGTTAAACAGGAGTCTCCACTCACCCTTGTCTAGTTCCCGTTAATTGACACTTTTATTCTTACTTGTAATTCACCTTCCCAATTATTCCGAATACCGTTAAAAAGGAAAGGTTTCCTAAATCAAAGTGGACCTCTTAACAAAGACTAGTAATCATACAATGTATCTGATAAATTAATCATTTGATATTATCTTCTAATTCTGTCGATAAACATATTGAAACAAATACGTTCATGTAAAGTATTATACGTTTAATACTTTGTTAATATTTTCAAGTTATAATATATATGTATATATATATAATCATATCCATTTATGAATTGGTTCGTGAATCGTCGAAACTTGGTCGAGGTTAATTGAATGTATGAATACAGTTTAAAATTCTTAACAAACTTTGCTTATCGTATCAGAATGATGTAAAGATTAAAGTTTAAATTTGGTCAGAAATTTCCGGGTCGTCACAGTACCTACCCGTTAAAGAAATTTGGTCCCGAAATTGGATCGTGGTCGTCATGACTAACCGTAAAAATGTTTTCATGAGGAATATAGGTCGATAAATAGAGTTTTATCTTTATTGAGTAATATGGATAAAACAATTTGATTTTGTGAAGAGTACGAGTGAAGCTATCACCAAAAGAGTGAATTGAGTAGGTATAGATTCGTCATATCTTTTGACGTAGATAGGATTAATTTTCAAGTTCAAGAGATTTGGAGAAAATCTTCGTAATAAGATTTGATTCTCTGGTAACCAAGGGAATTAGGATCCGCTTTAAATGCGATCATCCATTTTGATTGCTCTGTCGGAGAATTTTTCTATAAATCCACCTCCTTCGTTTCCTTACAACTCACACCTTCTATTCTTTCTCCCTCAACTCATATTTTAAAGTATTCGTCAATATGCTCCATCCAGTTCTGATTCTCGATATACTTCTAACTTTCATATCGATCATTCTTCTTTTTCATCTACCGCCGGAAGAATCTATTTACTTCTACTATACTCTTGGGTTTATAGTGTTTCTAGTTCTCCCGTGTCTTTATATTGCTATATGCATCGACACATACGGTTTATAATTTCTGGGTGGTTGTTGGGTTTTATATCTTCCCTTATATTTCGATGTCCCTGCTTCTGTCTTCTATAATCATTGTCATCTCTAATTAATGCTCTCTTTTATTTGCTACGATTTATATCCCAATTTTCTGTTTCGGAGCTTTGTCCTTTCGTTTCTTCTTCTTGCGATTAAGCACCGCTTGTAATGGTACAGAATTCGCAGATATGAATTTCGGAATGAACATTTTTAATGTTCTAGGAAGGAAATTGTAATGGCACGATCTTGACCTGACAAATTACTAGAATACCTCGAAAAAGGCCGAATCATCAAAAAATATTTTCTTGATATTTTAGAGGTTAAATAGAATACAAGAGTCGTATAACATGGCACATGATGATGTTATGATCTGTGAATCATCACTTTCCATTTAGAAACTCAGCATGACTTACTGTAATATAATCACGTTGATCAAGTGTCATTATATTATACTAACTCATGCTTCAGCTCCCAACACTACTTCAAAAATATTCCTATTTTAAACTCGAATGTTTCAGAATTTAGAAACTAAAATAGTTTCTTTTATGATGTAATACAGATAGCGCGAAGAGGTAAATGATTTCAGATAAGAATGATTATGGAAATATCTTCAGAAATATGGAGGATATTTATAATGAAAGATACGATGATATCTTATAATTTCTAATATCAGAGGATGATGAAGAATATTGTCCGTAGGGGTTTAGAGTCAGGAGCAAGGTATTCGTTAATGACTTCAGCAGATACTGAATCATTTGGATTCTTTGAAGGCAGGTTTAGTCTTTTTGATTTGTCCACAGCCTCCTTCATACTTTGCTCAATCCGTTTTCCAGTTCTAAGACTTCTCTTTTTCTGCGCTTTGCCAGCACACTTATTCATTATCATCAAACTTTTGCTGTTAAAGTCGTTTATAGTTTTTGCTGCTTCATCAGCATTTTTTCATTTTCGGAGAATCAATTCGTAGTTCGGAGTGTTTTTCAGAAACTTCACATTCAAATTAAGTCTAGAAGATAGACGTTATATATACACATATAACTGTTGGCGTAGACATGCTGCGAGATTTCAAAATACTGATTGCTAATTCCCGATGATTCGTATGGCAATTCTCGTTACAAGATGCTGATAGTGCTCCAAATGAACATATATTTAGTAGCAATATCTTCCCAACATGTAAATTATTTAGTTGTAATTGTTCTATTTTAAGTTGTAATCGTTTATATTAAATAAGTGCGAAGAAAAAAGGCGAAAACGACGATTTGAAGACGCAAATGACCAAAAAGCTCAAATGTACAAGATACAATCCAAGTGGTTCAATTTATTGATAAGAAACGTCTAAAAATGATAAAAGTACAAGTTGCGGAACGCAAAGTACAAGATATTAAATTATACGAAAGGACGTTCGAAAATCCAGAACCGGGACATGAGTCAACTATCAACGCCCGACGCAACGGACTAAAAATTACAAGTCTACTATGCACAAGAATATAATATAATATATAAATAATTATATTAATTATTTATATTTTATATTTATATATAAATTATGTCGACAAGCAAGGTTCCAAAATTATGTGAGCTGAATTTTCAAACTCCACGACTCGCGGAGTTTGCAGGCTTAAAACTCCACGACTCGCGGAGCTGTCAGAAATCAAAACGCCTATAAAAGGCCATGCATTCTGCCGAGTAATAATATAAAAAAATAATAATAATAATAATACTCTGTAATAAATAATAAATAAATAAATAATATATATATATATATATATATATATATATATATATATATATATATATATATATATATATATATATATATATAGTATAGGTTAGTTTTATATTAGATTAGTTCGGGTTATGTAAAGGTTATTTTTACGGGTTTTAAAGTTGGAGCTCTGTCCGTGTAACACTACGCGATAAATAATCAATGTAAGCTATGTTCTCCTTTTTAAATTAATGTCTCGTACTTAAGTTATTATTATGCTTATTTAAGACGAAGTAATCATGATGTTGGGCTAAAAATATTAAAATTGGGTAATTGGACTTTGTACCATAATTGGGGTTTGGACAAAAGAACAACACTTGTGGAAATTAGACTATGGGCTATTAATGGGCTTTATATTTGTTTAACTAAATGATAGTTTGTTAATTTTAATATAAAGATTTACAATTGAACGTACCTATAAATAACCATATACATTCGATCGGACACGATGGGCGGGATATTTATATGTACGAATAATCGTTCATTTAACCGGACACGGGAATAGATTAATAGTCTATGGAATTATTAAAATAGGGGTGAAATTATGTACAAGGACACTTGGCATAATTGATAACAAAGTATTAAAACCTTGGGTTACACGCAGTCGATATCCTGGTGTAATTATTAAACAAAGTATTAAAACCTTGTTACAGTTTAAGTCCCCAATTAGTTGGAATATTTGACTAAGGGTATAAGGATAATTTGACGAGGACACTCGCACTTTAAATTTATGACCGATGGACTGTTATGGACAAAAACCAGACGGACATATTAAATAATCCAGGACAAAGGACAATTAACCCATGGGCATAAAATTAAAATCAACACGTCAAACATCATGATTACGGAAGCTTAAATAAGCATAATATATTTTATTTCATATTTCCTCGTACTTTTATTTACTCGCTATTTTATTTAACGTCATTTATTTATTGTCATTTATTTTTCGCTACTTTAATTATCGTCATTTATATTTTGCATTAGGTTTTAATTGTAACTTAAAATATAAAATCGACAAACCAGTCATTAAACGGTAAACCTCCTTTTATATATTATCAATATAATATATTTTGTACAAATATAATTGTTAAAAAATATAGTGTGCAATAAGCCCGCTCCCTGTGGAACGAACCGGACTTACTAAAAACTATACTACTCTACGATTAGGTACACTGCCTATAGTGTTGTAGAAAGGTTTAGGTATATCCATTTTGTAAATAAATAATTAAAACTTGTGTAATATTTCGTCATATTTCGTATTTAAATTAATACTATTTCGTACACCGCGCTGCACACATCAGATGCTAATGAGTAAATGATGGGGTTTCGGTAAATATAATGATTCTTCAGAAGTTCAAACATCAGTAAAGTTGTGAATAAGTTTATTGCTAATGTGGTGGAACATGAAAGGTTCTCCGGTAACAAAAGGGTAATCATATATATCAAGATTATGATAAGGCTACTCCGAATGAAAAATCAAAGTTGTCTTGCTGGAGCTGTGATAGAATTTGCTACTTTGAAAAGAAATTGCAAAGTTATTTTTGCTAATAAATTCCAAAGAATCTGACGCGGATACGTGTTTAAACTTTTACTTTGGTTTCAAGAGTTTTTCAGGTACATAACTGTGGGTAACATGTGGTTGGATCATCATCTCGATTGTTCATTATTTGAAGTGTCTTCAGGAATTTCGATGGGTTTGAACACATATTGTAATCGTTAATATACATATGATGTCCTGGGATTTTGGGTGATTCAAATTATTTCTCTTGGTTCTATGAATAGAAATGATGTTCTAGCACAGTTTTGAAGTCAAAGTATAGCTTTGAAAGATGTAAGAATTTAAGAGTGATGATACTAGTTATATCTTGAATTGAATTCTGCGATTTCAAAATCAGAATATGTAATTGAATTTGAATGAGTATGGTTGTTTTGATTTCTATAAAAGAATGTATATTGTTGTGAAAGTAGGGAGTATAATGTATGATTTGCTGAATCAGATTCGTAGAATGTAACATATTAATTGTGAATTTATATATCTCTCGGGTATTACCTACCCGTTAAAAAAAATTCACAATTAATGTTTTGTACAAAAATTTTTTTATTACAGTCTTTATGAAAATATATATATGTATATTTTCTTCAGATGTAACATAGATTTAATGAGTTAATATTAAATTAAACTCATTTAAATTACGGTTGAAACTAGAATTGAGCAATCCCTAAAACTTTAGAAATTACATAAGTATTTCTTCCATATAATTGAAATTATGAATTAATACTTTGCGTGATGTTGGTGTTCATGGAATTCTTGTGAACTTGCAAAGTACGAATGATGTTATCTGAAAAGTTTTGGGTACATCGATGATGAAAGTGTAAAATCAAATATATAATTGATTTATTATGAATTGGAATTTGTTGAATTGAGACATAGATTGTAGTTAACGATGGTTAAGTTGCGGTCGAAGGACGTACATAATTGCATATTTGTAATATGAATTAACCGAGTAGTTAAGATTCACACACAATAGCTTAGCACGGAAAGATTTATTTTTATTTTAAAATATATATATATATATATATATAAAATATACATATAATTTCTTCAGAGGGAATGAGTTAATTCTTCATAACTCGTTGATACAATATACGCGTTATTGATTCGTAATGATGTCCACAGTGATTCTTGAACTGACGGAGTTTGTGATGTTATAGGTGTTGTTGATTCTGATGCTGACTGCACTGAAAATGCTGGTGACGCTGATGATACTGATGATGCTGTTGGTAAAACAAGTTTAGCTTGTTAACCACACACTATTTTTGTCAGAGTTTCTACTCTTCTTTCTATCATTTTGGTTAGCTTAACTGATTTATGGTTAGGGCTAGATTAGATAATCTCTAAGACTTTAGAGATTACATAATCGCCGCGGAATGTTTCTCCAATGAAGTTATGAATTAATACTTCACCAATTATTGTTGTTGGTACTCCTTGGTATCCATGGTGCGTATGACGTTGATGCTCGTGGGACAGATTGTGAAGTTGAGGTTTACGACGCGGTTGTGGTTGGAGGTGGTAATGGTACTGTTGGCGTTGATGATGGTGGTACTGGTTATGCTGCTGGTGCTGCTGCTGGTGTTTGTAATCTTTGCACCATATTCTCCAAAGCCACTACCCGAGCGTGAAGCTCGTTGACTTCATCTATTACACCGGGGTGATTGTCGGTTCGGATGAATGGATAAATAAAATCTAGAATTTGATGTAGTATATAATCGTGACGAGATACTCTGGAAATGAGAGAAAAAATGGTATTTCAGACAGGTTCGCCGGTAAGTGCTTCAGGTTCTTCGTCAAGAGGGCAATGTGGTGGATGGAAGGGATCTCCTTCTTCTTGTCTCCAATGATTGAGGAGGCTACGAACCCATCCTCAATTCATCCAGAATAGATGATGACTGATTGGTTGATCCATTCCGGTCACACTGCTTTTAGAGCTTCAGTGGGATTCCATTTCGGAATCCGAGGGACTTGAATTGATGACGAATTCTATTTCATACGATTGGATAAAGAATTTTTCGATATGTAATGATTTTCTGGCTATCGGATGGTACTCTAATTACATAGAATATCCATATATATAGAACAAAAGATTTTGTAGATTACAGAATATATCAGGCAAAGTTTAAAGTAACAGATACGATAAGATATGATTTAGCAGATACGCTAAGATATGAATTTTTGTCTATACACTACTCATGCAATTAATGTAGCAAGACGTGTCTAGACTAATAATGATAAGCAGGTAATTTCCTAAGGATGATAAGCAGATGATTTCCGACTAGAAATGATAAGCAAAACTTTTGACATGCAGACATGGTCGAAGTCCAGACTCACTAATGCATCCTAACGACTTATCAGTTAGACACACTAATGCAGACCTGGTTCGCTAAGAACACTGCTCTGATACCACATGTAAAGACCCGTCCTAATCCATAAGAACAAATACAATAACATATGATTACATCGCGAGGTATTTGACCTCTATATGATACATTTTTCAAACATTGCATTCGTTTTAAAAGACAAACTTTCATTACATCGAAAGTTGACAGGCATGCATACCATTTCATAATATCTATCTATAAATGATCTAATCTTTCATTTACTTAATCATAATCTTTACTGAACTCAATGACTTGAAGGCAACGTCTTTTGAAATATGCCATGAATGATTCCAAGTAATATCTTTAAAATGAGCTAATGCACAGCGGAAGATTTCTTTAATTCCTGAGAATAAACATGCTTTAAAGTGTCAACCAAAAGGTTGGTGAGTTCATTAGTTTATCATAATCATTCATTTCCATCATTTTAATAGACCACAAGAATTTCATTTCCAGTTCTTATAAATATACGTCCCATGCATAGAGACAAAAATCATTCATATGGATTGAACACCTGGTAACCGACATTAACAAGATGCATATAAGAATATCCCCATCATTCCGGGACATCCATCGGACATGATATAAAAACTCGAAGTACTAAAGCATCCGGTACTTTGGATGGGGTTTGTTAGGCCCGATAGATCTATCTTTAGGATTAGCTTCAATTAGGGGTGCACTAATTCTCAAAATTAGTGATGTTCCCTAATTCTTAGGCTACCAAGCAAAAGGGGCATATTCGGCTTCGATCATTTAACCATAAAATGTAGTTTCGATTACTTGTGTCTATTTCGTAAAACATTTATAAAAATTTTGCATGTATTCTCAGCCCAAAAATATAAAGGGTAAAAAGGAAAATGAAACTCACCATACTGTATTTCGTAGTAAAAATACATATAACGTCATTGAACAAGTGCAAGGTTGGCCTCGGATTCACGAACCTAAATTAATTATATATATTTATGTGTTGGTCAATATTTGTCTAACAAATTAAGTCAAGTCATAGTGTATCACAATCCTAATGCTCGAGACTAATATGCAAAGGTCAACAAAAGTCAATTTGACTCAAAATGATTTCCAAAATCTATACATAATTAATATATAATTTAAATATCGTCGCTTTTATATTTTTAAATATTTTTAAAAGATCTATTAGAGTAAATAATATATTTCATTTATTAATAAATAAAATTTTATATAAAATATACTTTTATATATCTTAAGTAATAAAAATTATAAAGTTCATTTAACATCATAAAAATAATATGATAGGTAGTATTATGTTACGCGTAGTAAAACATCTTTGTATTACATATTTATTTGATAAAATAATATAGATAATAATAATAGTAAGTAAAAGTTATATTATTTTGTAATAATAATTATTATTATTCTATTAATAATAATAACAATATTTATATTTGCTAAAAATGATATTATGATAAAATAGTAATTTATATTAATAAAAATAATGAAATTTTATATTAACAATGATATTCCTATTAAAATAATAATTTTGTAAAAATGATAGTTTTAATATTAATAATACTTTTATAATAATAGTGATAAAAATAATGAAAAATGATAATTTTATCTAAATAAATATTTTACAATAATTTAAATTTCATCATGATACTCATACTTATTATTTCCTAATCGGTTTGTTTAATAGCTTTTAATCGTCTTCTATATCGCGTTCGTGTTAATGATAATAATAGTAATCATAATAATTAGGTGTTACTAATATTAATTTTTAATTATAATAATACTAATGATAGTAGATATTATGATAATGATAATACTAATTATAACTTTAACGATAATAACGATAGTAATAATAACAATTTTTAATGATAATACGTTCTATTGATAATGATAATAATAATAATAATAATAATAATAATAATAATAATAATAATAATAATAATAATAATAATAATAATAATAATAATAATAATTAGATAAAAACTATAACGACGATAATAATAATCATTTTTAATAATAATACCAAATTTCAATTGACTATAACTCCAAATCTGTTCATCGAAACCATTCGATATCTAAATGAAAATTCTTAATTTTTCGCTTGCTTTCTAACGACATGCATATCTTATACCTTATCTCAACCGCATATATAACTAATTCAGGATTCAACATAACCTAACTAACGGCAATATCAAAAGTACAAACATGCATATCCTATATACTTGAGCAGTAGTCAGGGATACACTATTAGTATATAAAAGTTAAGTTATGAGTGCTCACGTATCAATATTGAGATTCAATATTGCAGGAAAGGTACGCAGACACAACGGAGATGATAAATACTAGATTGACCTCACGAGCATACACATGAACATTACCCATCACCTCCATAGCTATAACTCATAATTTCCTTAGCCCTATCCCGCTCACAAAACGTGTTTTGAAATAACTCGCGCGTACCTCTTGTCGTAGTATTTTATGTATAATACTAATAATATTACTCCTAATAATACTAATACTAATAATTATAAGATTAATAATCTTAATATCTTAATATTAATAATAATAATAATAATAATAATATAATTATATATGTGTGTGTAAAGATTGAGAGATGGATGAGAATGGATTCGGCCAGAGTGATCGAGCCTTTATAGATGAGTCCTGAGTTGCCTTGCCATGCGATCGCATGGTTTGGCATGCATAAGGCCATGCGATCGCATGGACCTTCTGTCATGCACACAACTCGCTTAACTTTTTCTATCGACGGTTTCTATTATTATTTTATGTATAATATAATTAATCCATATAATTAATTATATATTATATTATATTTACGTGCATGGTAAAAATGTAATTTTTATTCAAATGACTCGTACGTTGTCACTCGACTCATGTACCACATTCGGTTTTTCGAATGCATTTTCGTACGTTTAGAAAACTAGCCTTTTACGTTACGCGACGTGTACCCTTATTAATAATTTGACTTTCTCATCAATAAATTACTTTATAAAAAATGTAACTTATATAATTGAGTGTTGTGGTCATTTGCTTCTATAAATCAGTGGTTCATTGTTCGTCAAAATATATTATTTTAAATCAAGACGTTTTATGACTAAGTTAAAATATATATATTTTTTATATTTTTATTTCGAAATATAAATTTGGGAAAATATATAATATATAGTTTTTCAAAACTAATAATATTCAAATTTATATATCTTGAAATCGTTTTAAATAATAATAAATATTATTTCGTAACATTTGTATTTTTAAAGTTTAAAATTGATGTACTTTATTTATATAAAAACGTTTACAAAGACATTTTAATATTCCAATTACTTTATATTCCAAATCATTTCATTATAAAGGTTATAATAGTAGAAGTTGTTATGTCATAAGACGTTCTTAAAAAGTCCATTATATCGAAAAGACGTTTTCGTTTATGAACGTAAAATCACACATGAATCATATCCGGTTTCAAAGTTTTTAACTTCCAGTTTAATCATGACTCGTAGGATTAAATCTAAAAGAAAAATCAAACGTAAGGAATCATCTTAATGTAAAATGTCGATTTATTTAATTTGTCAATATCTATTTTCTAATTTACCTATATTCCCTAAATTTCACTTTCACTATACATAATATGTAGGTTAATTAATTTTATCTTATCAAAGTCACGGAGCAATTATTGTAGGGCATGTATTGAAAGTTAAACAGGAGTCTCCACTCACCCTTGTCTAGTTCCCATTAATTGACACTTATGTTCTTACTTGTAATTCACCTTACCAATTATTCCGAATATCGTTAAAAATGAAAGGTTTCCTAATTCAAAGTGGAACCTCTTAACAGAGACTTGTAATCATACAATGTATCTGATAAATTAATTATTTGATATTATCTTCTAATTTCGTCAATAAACATATTGAAACAAATACGTTCATGTAAAGTATTATACGTTAAATACTTTGTTAATATTTTCAAGTTATAATATATATATATATATATATATATATATATATATATATATATATATATATATATATATATATATATGTGTGTGTGTGTGTGTGTGTATATATATATAATCATATTCATTTATGCATTGGTTCGTGAATCATCAAAACTTGGTCGAGGTTAATTGAATGTATGAATACAGTTTAAAATTCTTAACAAACTTTGCTTATCGTGTCGAAATGATGTAAAGATTAAAGTTTAAATTTGGTCGGAAATTTCCGGTGTGACGACCCGAAAATTTTTGACTAATTTTAAACCAAACTCTCGATACGATTTAATATTGTTGACACGATAAGCAAAGTCCGATAGGTTGAGTCTCAAAATTGTTGAACTATTTTCATACAAGCATTTAACCCTGACTATTCCCGACTATTCACGAACAATTATTTGTAAATAAATATGTATATATATTTATATAAATGTAAGTACATATAATAATTGGAGCTAATGAAATATAAATAATTAAGTTGTTATATTAATGTTATTACTTTCATTATTATTAGTATTAATATCAATATTATCAATATCATTATATACATATAATATATATATGAACTTGGATACATTTAATTACTAATATTATTGTTATTATTATTAACATCATTATTATGATAATTAGTAGTAAAATTATGATTTTTATTATTATTTGAGATTAATAATATCATTTTTTTATTACCATATTCATTAAAATCATTATCATTATTATGAAAATAATACAATTTGTTAATATTATCATTAATAATATCATTATAATCATTATTATAACTATTAGTAACATCATTCTAAATACTATTATTATTATGATAATTATTATTAACAGTACTATTATATAATTATTATTTATTATTAATAAAATTATTATTATTAATATTAATTATATATATTAAAAAATATAAATAAATAAATAAATAAAATATCAGGAAGAAGAATCCAATCTGTTTTCCATCTCAATCTACTTTACTCAAATTTTGTTTGAATTAGTTAGAAATCTACATCAATTAAATTGTACGAATCTGTTTAATGTTATTCTATAAATTTCTTCTAATGAGTGATTCCTCCTGTCTGCAAACGTACACCAGTCGATCTCAATCCACACAAACTAACAAGAGTCTATTTCCTGTCACTACCATTTTCCATCTGTCTTTAACTTCATCCTCTGCTACTGATTGATAAACCTGTTGACAACATCACAAAACAATAATCGATCACAGTTTACAATGAAAACAAAAAGGAGTACGATTCAGTTTCATATCCTCATCAACACTGTAATCAAATTTGTTTCTATCTCCAGTTTGTTACACGTTCCAATCAAATTGCAATACAAACAAAATCAACCAATTCATGTTCCTACATCCAGTGTATACTCACATTCTATATAAACTTCAACTGCTAAATTTGAATGGAAAAACAGAAAAATACATAAACAACTTACCACCCTCTTGAAGTTTTATTCGATCACCACCATTATGAATCCTTGCTCGACTACACATCTTCTGTTTCTTCTTCAAGTCACCACAACATAAACCCACTTCAGTTTTGTTGCTACCATCGTCAAAGAATAAAATCATCATAACTCAACAATATCACCACCCTTATCAAACAACAATTCAAATTTTCTTTTACTTGATAGTTACTCGTTGGACACCAACACAAAACAAATAACTATCACAAACCCATTTAAATTATTTCAGTTTCATACTAATTGAACAAACACCACTTTTATTTCCGTTTCACATTACACGAAGATCTTCATCTGCTTCCCGTTTCTATTCCAGTGAACCATAAAACTGCCACCTCTTTACTTTCATCTCCTCCTTCGTGAACAACCGAACGAACCACCTTCAAACATTGTTACTGCTACTATTTTTCTTTTCTGTTTCAATTCAGGTACACGTCAACAATCATCACCACTTTCCTCCACCATGTAACCACCATAAATTATCATGACTGTGCTACTATAACCCATTTTATGATTTGATCGAATGAGGCTGTTGCGATAAATCTGTTTCTGTTTTAAACGCCTCCTTGTTGCTCCCCTTCCATAATCGAAAATAAAACGCACAATCCTTATATAAAATAAAAAGGAACACAGTCCACACAAAGTATTATATTACAAAGAGATAAAGGTTTATGTAGGGTTGGCCGACACTTTTGGGCATGATTGGCGTGTAATTATATTTTCTTTTTGTATGATGACAAATAAAAGAAGAATAGATTTAGGATGTTGATAAAAGGGTTAATAGAAGGGTCACGTAGAGATTTTCCTTCTTTTCTTCCTTGGATCCTAAATCCCATAACTGTATCACTAACCGATACATATAAATATATATCTGTTTCTATAATAGGGGTCGTAGTATGTGGGCTGCCATTGAATTATTGTTGGGTTACCAATTTGGGCTGCCATTGAGTCAGGTTAAAAACCAACTAGAATTCTATTCATTTACTGCTACTAAGCTACTCGCTGGTTCCCTTTCTTTTTCAATTCTATCTCTTTTCTGCTAAACCAACGATGAAGTGATGATATGCATATAGAAGATGGGGATATATAATGATACATAGATATGTATTGGTAAGTTGATTGATGATGATGATTAGGATGATGATACGGTTATTATGATGAACAAAAGTGATGATGATTGAATAAGGTTAGGAAGATGATGATAATAATTAGGTTATGATGATGATAGTTAAGATTATAATAGATGATTTTGCCTCATGATGATGATTATAATGTTGGTTATGGTGATAACGGTATTAAGATGATAATAGATAAGAATAGACGATACATAATAATGATGATGATGATGCTTTGATGACAACAGACGATGATAGAATGATGATGATAATGTTAAGTTAAATCGAACGATTAAAAGATGATGATATTATTCACGATGCCATTATAAACATATGATGATGAGGATGAACCGAAATAATCAAGTTGTTCATGGCTATCACCAGGGATCGATGCAGTTATAGGTTTATATATTGGGCTAATTAGATGAGTACTAACTTGGGCCTTTTATACTTTCCTAGTTGGGCTCCAAAAATCGAATCAGTTTTTTATTAAATTGGGCTGTTATTGGGCTTCAAAAGTAACAAGGTGTTGGGCCAAAGTAGACGAGTTAGATTATAGGATTGAAAATGATACAATGAGGTTGATTAGGAGTTCACTGTGTCGAAAACTGTCTTCCTATAGCAGCAGCCACTATTTGATATTTAGGCTTGTTAAATTTGATATATGGACTTCAATTAGATCTATATGTTGGGCCGAATTCATAGGATAAAAGAATTAAGAGTGTAAATTAAAATAGAAAGTGTTGAGCAGTTCAATGGTTGAGCTTGGGTGTACTTATTCAAGAGGTCGCGGGTTCAAACCTGGACTTGGGCATTTTTTAAGGACTACTCATTTGAGGTAGTTTACTTACTACTCGTTATTATTATTATTATTATTATTATTATTATTATTATTATTATTATTATTATTATTATTATTATTATTATTATTATTATTATTATTATTATTATTATTATTATTATTATTAACATTATTTTATCAAATAAATATTAGATACATAAAAATGTATATTTGATACATAATATAATTATATTAGTATTACATAAGATTATAGAATGAAACTAATGACATTAATTATATAAATATTACCTATAACAAATTATTGATTTTTGATATAATACTAACTACTTGTATACATATGTTAATATAACTATAAATATTAATTATTTTACAAAATAAATATATATAACACATAATTGAAGATATAATATATATCTTAAATAAAATTGAGAATGATTAATATATAATAAAAATACTTAATTAAATAGCACATAATTAATAAATGGAATTATGTGATTATATATTTAATATATATTACTGATATAGGTTCGTGAATTCGAGGTCAACCCTGCATTGTTCAGTTCCGTCGTATGTATATTTTTACTACAAAATATCGTATAGTGAGTTCATTTGATTCCCTTTACTCTTTACATTTTTGGGACTGAGAATACATGCGCTACTTTTACAACTGCTTTATTAAATGCTTTTGAAATACATTTTGAACTGCAAATACATGAAATGCTTTTATAAATGTTTGACGAGATAAACACAAGAAAAACATTCCTCGAATGAATTATGTGGACGTGATAATTGCCACCATTGAATTATGTGGATGTGATAATTGCCACAATTGATATGAATATTTTTCCCCTGATTATTATTGCTTGGTAACCTAAGAATTGGGGAACATCACTAATTTTGAGAATTAGTGCACGCCTAATTGACGCGAATCCTAAAGGTAGCTACCGGGTTTAACACCCCCACCCAGAATGTTCACTAGACGGAAGGGCTAGTGGGCATGGTGTTTAGTACTTCGAAGTTTATATGATTATTATACAGACGAGATGTTCTGTTTTGGGGATATTATTATACGCATTATATGTTAAGGTCGGTTACCAAGCCAAGCTATGAAAGAAATGAAAAGTGAATGTTATGTATCGAGAGAATGATTTTATACACAGGTTATGTGTATGTTATTTTTGTGCACGAGATATGTGTACGGTTACTAAGATTTATGAAAGATAATTTCGTACACGAGAAAGGTGTACTGTATTTAAAAGATATCGCATGTACATTACAAGTGGGTATAGGATTCAGGCCCATTTGTACCATGCAGCATTTAAATCTTGTGGTCTATCAAAATGATGAATTTTATTGTTTTATGATAAACCTATGAACTCACCAACCTTTTGGTTGACACTTGAAAGCATGTTTATTCTCAGGTATGAAAGAAATCTTCCGCTGTGCATTTGCTCATATTAGAGATATTACTTGGAGTCATTCATGACATATTTCAAAAGACGTTGCATTCGAGTCGTCGAGTTCATCAAGATTATTATTAAGTCAATTATAGTTGGAGGTATTATGAAATAGTATGCTTGTCATTAACTTTCGATGTAAATAAAGTTTGTCTTTTAAAAACGAATGCAATGTTTGTAAAATGTATCATATAAAGGTCAATTACCTCGCGATGTAATCAACTATTATGAATCGTTTATATTGTATATGAATGGGGCATTTCAGTTGGTATCAGAGCGATGGTCTTAGCGAACCAGGTCTTGCATTAGTGTGTCTAACTGATAGTTGTTTAGATGCATTAGTGAGTCTGGACTTTGACCGTGTCTGCATATCAAAAGTTTTGCTTATCATTTAGTGTCGAAAATTATTTGCTTATGTGACGATCGCTCCAAATCCATATGGACGAACACTTCATTCATCGATTTCATTGCTAGGTATTTGACCTCTATATGATACGTTTTGTAAACATTGCATTCTTTGAAAAGACACACCATAAATGAATATTTAAATCAAAGGTTTTCGACATCTGATGATTTCTACATATAGACAATCACCATGAATAATAGTTTACAATAGTAATTCTGTTGACAATGTAGTCAAAATAAGACACATGGTGATGATTTGGTGAATGCAACGTTTCCTTGATAAATATGCCATGTAAGACTCCTTGCACATAGCTTGTCTAACATATAAGTAAACAGCGGAAGACTTCTAGGGAACCTGAGAATAAAAATGCTAACAAGTGTCAACACAAAGGTTGGTGAGTTCATAGTTTTAGTGTTTCGCATAATCTGTATATAAAGGTGGATCACAAGATTTCAGTTGTTTCATCCAGAAACGTTTATCAAAATATTCTACGAAATAGAGCACCCTGGTAACTAAGCTTTAATGTTATAATGATAAATACCCCATTCGTTTTAATACACGCAAACCAACGTGTCCTAAACTCAAATAACACACGTCCGTTAAAAGGCTAGCGCTCTAGCTCAGACGGGGATGTCAAGCCCTATGGATCCATATACTGTTATTCGCGCCCACCAGTCCATATCCTATGTACTGGCAGTTACTAGTTACCAAAGCTAAGGGATTTTCGGTTCAAACTCAGTGTAGAATTAAGTATGTACTTGTATTCATTTTGTTTAAAATAAAGTGCATGTATTCTCGGTCCAAAATTATATATTGCAAAAGCAATTAAAAAGGGAGCAATAAAACTCACCTTAGCAGCATATAAAGTCGTTCACCAAAATGTGACCGAAACTCGGAATGCAAAATTAACCGTAGATCTCAACCTAGAGAACATATGTTGGTTAATAAATGTCTATCAAGCTAGATCTGGTCATAGTGTATCACAATCCTAATGCTCGAGATCGACATACAAAAGTTATCCAAAGTCGTTTCAAAAAGTCAATTTTGACAATAGTTCAACAAAACGATAAGTGCTTTATATAAGAATTCATTTACTCGGCTGGTAATATTTAAAAATCCATTTTATCAATCTCGTAAACAAGTTGTTTAAATCTTAATTGCAGATTCAAAAGAAATTTGAATCAACGTCAATCATAATTCAGTTGATCATATCTTTTAATCCGTTCATCGAAACTATTCGATATCTAAATGAAAAGTTATTGATTTTTCGCCAGCTTTCCAAAAACATGCATATGATATACCTTTTATCAGTAATATATGTATTTAATTCATGATTCATCATAAACGGTTTAACGACGAAATTTTGCATACAAGCATGCACAAATGTATATATACTCGAGCACTAGACATGGATACACAATTAATATATAAAAGATAAAATATGAGTGCTTACGTATCAATATTGAGATTCAATATTGTAGGACAGTACGTAGACGTAACAGAGATGATAAACACTAGGTTTGACTTGCGAACAATACCCACGAAGATTACCCATAACCTCCATAGCTATAACCCATAATTTCCTTAGTTCTATCCCGCCCGAAAACCCATTTTGAAGGTGACACGCTCATAACCTCGTTGTAGTATTTTATGTATAATACTAATTATTAATAATACTAATAATAATAAGATTAATAATAATATTAATCTTAATAATAATAATAATAATAATAATAATAATAATAATAATAATAATAATAATAATAATAATAATAATAATAATAATAATAATAATAATAATAATAATATAAATAATATAAATAAATACTTACGGAGTAATATTAAGAGTGTGAGAAAAATAGAACTGAAATCGTGCAATTTATAGAACCTTTTCTGAAAAAGCACCCCATGTGATCGCATGAGATTTGTGCTTCAAGACCATGCGATCGCATGACCCTCTGATCCAGCTCACAAACTTTTGTTTTCTTATTTGTCGACATATTTATTTATTAATATATAATATATATAATTTATATTAATTAATTATATATTATATTATATTCTCGTGCATAGTTGACTTGAAATTTTAGTTCCGATGTCTCGTACATTGTCACTCGACTTATGCCCCGGTTTTGGTTTCTCGAACGCATTTTCGTATGCTTAGAAAACTATCACTTTACGTTTCATGACTTGTACCTTTGTCAAAATATAGTCTTAAATTATCAATGAACTATACCACTCAAAGTATATCTTAATCTTTCGAGTGTTTTGGTCATTTACTTCTATAAATCATTGTCTCGTTATTTATTAATATAATAGTATTTATCAAACATTTCATAACCAAGTTAATATCTATTCTTAATATTTATAAACACGTTTTAAAATACATATCGCAATTTATTCATATATCTAATTCTAACAGTTAATATTCCTTATTATTGTATGTGTCCAAATTACGTTATTTAAACAAACACTTTACCATTTATTCCGAATACCGTTAAACATGAATGATTTCCCAAATCAACGCGGACTTCACAACAGAAACTCGTAATAATATTATAATTCTTAAGGGACTAAATAAATATCTTTTAATTCAATCGATTGGCATAATATTTTAACTCAGTAGTTAAATATATCAATTAGATATTCAAACCAACAAGTTTAATGCACAGTACCGTATACTCAACACTTTGTTATCTATTTACATATAATTGTTCGCGAATCGTTGAGAACAATCGAAGGGTAATTGAATAGTTCAAAAGTTTTGAGATTCAGTTTAACAGACTTTGCTTATCGTGTCAGAAATATTAAACCATATCGAGAATATGGTTTAGAATAAGTCGAAATTTTTCGGGTCATCACAGTACCTACCCGTTAAATAAATTTCGTCCCGAAATTTGAGTGAGGTTGTCATGGCTAACAATAAAAATGTTTTCATGACGTATATGAGTCGATAAATAAAGTTTTATCACCATTGAATAATATGGATAAAGCAATCCAATTACTCGAAGTGTATGAGAGAAGTTATCGTAATAGAGTGAAATAGGAATTCATCTTATCTTTTGACGTAGTATCGATTAATTTCCGGAATTCAAGGATTAAAGAAGATCTTTGTAATCTAGATAAGATTTGATTCTTCGGTGATTAAGAAAATTATGATTTCCTTTGATTAAATGCGTAATCTGCCTCGAGTGTTATGTCTGATATTTTTCTATAAATTGACCTCTTCCGTTTCATTTATTTTCACCACTCCTATAATCTTCTTCCTCATTTCATACTTCCAAAAGATTGTGAAATGCTTCATCCAGTTCTGATTCTTGATATACTCCTAACTTTTATATCTGTCATTCTTCTTTTTCGTCTACCACCAGAGGAAGTTATTTTCTTCTACTATTACCTTGGGGTTATAGTATTTTTCATTCTCCCGTGTCTTTATATTGCTATACGCATTGATATAAATGATTTGTAATATATGTGTTGTTGTCAGGCTTTATATTTTTCCTTATATTTAGGAGTTCCATGCTTTCGTTTTTTCTTCCCGACTTCAAGTCAAGCGAATAATGGTCCAGAATTCGTAGCTATACATTTCGGAATGAACATAGTTAATATTCTAAGAAAGAAATTGTAATGACACGATCTTGATTTGTCAAATTACCAGAATATCTGGAAAAGACCGAATCATCAAGAAAAGTATTTTCTTGATATATTTAGAGATTAAATAGAATGAAAGAGTTATGTAACATGGTTCATGATGAGGGTGTGATCTGTGAACCTTTATCACGTTCCATTAGAAACTCAGCATGACTTACTGTAATATAATCACGTTGATCAAGTGTCATTATATTATACTAACTCATGCTTCAGTTCCCAACATTACTTCAAAACATCCATTTTTTCGAATTTTTCAGATTTTAGAAACTAAAATAGTTTATTTTATGATGTAACACAGATAGTGCGAAGAGATGAATGATTTCCGATAAGAATAGGTATGAAGATATCTCCAGAAATATCGAGGATATATATAATAAAAGTTACGATGATATCTTAGAATTTCTAATATTAGAGGATGATGCGGAAAATCTGTCTGTGAAGGTTTAGAATAAGAAGTAAGGTTCTTACTAATGGTTTCAGCAGTCACTGAATCATTTGGATTCTTTGAAGGCAGGTTCAGTCTTTGTGATTTATCCACAGCCTCTTTCATACTTTACTCAATCCGTTTTTCAGTTCTAAACTTTTTTTTTCAGCTTTACCACCATACTATTCTTTATCATCAAACTTTTGACTGTTAAGGTCATTTACAGTTTTTGCTACTTCATCAACATTTTTCCAAAATTCGGAGAACTAGTTTCGTAGTTTGGGATGTTTTTCGGAAACTTCACATTCGAAGTATGTAAGTCCAGGAGGTAGACGTTATATGTACACATATAACTGTTGACGTAGACGTGCTGCAAGATTTCAAAATACTGATTGCTAATTCCCAATAGTTGGTATGGCAATTTCCGTTACAAGATGTGGATGAGTACATGATACGGTTTTAATGAGTATAAGGATTTTTCGGAAGGTCAAAGATCAATGATGTTGTTGGTAAATTTACTGCTAATGTGGTGGAACATGAAAGGTTCCCCAGTAACAAAAACGTATATGCCAAAGTTACAAGTCTGAAAGGTCGTCGTTGACTGGTTGAATGGTTGATAATACTGGATACTTTGAAAAGGAATTGCAAGGTTATTTTCGGTAAAAACAATGCTAAAGGATCTTACATAGTTTTGAAGTCAAAGTATAGCTTTGAAAGATGTAGAGATCTAAGAATGATGTCATCGGTTTAGAGTTATGGCTTGGATTCTGATCCGTCGATATTAGAATATGTGATTGAATTTGTATGAAATGATTGTGTATCATTGTGAAGATAGTGAGTATAGTTAATGATTTTTGAATCAAAATTGAAGAATGTATAGTGTAACATATTAATTGTGAACTTAAATATTTCTCGAGTAGTACCTACCCGTTAAAGATTTCACAATTAATACTTTGTACAAAAGAATTTTTATTACTGTCTTTATGAAAATATATGTATGTATATTTTCTTCAGATCTAATACAGATTTAATGAGTTAATATCATATTAAGCTCATTTGATTTTCGGCTTGACTTAGAAATGATTAATCTCTAAAACATTAAAGATTACATAATCTTTGCGGAGTTTTTCACTAATGAAATCAGCACTTCATTATTTATTCTTATTGATATTCCTCGGTGAAGGATGTTGGTGCTCGTGGAATTTTTGTGATCCCTACAAGGCACAGAGCACAGATGATGTTTTTCGAAAAGTTTCGAGTATATCGAAATTGAAAATGTAAAATCAATTATGTAATTGATTAATACACTTGGTTTATTATGAAATGGAATTCATTGGGTTGAAACAGAGATTGTAGTTAACAATGGTTAAGTTGTTAAGGAAGGATGTACATCATTGCATATTAGTAATATGAACTAATCGAGTAGTACCTACCAGTTAAGATTCACATGTAATAGCTTAGTACGAAAAGATTTATTTTGATTTCAAAATTCATATATATTAAATATACATAAAATTTCTTCAGGGGAAATGAGTTAATACTTCATCGGTTATTGTTGCTGGTATTTCTTGGTAACTATGGTGCGTATAACGTTGATGTTCGAGGTACAGATTGTGATGTTGAGGTGTGGGATGCGGATGTTGTTGTTGGTGGTGGTGATGGTACTATTGGTGTTGCTGATGGTGGTACTGTTGCTGCTGGTGGTGCTGCTGGTGCTTGTAACCTTTGTACCATGTTCTCCAAAGTCACTACTCGAGCGTGAAGCTCGTTAACTTCTTCTATTACACCGGGATGATTGGCGGTTCGGACGAGCGGATGAATAAGATCCAGAATTTGATATAGTATATTATCATGATGAGATACTCTAAAAATGAGAGAGAAAATGGTGTCTCGAACAGGTTCGCCAGTAAGTGCTTCAGGTTCTTCGACAAGAGGGCAATGTGGTGGATGGAAGGGATCACCTTCTTATTGTCTCCAATGATTAAGTAGGCTACGAACCCATCCCTAATTCATACAGAATAGGTGATGGCTGATTGGTTGATCCATTCCGGTTACACTTTCTTCAGAGTTCAGGTGAATATCCATATCGGAATAGCTGTCGGAATTTAAGAAATTTGAACTAGATACGGGATCCATCTTGTATAATTAGATAGATGATTTTTGATATGAAATAGATTATAGAATTTAGATTGGTACTCTTCAATACATAATTTACATATGTATATATAATACCAAAATCCCGTAAATTACGGAGAAATTTTCGGAAGGTGTCAGGAAAAGTTTACAGTAACAGATACGCTAAGATATGAATTTTTGTCTATACACTATTTATGCAATAAATGCAGGAAAACGTGTCTAGACTTAAGAATGATAAGCATGTAATTTCTGACAAGAAATGATAAGCAAAACTTTTAACATGCAGACACGGTCGAAGTCCAGACTTACTAATGCATCTTAACAACTATCAGTTAGACACACTCATGCAAGACATGGTTCGCTAGGACCAACGCTCTGATTCCAACTGTGACGATCGCTCCAAATCCATATGGACGAACACGTCATTCATCGATTTCATTGCGAGGTATTTGACCTCTATATGATACGTTTTGTAAACATTGCATTCTTTTGAAAAGACACACCATAAATGAATATTTAAATCAAAGGTTTTCGACATCTGATGATTTCTACATATAAACAATCACCGTAAATAATAGTTTACAATAGTAATTCCGTTGACAATGTAGTCAAAATAAGATACATGGTGATAATTGTAGCGACCCGACCAAATCATGTTTGACGGCGCCGTCTACTTAGGTCCCGTTACGTGGTCATAAGTCTTTAAGACAAAGTTTGACCAAAATATGTCGCCTTCATTTCAAAATAAAGATTGTTCCCAAAGTTTACAAGAATTGTTCAACCAATAGTTAAGTTACAACGTTATAATACGAATGAAATCTAGGCGACGCGGTTTAAAGTAAAGTCAAAAGACGCTCCATGAAATGCACATATACCCGACATCCAATGCAAGTATCAAATAATGAGCGGAAGCATGTATCATGTATCGTTCAAGGACCTGAGAAAAACATAGAAATCTGTCAACGAAAACGTTGGCGAAATCATAGGTTTAAGTAAGTAAGTACAAGTGAACCACAAGATTTGCATCAAAGAAATAATAGTATACATTCCAAAAGTTTGTTTCACGAGCACCCAATTATCAAAGCTTAACATTCCTTCCATTGTATACCCCATCACTTAGTGCTAGAACAAACACTGATTCTCGAAAATATATTTCATCCGTAGACGGTAGCGAACCGTCAAGGATGAGGGTTGTCAACCCATATGGCCATATAACATAAGTTCTCGCTTACACCCGGCAAGTGTAACTAATGATAATCGAATTGAGGATTTTGTTCTAAACTCGTATGTAGAATGTTTGTTTTCCCGTTCTTGTGTTCACTTAGTTCAAAAGAATCGTTTATGTTTTCTCATCCCAATATAAGTTCAAAAAGAGTAAAAGTGGGACTATGATCTCACCTTGAGTGCACGAGTAGTAAAGTACTTCAACAAGTAAACGTGTGCAAAGAACAATGCTAGTCTTGACCTAAACAATAGGTTGTATCAATAACGGTAAACACGATAGGTCAAAGATGTTCAATTAGTCCTATGGCTCGTTACGACTCGATTATTTAGCATGTGAAATCAAATTGCCAAGTTTCATGCAAGATACAAGTATATAAACAAGTTAGGAAGGTTGCATAATCATTTGGTTAAGTTTGACAAAAAGTCAAACTTTGGTCGGTCAAAGTCAACGAAAGTCAACACGTTCGGGTCGGGTTCCGAACTATTTTTCTGAGGTTTTTAATCATATATGAACATGTTAGAACAAGTCTCATGTGAATCGGAGGTCTAGAACATGGCAAACATTTTTGATAAAATGGAAAAGTTGGACAGAATCTGGACAAGGCAAATGTCGCGCCGCGGCAAGGGGTGTCGCGCCGCGACATAACACATGGTCTGGTGTCAGGTCGTTTTCAAGGTTCAAGTCTTGGTCAAAACTTCAAACAAACGCAAAACGCAAACCGCAAACAATTAGAAGACGTATCTTATACCGTTGGAAAGCTCTTTTGACAAGGAACACAACTAAACACAAATCCTCAAACAAAAACATCATTTACAACAATCGAATTCTCGTCATGTGATCAATAAACGCTCATTTCAAAGCCTCAAGTTCATCAATATGCATTTTAAGTTCCGGGAATCCAATTTACACATATGATATGCCGTTTTGAAGGTAATGAAGCATACATTACAACTAATCACTAACAATTAACATTCCATGGCATTCAAGCATCCAAAAATTCATTTCAAGAACTAGCAAACCCTAGTCAAGCAACACCAAAATCAATAATCACGTTTTTGAAGTTTCTTTGATCAATCTATATATCAACATGAAGCTAATGATGCTAGTAACACTTTTAAAACATCAACTTTCAACATCTAACAACATATGATCATCCAAAATTCAAGAACAACACACCAAAATTCAAGTTCATGCTAGTTACACTAAAACAACGAGATCGAGCATATAAATCATATATTCATGTTAGACTTGAGCCATAGACACTAATTAACACTTTTATAAGTTAAAAACATCAAGAACACAAAATCTAGTGATTTTAGAAAGTTACCCAAATGAGATGAAGTTGGTACCAAAATGAAGAGGATGAAGAGAGGATCACGAATATGTAATTTATTTGGTTGCTAGCTCCCTAATCCGGATTTAGATGATGAATGAATGAGAAAGGAAATTGGGTGTGTGTGTTCTTGCTAGAGAGAAAGAGAGAGAGATGAAGATGAAATGAATGGGTGAAAGGGGTTTGACCCTTTGACCTAGTCAAGGGTTTGATCCCTTGTCAAGTTTAGTCCCTCAACTTTCGCTCGGGTGCGGGAATTACCTAAACGAGATAATTTAAAACGCGTATCAACGGGAGATGTTATAAACATATAACGGATTTTATATTAGTATAACGGAAAAATAAATGGAAAAAGGCGGGATGTTACATTACCTACTCCTTAAAAGAAATTTCGTCCCGAAATTTAAGTAGGCGTAGTAGTCGTTGTTTCTTCCTCGAGATCTCGCGTTTCCGAATTCACGAATAGGTGAGGATACTTCCTTTGCATTTGATCTTGTCTTTCCCAAGTGAACTCGGGTCCTCTTTTGGCATTCCAACGAACCTTGACAATCGGAATTCGGCTTTGTTTCAATGTCTTGACGGAGGTGTCCACAATTTCAACCGGTTCCTCCACAAAATGAAGCTTGTCATCAACAGTAAGTTCCTCAAGAGGGATGACGATATCGGGTTCGGCAAGACACTTTTTCAAGTTAGATACATGGAAGGTAGGATGAACGGAGTTCAATTGAGGCGGAAGATTTAAACGATAAGCAACGGTTCCAATACGCTCCAAGATTTCGAAAGGACCAATATACCGCGGATTTAGCTTCCCGCGTTTCCCAAAACGGATTACACCTTTCCAAGGCGCGACTTTTAACATTACTCGGTCACCGACTTGAAATTCAAGATCGTTGCGTCGTTTGTCGGTATAGCTCTTTTGACGACTTCGGGCCGTCCTAAGCCTATCTCGGATTTGAACGATTTTCTCGGTGGTTTCGTGAATGAGTTCGGGTCCGGTGATTTGCACGTCGCCTACCTCGGCCCAACAAAGAGGTGAACGACATTTGCGGCCATATAGCGCTTCAAAAGGTGCGGCTTTAATACTCGCGTGATAACTATTGTTGTAAGAGAACTCGGCGAGAGGTAAGTGCTTGTCCCAAGCTTTTCCGAAATCAACTACGCAAGCTCGTAACATGTCCTCTAAGGTTTGAATTGTACGTTCGCTTTGTCCATCGGTTTGAGGATGATATGCGGTGCTCATGTCTAAACGCGTTCCCAACGCTTCTTGCAATGTACGCCAAAATCTAGAAACAAAACGGCCATCTCGGTCGGAAATAATCGATAAAGGTACACCGTGTCGGGCTACGATCTCCTTAATGTAAAGTTGTGCAAGTTTCTCCATTTTGTCCGTTTCTTTCATGGCCAGGAAGTGTGCGGATTTGGTGAGACGGTCAACAATAACCCAAATGGTATCATAACCGCCCGTCGTTTTTGGTACTTTGGTGATAAAATCCATCGTTATTCTTTCCCACTTCCATTGCGGGATCTCGGGTTGTCGAAGTAGTCCGGACGGTCTTTGGTGTTCGGCTTTGACTTTGGAACATGTCAAACACTTGGAAACATAAGTAGCTACGTCCCTTTTGATGTTCGGCCACCAATATAGCTGTTTAAGGTCGTGGTACATCTTATTGGCACCGGGGTGAATCGAGTATCGTGACTTATGGGCTTCGTCTAAAATAAGGCTTCGTAGGTCCCCATAACTAGGCACCCAAATCCTTCCGGCGTAATATCGGAGTCCGGTCTCCCTAATTTCGAATCGAGAGACGAGAATGTTCAAGAGCTCGTGTGAAAGGTTTTCATCCTTGAGAGCCTCATCTTGGGCTACCCGAATTTGGCTATTAAGGTTTGTGTGGATAGTGATGTTTAAGGCTCGGACACGAAGAGGCACCGCTCTTTCTTTTCGACTTAAGGCATCGGCTACTACATTTGCCTTCCCGGGATGGTAACGAAGCTCGCAATCGTAATCGTTTAAGGTTTCAATCCACCTTCGTTGTCTCATGTTTAGTTGCTTTTGATCGAAAATGTGTTGGAGGCTTTTGTGGTCGGTAAAGATAGTACTCTTGGTCCCGTAAAGATAGTGTCTCCACATTTTAAGTGCAAAGACAACGGCTCCGAGTTCGAGATCATGTGTCGTATAGTTTCGTTCATGAATTTTGAGTTGTCGAGAAGCATAGGCAATGACTTTCGTTCGTTGCATCAATACACACCCAAAACCATGTTTTGAGGCATCGCAATATACAACAAAGTCATCATTGCCTTCGGGAAGTGACAAGATAGGAGCGGTGGTTAGCTTCGTTTTCAAGATTTGGAACGCGGATTCATGTTCGGTCGCCCAAATGAATTTCTTTCCCTTGTGAGTCAATGCGGTTAGAGGACGTGCAACCAAAGAGAAATTTTCGATGAATCTACGATAGTACCCGGCGAGACCCAAAAATTGACGAATGTGAGTAGGAGTAGTAGGAGTCTCCCATTTACTAATGGCTTCGATCTTTGTGGGATCGACTTTAATACCTTGGTCACTTACAACATGACCAAGAAATTGAACTTCCTTTAACCAAAATTCACACTTGGAAAATTTGGCATAGAGTTGTTCTTGTCTTAAAAGTTCAAGCACAAGTCGGAGATGCTGTTCGTGCTCTTCTTCATTTTTAGAATAGATCAATATGTCATCGATGAACACAATAACGAATTTATCGAGATACGGTTTGCACACGCGGTTCATAAGATCCATGAACACCGCCGGTGCGTTAGTGAGACCAAATGGCATGACAAGGAATTCATAACTACCATAACGAGTTCGGAAAGCGGTTTTGGAGACATCTTCCCCCTTAACCCTTAATTGATGATAACCCGAGCGGAGATCGATTTTCGAATATACACAAGACCCTTGTAGTTGATCAAAGAGGTCATCGATGCGAGGAAGAGGATATCGGTTCTTAACCGTCAACTTATTTAGTTCACGATAATCAATGCACATTCGTAGGGATCCGTCTTTCTTTTTAACAAACAAAATCGGAGCGCCCCAAGGTGAATGGCTAGGTTGGATAAAACCACGATCAAGTAGTTCTTGGATTTGACTTTGCAATTCTTGCATTTCAGATGGAGCGAGTCTATATGGTGCACGTGCTACGGGTGCGACTCCCGGAATAAGATCGATTTGGAATTCAACCGGTCGATGAGGTGGAAGACCCGGCAATTCGTCGGGAAATACATCGGAAAAGTCACTAACAATTGGCACATCATCGATATGCTTCTCATCGGACTCGACTTTCTTAACGTGGGCAAGGATCGCAAAACAACCCTTACGGAGTAGTTTTCTAACTTTAAGGCACGAAACGAGATTGAGTCTGGTGCAACTCTTATCGCCATAAACAATCAAAGGTTCACCATTCTCGATAGGAATTCGGATTGCGTTAAGATCACAAAGGATGTGAGATTTCGTTTTGACTAACCAATTCATACCGATTATTACATCAAAGCTTCCTAGTTCCATGGGTATCAAGTCAATTTCAAATTCCTTACCCAAAATGTTTAACGCACACCCCCGGTAATATGTGTCGGCACTTAATAGTTTCCCGTTAGCCACTTCAATGGTATAAGGGGTATCTAATGGAAAAGGTGGAGTGCTAAAAGAATGAGTCAAAGTCTTGGATACAAAGCATTTATCGGCACCCGAATCGAATAAACAGGAGACATAGGAATTGTTGAGAAGAAACGTACCCGTGACTAGTTCAGTGTCATCCCGGGCTTCCTCGGTGTTGATGTTGAAAGCTCGGCCGCGCGTATTGGTGTTATCTTTCCTTTTCGGGCATGCATTTCTATAATGACCCGTTTGACCACATTCGTAACAAGTGCCCGTCTTTGGTGCATTGGGCCACTTTCGAGCAACGGGAGTGGCACTTTTACAATCGTTGGCCTTATGACCAACTCCTTGGCACCGGTGGCAAATTAACTTACTACATTCGCCAAAGTGATGTTTGTTGCATTTGTTGCAAAGAGGTAGGTTCCCGGCATAACCCTTCTTGCCGTCGGAGGTGTAAGGCTTCTTAGCAAAGTTGTTGTTGCTTGATTGGGAGGGTTCCCACTTTCTTTTGTTGCCGCCCGATTTATCCTCGGCCTTAGGTGCCGAAACTACGATTTCGTCAACCGTTTCAATTAGTTGGCGAGCCATGTTCATAGCGGCTTGATGAGTAGTGGGTTTGGATGACATCACCCCTTGTTTGATGCTTTTTGGAAGACCGAGCATGTAGAGCTCAATCCTTTGAGATTCGGGGTTAACAAGATTAGGACACATCAAGGATAGTTCGGCGAAGCGTTGATTATAAGCTTTAAGATCGTTTCCGACCGCTTTCAAAGCTCTTAGTTCTTCCTCAAGCTTTCGGGTTTCTTCACGCGGAAAATATTCAACAATCATCTTTTCCTTTAGATCGGCCCAAGAGAGGGCATGAGCTTCATCGGTACCCACCGATTGAACATAGGTGTTCCACCATGTTAGAGCAATTCCGGAGAAAGTGTGAGTGGAGTATTTGACCTTGTCTTGGTCCCGACAACCGCTTATGCTAAAGACGGCCTCGGTTTGTTCAAACCAACGAGTAAGCACAACCGGTCCCCCGGTTCCATCATAAGTGTGGGGTTTGCACCCCATGAAAGCTTTGTAGGAGCACCCTTCGCTAGAGTTACCGGCTCCTTGGTTGTTGTTGTTGTTGTTGTTGTGGTTGTTATTATTATTATTGTTGGATGAGTGACCGGCCATGGCCGCATCTACGGCGGTGGCTATCATCCGTTCGAGAGCTTGTTCGGGAGTTTCATTGCGGCGTACACGACGAGGAGCCATTGTTCCTTCAAGACACAAGAATATCATTGATTAGTATTCTCAATAATACTAACCGTGATATAGGATAAAGATAAAGAGAAGTTTTTTTTTTTTTTTTTTTTTTTTTTTTTTTTTTTTTTTTTTTCCTCGACTCGCCTTAAATTCTTTATGTCATAATGTCGGAACGTTCATATGAGTCACCGTAATATAATCCCGGAAATTATATTACCCTGATTCATATGTGCATTCGACATTATTCTATAAAGTCAAGGTGGCGTGTCAATCAAAATAAACAACGTGAGATTAAGATGAACTAAGAGTAGATATGAGTAGAAGCGTTCGAGTATAAATGCACAAGTAGTCAAGTAATTCCTACTTCAAGTCTATATGCCGGTTGTAGTCTAGACTCATCAATGTACCCTATGACTCGGGGTTGACACCAATGAACTCTAAATCCCTACAACCAACGCTCTGATACCATCTGTAGCGACCCGACCAAATCATGTTTGACGGCGCCGTCTACTTAGGTCCCGTTACGTGGTCATAAGTCTTTAAGACAAAGTTTGACCAAAATATGTCGCCTTCATTTCAAAATAAAGATTGTTCCCAAAGTTTACAAGAATTGTTCAACCAATAGTTAAGTTACAACGTTATAATACGAATGAAATCTAGGCGACGCGGTTTAAAGTAAAGTCAAAAGACGCTCCATGAAATGCACATATACCCGACATCCAATGCAAGTATCAAATAATGAGCGGAAGCATGTATCATGTATCGTTCAAGGACCTGAGAAAAACATAGAAATCTGTCAACGAAAACGTTGGTGAAATCATAGGTTTAAGTAAGTAAGTACAAGTGAACCACAAGATTTGCATCAAAGAAATAATAGTATACATTCCAAAAGTTTGTTTCACGAGCACCCAATTATCAAAGCTTAACATTCCTTCCATTGTATACCCCATCACTTAGTGCTAGAACAAACACTGATTCTCGAAAATATATTTCATCCGTAGACGGTAGCGAACCGTCAAGGATGAGGGTTGTCAACCCATATGGCCATATAACATAAGTTCTCGCTTACACCCGGCAAGTGTAACTAATGATAATCGAATTGAGGATTTTGTTCTAAACTCGTATGTAGAATGTTTGTTTTCCCGTTCTTGTGTTCACTTAGTTCAAAAGAATCGTTTATGTTTTCTCATCCCAATATAAGTTCAAAAAGAGTAAAAGTGGGACTATGATCTCACCTTGAGTGCACGAGTAGTAAAGTACTTCAACAAGTAAACGTGTGCAAAGAACAATGCTAGTCTTGACCTAAACAATAGGTTGTATCAATAACGGTAAACACGATAGGTCAAAGATGTTCAATTAGTCCTATGGCTCGTTACGACTCGATTATTTAGCATGTGAAATCAAATTGCCAAGTTTCATGCAAGATACAAGTATATAAACAAGTTAGGAAGGTTGCATAATCATTTGGTTAAGTTTGACAAAAAGTCAAACTTTGGTCGGTCAAAGTCAACGAAAGTCAACACGTTCGGGTCGGGTTCCGAACTATTTTTCTGAGGTTTTTAATCATATATGAACATGTTAGAACAAGTCTCATGTGAATCGGAGGTCTAGAACATGGCAAACATTTTTGATAAAATGGAAAAGTTGGACAGAATCTGGACAAGGCAAATGTCGCGCCGCGGCAAGGGGTGTCGCGCCGCGACATAACACATGGTCTGGTGTCAGGTCGTTTTCAAGGTTCAAGTCTTGGTCAAAACTTCAAACAAACGCAAAACGCAAACCGCAAACAATTAGAAGACGTATCTTATACCGTTGGAAAGCTCTTTTGACAAGGAACACAACTAAACACAAATCCTCAAACAAAAACATCATTTACAACAATCGAATTCTCGTCATGTGATCAATAAACGCTCATTTCAAAGCCTCAAGTTCATCAATATGCATTTTAAGTTCCGGGAATCCAATTTACACATATGATATGCCGTTTTGAAGGTAATGAAGCATACATTACAACTAATCACTAACAATTAACATTCCATGGCATTCAAGCATCCAAAAATTCATTTCAAGAACTAGCAAACCCTAGTCAAGCAACACCAAAATCAATAATCACGTTTTTGAAGTTTCTTTGATCAATCTATATATCAACATGAAGCTAATGATGCTAGTAACACTTTTAAAACATCAACTTTCAACATCTAACAACATATGATCATCCAAAATTCAAGAACAACACACCAAAATTCAAGTTCATGCTAGTTACACTAAAACAACGAGATCGAGCATATAAATCATATATTCATGTTAGACTTGAGCCATAGACACTAATTAACACTTTTATAAGTTAAAAACATCAAGAACACAAAATCTAGTGATTTTAGAAAGTTACCCAAATGAGATGAAGTTGGTACCAAAATGAAGAGGATGAAGAGAGGATCACGAATATGTAATTTATTTGGTTGCTAGCTCCCTAATCCGGATTTAGATGATGAATGAATGAGAAAGGAAATTGGGTGTGTGTGTTCTTGCTAGAGAGAAAGAGAGAGAGATGAAGATGAAATGAATGGGTGAAAGGGGTTTGACCCTTTGACCTAGTCAAGGGTTTGATCCCTTGTCAAGTTTAGTCCCTCAACTTTCGCTCGGGTGCGGGAATTACCTAAACGAGATAATTTAAAACGCGTATCAACGGGAGATGTTATAAACATATAACGGATTTTATATTAGTATAACGGAAAAATAAATGGAAAAAGGCGGGATGTTACAATAATTTGGTGAATGCAACGTTTCCTTGATAATTATGCCATGTAAGACTCCATGCACATAGCTTGTCTAACATATAAGCAAACAGCGGAAGACTTCTAGGGAACTTGAGAATAAACATGCTAACAAGTGTCAACACAAAGGTTGGTGAGTTCATAGTTTTAGTGTTTCGCGTAATCTGTATATAAAGGTGGATCACAAGATTTCAGTTGTTTCATCCAGAAACGTTTATTAAAATATTCTACAAAACAGAGCACCCTGGTAACTAAGCTTTAACGTTATAATGATAAATACCCCATTCGTTTTAATACACGCAAACCAACGTGTCCTAAACTCAAATAACACACGTCCGTTAAAAGGCTAGCGCTCTAGCTTAGACGGGGATGTCAAGCCCTATGGATCCATATACTATTATTCGCGCCCACCAGTCCATATCCTATGTACTGGCAGTTACTAGTTACCAAAGCTAAGGGATTTTCGGTTCAAACTCAGTGTAGAATTAAGTATGTACTTGTATCCATTGCGTTTAAAATAAATTGCATGTATTCTCGGCCCAAAAATATATATTGCAAAAGCAATTAAAAAGGGAGCAATGAAACTCACCTTAGCAGCATATAAAGTCGTTCACCAAAATGTGACCGAAACTCGGAATGCAAAATTAACCGTAGATCTCAACCTAGAGAACATATGTTGGTCAATAAATGTCTATCAAGCTAGATCTGGTCATAGTGTATCACAATCCTAATGCTCGAGATCGACATACAAAAGTTATCCAAAGTCGTTTCAAAAAGTCAATTTTGACAATAGTTCAACAAAACGATAAGTGCTTTATATAAGAATTCATTTACTCGGCTGGTAATATTTAAAAATCCATTTTATCAATCTCGTAAACAAGTTGTTTAAATCTTAATTGCAGATTCAAAAGAAATTTGAATTAACGTCAATCATAATTCAGTTGATCATATCTTTTAATCCGTTCATCGAAACTATTCGATATCTAAATGAAAAGTTATTGATTTTTCGCCAGCTTTCCAAAAACATGCATATCATATACCTTTTATCAGTAATATATGTATTTAATTCATGATTCATCGTAAACTGTTTAACGACGAAATTTAGCATACAAGCATGCACAAATATATATATACTCGAGCACTAGACATGGATACATAATTAATATATAAAAGATAAAATATGAGTGCTTACGTATCAATATTGAGATTCAATATTGTAGGACAGTACGTAGACTTAACAGAGATGATAAACACTAGGTTTGACTTGCGAACAATACCCACGAAGATTACCCATAACCTCCATAGCTATAACCCATAATTTTCTTAGTTCTATCCCGCTCGAAAACCCATTTTGAAGGTGACACGCTCATAACCTCGTCGTAGTATTTTATGTATAATACTAATTAATAATACTAATAATAATAAGATTACTAATAATATTAATCTTAATAATAATAATAATAATAATAATAATATTAATAATAATAATAATAATAATAATAATAATAATAATAATATAAATACTTACGGAGTAATATTAAGAGTGTGAGAAAAACAGAACTGAAATCGTGCAATTTATAGAACCTTTTCTGAAAAAACACCTCATGCGATCGCATGGGATTTGTGCTTCAAGGCCATACGATCGCATGACCCTCTGATCCAGCTCACAAACTTTTGTTTTCTTGTTTGTCGACATATTTATTTATTAATATATAATATATATAATTTATATTAAATAATTATATATTATATTATATTCTCGTGCATAGTTGACTTGAAATTTTAGTTCCGATGTCTCGTACGTTGTCACTCGACTTATGCCCCGGTTTCGATTTCTCGAACGCATTTTCGTATGCTTAGAAAACTATCACTTTACGTTTCGTGACTCGTACCTTTGTCAAAATATAGTCTTAAATTATCAATAAACTATACCACTCAAAGTATATCTTAATCTTTCGAGTGTTTTGGTCATTTACTTCTATAAATCATTGTCTCGTTATTTATTAATATAATAGTATTTATTAAACGTTTCATAACCAAGTTAATATCTATTCTTAATATTTATAAACACTTTTTAAAATACATATCGCAATTTATTCATATATCTAATTCTAACAGTTAATATTCCTTATTATTGTATGTGTCCAAATTACGTTATTTAAACAAACACTTTACCATTTATTCCGAATACCGTTAAACATGAATGATTTCCCAAATCAACGCGGAATTCACAACAGAAACTCGTAATAATATTATAATTCTTAAGGGACTCAATAAATATCTTTTAATTCAATCGATTGGCATAATCTTTTAACTCAGTAGTTAAATATATCAATTAGATATTCAAACCAACAAGTTTAATGCACAATACCGTATACTCAACACTTTGTTACGTTTTCAAGTTATAGTATATGTATCTATTTACATATAATTGTTCGCGAATCATTGAGAACAATCGAAGGGTAATTGAATAGTTCAAAAGTTTTGAGATTCAGTTTAACAGACTTTGCTTATCGTGTCAGAAATAATAAACCATATCGAGAATTTGGTTTAGAATAAGTCAAAATTTTCCGGGTCATCACAGCTTATCATCCTTAAAGTCTAGACACGTCTTACTGCCTCTATTGCATAGACAGTATATAGATAAATTCATATCTTAGCGTATCTGTTATTGTTACCTTTACCTGACAGCTTCCGTAGATTTCTCCGTAACTTATAGGATTTTAATATTATATATGCATATGTAAATTATGTATTGCAGGGTACTAATCTACATCCTATAATCTATTTCTTATCAAAAATACTTCATCTGATCGTACGAGATGAATCCCTTAACCAGTTCGAGTCCCTCAGATTCCAATAGCTATTCCGATATGGATTTCCACTCGAGCTCCGAAAGCAGTGTAACTGGAATGGATCAACCACTTAGCCATCTTCTATTTTGGATGAAATGAGGATGGGTTCGTAATCTACTTAATCAATGGAAATGCAAAGAAGGCAATCCCTTTCACCAACCGAATTCACCTCTTGGCGATGAACCTGAAGCACTTATCGGCGAACCTATCTGAAACACCATTTTCAACCTCATTTCTGGAGTAGCTCGACACGACTATATTCTATCTAAAATTCTAAACCTTATTCATTCGCTCGTTCCGACCGACAATCATCCCAGAATAATAGAAAAAGTCAACGAACTTCGTGCTCGAGTAATCAATCCGAAGAATATGGTGCAAAATTTACCAGCTTCAACAACATCACCGGCACCAACAGTACCATCAATAACAGCACCAGTACCATCAACAACACACGCCTCAACATCTCATTCTGTACCTCGAGTATAATCACCATTCTACGTATCGATCTACATCAATTACCTTCGTTCTTCATGGCGATTATGTAATCTCTAAAGTCTTAGAGATTATTTATTCTAGCTCAAACCGAAAAGCAAATGAGATTAATATATCATATTAACTCATTAAATCCATGATTAAATCTGAAGAAAATATATATGTATATATATTTTCATAAAGTTTGTAATTAAAAGTTCTTTTGTATAAACAGTTAATAGTGAAAATATTTTAACGGGTAGGTAATACCTGAGGAATATTTAGATTTCACATTAATAAGTTACACTGTACATTCTTCAAATCTGATTCAACAATCATTTACTATCCTACTTACAACCACAGATATACGTATCCGTTCACCAAAGAATAACCATTTTCATTCAAATTTAATTTCATATTCGGATTTTGACCGATCAAAATCCAAGTCAAGATTTAACAGAAGACATCACTTTTAGATTCCTACATCTTCAAAGCCATACTTTGAATTCAAAACTGTGCCAGATCCATTGGCGTGTTATTACCGAAAATAACTTTACAATACCTTTCCAAAATTAGCCAATTTTGTCACAGCTCCAGCAAATCAACTTCGACTTTCATTTGGATTAGCCTTATTATAACTTTGATATAAAAGTTTGCCACTTGATTTCGTCCTAAACAATCATTCATATCTTGACGATTACCATTAGTGTTTAATCATCTAAAAACACAATTCTTTTGAAACCACCTCAGATTGATAACTGATGATTCAGATATGGTATCATTAAATGCAGAGGAAACAGCAAAACTATAGATGGTCAAATCGCCAAAAGTTTGATGATAAAGAATTGAGTGTTGGGAACGCTCGATAGAAAATTTGATACTGAAAAACGGATTGAACTAACCATGAAAGAGACCAAGGACAAATACAAGGATCAAACCCTATATTCAAAGAATCCAGGTAATTCTGGATCCGATGAAATCTTTAGAGAAAATCTTGCTCCCAAGTCATGTTAAAATCTTGCGGAAAATTTTTCTTCATCAACCTTCGAACTTAGAGATTCCAAAATATCATCATAAATATCTTCGATATTTATGAGGATATTTTCATAAATATTCTAGTCCGAAATTATCTACCTCTTCGTGTTTTCTGTATTCCATTATATTGGAAACTTCTGTAAAATGTAAGTATAAATTATGAATGAATTGTGGAGAAGTGTTGGGAATTAAAGCATGGATTAGTAAAATATAATGACACTTGGCCAACGTGATTATATTACAGTAAGTCATGCTAAGTTTTCTAATGGAATGTGATAAAGGTTCACAGATCTTACCCTCATCATGTGCCATGTTACATAACTCTGTCATTCTACTTAACCTCCGAACATATCAAGAAAATATATTCTTGATAGTTCTATCTTCTGTAATTCTAGTAATTTGAAAATCAAATCGTGCTATTACATTTCCTTTCTGCTTAGAATCTTAGTTATGTTCTTTCAAACTTCATACCTACAAATCGAGATGTCTTGATTGCTTTACTTAAGGTCAAGAACCAAAGCTGGATTAAACATTTTCACAATCTTTGAAAGTATGAATTGAGAAAGTATTGGAGTGGTGAAAATAGTGGAACGGAAGAGGTAAATTTATAGCGAAATATCAGACAGAGTAATATAGGCAGATCATCGCATTTAATTAAAGAGATCTTAATTTCTTTATTCATCAAAGAATCAAATCTTATAAATTTTGAAGATTTTCTTTAAATTCCTTGAATTCCGTAATTCAACCATGACTAATTAAAAGTTATGATGAAACTTGTCTGTCTCATTTCACTATTTAGTGATAGCTTCATTCGTACTCTTCGAGTAATTGAATTGTCTTATTCATATTACTCGATGATAACAAAACTCTATTTATCAACTCATAATAGTCATGAAAACATTTTTATTGTTAACCATGACACCTCGATCAAATTTCGGGACGAAATTTTTTTAACGGGTAGGTACTGTGACGACCCGGAAAATTTCGACTAATTTTAAACCAAACTCTCGATACGATTTAATATTGTTGACACGATAAGCAAAGTCCGATAGGTTGAGTCTCAAAATTGTTGAACTATTTCCATACAAGCATTTAACCCTGACTATTCCCGACGATTCACGAACAATTATTTGTAAATAAATATGTATATATATTTATATAAATGTAAGTACATATAATAATTGGAGCTAATGAAATATAAATAATTAAGTTGTTATATTAATGTTATTACTTTCATTATTATTATTAGTATTAATATCAGTATTATCAATATCATTATATACATATAATATATATATGAACTTGGATACATTTAATTACTAATATTATTGTTATTATTATTAACATCATTATTATGATAATTAGTAGTAAAATTATGATTTTTATTATTATTGAGATTAATAATATCATTTTTTTATTACCATATTCATTAAAATCATTATCATTATTATGAAAATAATACAATTTGTTAATATTATCTTTAATAATATCATTATAATCATTATTATAACTATTAGTAACATCATTCTAAATACTATTATTATTATTATGATAATTATTATTAACAGTACTATTATATTATTATTATTTATTATTAATAAAATTATTATTATTAATATTAATTATATATATAAAAAAATATAAATAAATAAATAAATAAAATATCAGGAAGAGGAATCCAATCTGTTTTCCATCTCAATCTACTTTACTCAAATTTTGTTTGAATTGGTTAGAAATCTACATCAATTAAATTGTACGAATCTGTTTAATGTTATTCTACATATTTCTTCTAATGAGTGATTCCTCCTATCTGCAAAAGTACACCAGTCGATCTCAATCCACACAAACTAACAAGAGTCTGTTTCCTGTCACTACCATTTTCCATCTGTCTTTAACTTCATCCTCTGTTACTGATTGATAAATCTGTTGACAACATCACAAAACAACAATCGATCAAAGTTTACAATGAAAACAAAAAGGAGTACGATTCAGTTTCATATCCCCATCAACACTGTAATCAAATTTGTTTCTGTCTCCAATTTGTTACACGTTCCAATCAAATTGCAATACAAACAAAATCAACCAATTCATGTTCCTACATCCAGTGTATACTCACATTCTATATAAACTTCAACTGCTAAATTTGAATGGAAAAACAGAAAAATACATAAACAACTTACCACCCTCTTGAAGTTTTATTCGATCACCACCATTATGAATCCTTGCTCGACTACACATCTTCTGTTTCTTCTTCAAGTCACCACAACATAAACCCACTTCGGTTTTGTTGCTACCATCGCCAAAGAATAAAATCATCATAACTCAACAATATCACCACCCTTATCAAACAACAATTCAAATTTTCTTTTACTTGATAGTTACTCGTGGGACACCAACATAAAACAAATAACTATCACAAACCCATTTAAATTATTTCGGTTGCATACTAATTGAACAAACACCACTTTTATTTCCGTTTCACGTTACACGAAGATCTTCTTCTGCTTCCCGTTTCTATTCCAGTGAACCATAAAACCGCCACCTCTTTACTTTCATCTCCTCCTTCGTGAACAACCGAACGAAACACCTTCAAACATTGTTGCTGCTACTATTTTTCTTTTCTGTTTCAATTCAGGTACACGTCGACAATAATCACCACTTTCCTCCACCATGTAACCACCATAAATTATCATGATTGTGCTACTATAACCCGTTTTATGATTTGATCGAATGAGGCTGTTGCGATAAATCTGTTTCTGTTTTAAACGCCTTCTTATTGTTCCCATTCCATAACCGAAAATAAAACGCACAATCCTTATATAAAATAAAAAGGAACGCAGTCCACACAAAGTATTATATTACAAAGAGATAAAGGTTTATGTGGGGTTAGCCGACACTTTTGGGCATGATTGGCGTGTAATTATATTTTCTTTTTGTATAATGACAAATAAAAGAAGAATAGATTTAGGATGTTGATAGAAGGGTTAACAGAGGGGTCACGTAGAGATTTTCCTTCTTTTCTTCCTTGGATCCTAAATCCCATAACTGTATCACTAACCGATACATATAAATATATATCTGTTTCTATAATAGGGGTCGTAGTATGTGGGCTGCCATTGAATTATTAATGGGTTACCAATTTGGGCTGCCATTGAGTCAGGTTAAAAACCAACTAGAATTCTATTCATTTACTGCTACTAAGCTACTCGCTGGTTCCCTTTCTTTTTCGATTCTATCTCTTTTCTGCTAAACCAACGATGAAGTGATGATATGCATATTGAAGATGGGGATATATAATGATACATAGATATGTATTGGTAATTCGATTGATGATGATGATTAGGATGATGATACGGTTATTATGATGTACGAAAGTGATGATGATTGAATAAGGTTAGGAAGATGATGATAATAATTAGGTTATGATGATGATAGTTAAGATTATGATAGATGATTTTGCCTCATGATGATGATTATAATGATGGTTATGGTGATAACGATATTAAGATGATAATAGATAAGAATAGACGATACATAATAATGATGATGATGATGATGCTTTGATGACAACAGCCGATGATAGAATGATGATGATAATGTTAAGTTAAATCGAACGATTAAAAGATGATGATATTATTCACGATGCCATTATAAACATATGATGATGAGGATGAACCAAAATAATCAAGTTGTTCGCGGCTGTCACCAGGGATCGATGCAGTTATAGGTTTATATATTGGGCTAATTAGATGAGTACTAACTTGGGCCTTTTATACTTTCGTAGTTGGGCTCCAAAAATTGAATCAGTTTTTTTTATTAAATTGGGCTGTTATTGGGCTTCAAAAGTAACAAGGTATTGGGCCAAAGTAGATGAGTTAGATTATAGGCTTGAAAATGATACAATGAGGTTGATTAGGAGTTCACTGTGTCGAAAACTGTCTTCCTATAGCAGCAGCCACTATTTGATATTTAGGCTTGTTAAATTTGATATATGGACTTCAATTAGATCTATATGTTGGGCCGAATTCATAGGATAAAAGAATTAAGAGTGTAAATTAAAATAGAAAGTGTTGAGCAGTTCAATGGTTGAGCTTGGGTGTACTTATTCAAGAGGTCGCGGGTTCAAACCTGGACTTGGGCATTTTTTAAGGACTACTCATTTGAGGTAGTTTACTTACTACTCATTATTATTATTATTATTATTATTATTATTATTATTATTATTATTATTATTATTATTATTATTATTATTATTATTATTATTATTATTATTATTATTATTATTATTATTATTATTATTATTATTATTATCATTATTATTATTATTATTATTATTATTATTATTATTATTATTATTATTATTATTATTATTATTATTATTATTATTATTATTATTATTATTATTAACATTATTTTATCAAATAAATATTAGATACATAAAAATATATATTTGATACATAATATAATTATATTAGTATTACATAAGATTATAGAATGAAAATAATGACATTAATTATATAAATATTACCTATAACAAATTATTGATTTTTGATATAATACTAACTACTTGTACACATATGTTAATATAACTATAAATATTAATTATTTTACAAAATAAATATATGTAACACATAATTGAAGATATAATATATATCTTAAATAAAATTGAGAATGATTATTATATAATTAAAATACTTAATTAAATAGCACATAATTAATAAATGGAATTATGTGATTATATATTTAATATATATTACTGATATAGGTTCGTGAATCCGAGGCCAACCCTGCATTGTTTAGTTCCGTCGTATGCATATTTTTACTACAAAATATCGTATAGTGAGTTCATTTGATTCCCTTTTACTCTTTACATTTTTGGGACTGAGAATACATGCGCTACTTTTACAACTGCTTTATTAAATACTTTTGAAATACATTTTGAACTGCAAATACATGAAATGCTTTTATAAATGTTTGACGAGATAGACACAAGCAAAACATTCCTCGAATGAATTATGTGGACGTGATAATTGCCACCATTGAATTATGTGGACGTGATAATTGCCACAATTGATATGAATATTTTTCCCCTGATTATTATTGCTTGGTAACCTTAGAATTAGGGAACATCACTAATTTTGAGAATTAGTGCACGCCTAATTGACGCGAATCCTAAAGGTAGCTACCGGGTTTAACACCCCCACCCAGAATGTTCACTAGACAGAAGGGCTAGTAGGTGTGGTGTTTAGTACTTCGAAGTTTATATGATTATTATACAGACGAGATGTTCTGTTTTGTGGATATTATTATGCGCATTATATGTTAAGGTCGGTTACCAAGCCAAACTATGAAAGAAATGAAAAGTGAATGTTATGTATCGAGAGAATGATTTTATACACAGGTTATGTGTATGTTATTTTTGTGCACGAGATATGTGTACGGTTACTAAGATTTATGAAAGATGATTTCGTACACGAGAAAGGTGTACTGTATTTAAAAGATATCGCATGTACATTACAGGTGGGTATAGGATTCGGGCCCATTTGTACCATGCAGCATTTAAATCTTGTGGTCTATCAAAATGATGAATTTTATTGTTTTATGATAAACCTATGAACTCGCCAACCTTTTGGTGACACTTGAAAACATGTTTATTCTCAGGTATGAAAGAAATCTTCCGCTGTGCATTTGCTCATATTAGAGATATTACTTGGAGTCATTCATGACATATTTCAAAATACGTTGCATTCGAGTCGTCGAGTTCATCAAGATTATTATTAAGTCAATCATAGTTGGAGGTATTATGAAATAGTATGCTTGTCGTCAACTTTCGATATAAAGAAAGTTTGTCTTTTAAAAACGAATGTAATGTTTGTAAAATGTATCATATAGAGGTCAATTACCTCGTGATGTAATCAACTATTGTGATTCGTTTATGTTGTATATGAACGAGGCATTTCATCCGGGTCGTCACAAATAATATTATTATAATCATGTTAATGATAATAACGGTGATAATAATATTGTTGTTATTAATAATACTAATAATATTCATAAAATGATAATTTTAATGTATACATTTTCTAACAAATATGATAATCCTAATAATAACGATACTTTTTAATATTCTTGATAATAATAATAATAATAATTTTATTAATAATACTAAAATGATAATAATAATGATATTTTATAATAATAATGATATTTCTATTAAAAATGATAATTTTAATAAAAATGATAGTTTTAATATAAATGATATTTTTAATAATAATAATGATAAAAATAATGAAATCGATATTTTTCTCTTAAATCAATATCTTACAATATTTTAATTTCATCATGATACTCATACTCATTATTTTCAAATCGATTTGTTTACTAGTTTTTAGTCCTCTTTTATATCGCATTCATAATAATGATAATAATAGTAATCATAATAATTAGATGATACTAATATTAGTTTTAATGATAATTATACTAATAATAATAAATATAATAATAATATTAATGATAATACTAATAATAATAATAATAATAATAATAATAATAATAATAATAATAATAATAATAATAATAGTAATAATAATAATAATAATAATAATATTAATATTAATATTAACAATAACGATAGTAATAATAATAACAATAAAAATTTTTAATGATAATATTTATACTAATAATGATAATGATAATAATAATAATTATTATTATTATTAGATAATAATAATAACGACGATAATAACGACGATAGTAATAATAATAATAATAATCATTTTAACAATAATACTTAAAATTATAGATAATTTAATTGACTATATCTTTTAATCAGTTCATCGAAACCATACGCTTTCTAAATGAAAAGTTATTAATTTTTCGCTAGCTTTCCAACGACATGCATATCATATACCTTATCTCAGTAGCATATGTATCAAATTCATAATTCATCAAAACTATCTAACGACGAAATTAAGCATACAAGAATGCATAATCATATATACTCAAGCACTAGTCAGGGATACACTATTAATATATAAAAGATAGGATATGAATGCTCACGTATCAATATTGTGATTCAATATTGCAGGAAAGTACGTAGACGCAACGGAGATTATAAACACTAGTTTGACCTTACGAGCATACCCCCGAACAATACCCATAACCTCCTAGCTATAACCCATAATTTCCTTAGCTCTAACCCATTTGAAAACCCGTTTCATAAACACGCGAGCAGAACCTCGTCGTAGTATTTTATATATAATAATTATAATAATACTCCTAACTATAAGATTAATAATAATCTTAATCTTAATAATAATAAAATTAATAATTTAAATAAAATAAATGACATACAGAGTAATATAGATAGAGAGAAGTGAATTATGAATCATAAAATGAGAACGATCGAGCTTTTAAGCATATTTGCCCACCTAACCCCCATGCGATCGCATGGGGTTCATGTGTTAGAGCCATGCGATCGCATGGGCTCAAATGCCAGCTCATGTTCGATCAAAACTCCTGCCGACACTCTTTTATTATTATTATATATATATATTATATTTAATTTATATAATTATTTATATATTATATTAAATTCTTGTTCATAGTTGATTTGTAAATTTAGTTTCGATAATTCGTACGTTGACGCTCGACTCATGTCCCGGTTTCGGTTTCTCGAACGTCCTTTCGTACGTTTAGAAAACTTGCACTTTACGTTACGCGACGTGTAACTTTATCAATAAGTAGACTTAATCATCTATAGACTATATTACTCAAAGTATAACCTTTACATTTGAGTGTTGTGATCATCTGCTTCTATAAATCAATGTCTTGTTGATTATCAAAATATATTATTTTAAATCAAACGTTTTATGACCAAGTTAATATTATATTTTATTACTTTGTAAAATATAAATATATTTTCATTTTGGTAATAAATTTGTACATATTATATATAGTTGAAATATTTATTTTATAATATTTAGTTTTTCAAACTCAATTATATTTCAAAGTTTATTTTAAAGTCGTTTAAATAATAGAAATTAATATAACACATCACGTTTACACTTTAAAGCTTAAATTGATAAAATTCCTTTATGTGCCAAAGTTTATTTTAATTTCTCAAATGTTCTAATTAACATAATTAAATATTAATTGAATCAAATAAACTAGTGTTACTATCGTTTACTAAACTAATTTGAAATCATATACATTCAATATTCATAAACACATTTTAAATACACGTTGCGAGTTATTTATATATTTAATTCAAATAATAGATAATCCAACATATTGTATATAATCCAATTATGTTATTTAAACAAAACCTTTTAATATTCTAATGAATCGAAAAACGTTTCTGCACGTTTGAGAATAGATCAATCAAATATTATGAATTTCAGTTCTCCATTAACTTTTGTCTAATTTTCGTTATTTGACACTTTGTTCTCATATGTAGATTACTTTACCAATTATTCCGAATACCGTTAAAAAGGAATGATTTCTCAAATCAATGTGGACCTCGTAACAGAGACTCGTAACAATATCATAATCCTTAAGAGACTTGATAAGTATCTTTTAATTCAATCATTTGACATTATCTTTTAACTTTGATTGTTTCAACGTATCAAATAAATATGGAAACCAATAAGTTCAATGTATGGTATTATACACGTAATACTTTGTTAACGTTTTCCATTAATATATATATATATATATATATATATATATATATATATGTATATATATATATGTATATATATATATATATATATACATACATATCCATATACATATAAATGTTCGTGAATCGTTAAGCACAGTCAAAGGGTAGTTGATTACATGAATATAGTTTCAAAATTTTTGAGACTCAACATTACAGACTTTGCTTATCGTGTCGAAAACATATAAAGATTAAGTTTAAATTTGGTTGGAAATTTCTGGGTCGTCACACAATGGTATTTATCGGAGTAGGTTCTTGGCGAATTGCATTCACAGTTTGAGTGACAAAAGTAGGTAGCATACTTGTCAGAGCTTGATTTATTGCTGACAAGATATTAGGTTCCACTTCATTCTCATTTGATCTTGAAATGCGATGACAAGTTCTTCTTCGAACATCACGACGAGAGTTTCTTCTCAAGGCGTTGCGAAAAGGAGGCATCTCTATAAATGAAATGAAAAGAATAAGGAAGCTTCAAACGAATAACAAATAAGAAACAAGGAACGAATGAGTGGAACTAAAATCAATTGAACTATATTAAAGACGGAAACTTAGCCCTTATCCTTACCCATCTCACAGGTCACGGTTACTATTTTTCAACATGAAAGAACCTAAGCTCTGATACCATTAGATGTAACACCCCAACTTGGCAATGAATTTAAATGTTAAAAATTTATAAATAACTTAAATTACCGATAATTCTTAAATTTCATAAAATTAAATAAATCCAAAACAACCATAATTTTGTCGATAAAATAAATAAAATCTTGCTCAAATTTAATTGAAAATAAAATTCTTAAAAGATAATCTTCAAGTTCTTGTCCCTCTCACACTCCCCGTATCAACCCTGATTACCTGTCGTAGGAGAAGAAAAAAAAACTACGACTGAGCCAAATGTCCAGTGAACGGATAATATATATATATATATATATATATATATATATATATATATATATATATATATATATATATATATATATATATATATATATATATATATATATATATATAGGAGCAGGTTCAAACGAGAACCACTAAAAAAGTGAGAACTGCGAGAACTATTTAATTCAATAGTTTTTATGCGTTTAAATGCAACAAATTATATGCAAATGTTAATTAATGCTCATATCATTAACAAACATATATTCATTAGCTCAAATTACATGTTGAATTGTTAATTATATGAAACTGTTCACATGTTCAGAAACAAATATACACATGTGAACGAGAAACTATATATTTAATTATATGGGTAAAATAAAAGTGTTTTCAATTATTTTATGTTCATTCATACTCTTCATCAAGGTTTATGTGTGATTCAATCTAGTTATATGTGAAAATATTTATAAATCAAAAGTTCTCGCAGTTCTCGTTTTTTTTATGGTTCTCGTTTGAACGTTTGGCTATATATATATATATATATATATATATATATATATATATATATATATATATATATATATATATATATATATATATATATATATATATAATAACAAACACAATATAAGAAGTCAATAAATATAATTTTTTTCTTTAAACACACGTAGCTATGATGCAAAAAAATATATTTTCAAACAAGATCTTAAAATAGTATTTTCAAATAAACCAAACTAAATAACATAAAGCAGAAAAAAATCCATAGTTTCGAAAGTGTCATATCGAGCTCCTACAAAACGCATACGTTTGCATGTCAAATCACAAGGACCAACATACAACCGCCAGATAATTTGTACATAGGACCTGCAGATCCAGATGTACCCTACCAATGTGCACCCTACAATGTGAGATGGTGTGCAGGCACGACACAACCACTCACCCTACCGAATCCAAACGAATCAAATGGTCACACATAATGTCACATCCCCGGTACCCCCAAAAGATGTGATTAATAGCTTGAAATAACTCAAATCAAAATCATATAAAACCTGACCAAAAGTAGTTTCATAAAACCTTAATGGTAGAATAAGCCATAAACAAAACGAATTGCCTTGAAGTATAAATAAGCTTTTTACGTACATAAACGAAGCACATAAATTCATAAATCGGGTAGCAGAATGAATTGATAGGAATTAAAAGATATTTAATTATTTATAACTAAAGAATCCGTACCTGAGATTGAACTTACGTAGCACAACTAGGAATAAATTTATTAATCACAAGTCTTGATCTGAACGAACATAGGAAAGAAGAGCCGATATCTATTCGTGGGGGTTTATCAATGGTAATTAACCCGTGGTTTATTTATATGAAAGATAATAATTTATTTATATTGAAAATAATTTACTCCGATTATTTTTATCATCTATGAGTCCTACGAAATTTTAGGTACAAGATACACAATGGTGAGTTGTCAACTTAGTCCATATCCATATCCTAAACTAATTAATCACACAATTATCGTAATATGGATCTACAATTTCTCTACACAATAATAGTCATATATTTCAATAATAATAAAAGATTATTATTACTCTAGTTCAAATTTTACCAACCTTACATTCAAATAAGATAATCATAATTTTATTAAACTACTTTTTTTTATTGCAACGTATGTATGTATATGATAATTTAGTTGTATTTACAAACATGTTATATTAACGATTTGATTTATAAGATAATAAAAATCTATTTAATGATTATTAATTTATTCACACAATTAATTGTTCAAATTTTAGGGCATTACAATAATAATGGTATAATATATGAATGACTATGTACAATCTTATGATATAACAACCTATTACTATATGTACAATATTTGAAACATTATCTACAACGTTATGATAAAACACCCTCATGAGCATTTGTACAATATTTGAATCATTATGTACAACCTTATAATAAAACACCCTCATGACAATATGTACAAACTTTAAAATAAATTTGTCAATATTTTACAAAACACTCAATAAAAACATATACAAACTATATTGTACAACCTTCATATAATAATTGTATATTAATTTTTTCCTAAAAAAAATCAAGAGTAATTTGTTATTATTAATAATAATTATTAAAAATATAAATACTCAAATTTTAAGCAAACTTTATTATTATTATTATTATCTATTATAATTATAAGTATAATTATAATTATAATTATAATTTTTATATTATTATTATTCAAATATAGATTTTTTACGTGATTAATTACGTTACATATGTATGCGAGATATATGTCTTAATAAAAGGTTGTAATGTAGGCTTTTAAACCATGAATAATAGTAATTGTGATGAAAATTGAAAGAAAGTGGTGAAAGAATAAATGTAGTTCATTTATTCTAACCAAGTTAAGTACATCAATATGGTTGTAAAAATGACGAGAAGTTTCTTATTTGGAACCTTTGGTTCCACAGGTCATTAACTAAAAGACTCTAACATTTATATTCACTTACTACCTAAAATATGTCATTAAACTGTTTCATTTAAACAAACTCGTTGTTCTACGGGTCATTTCACTAGTTTTTAATATACTGATATGAACTACAAAGATATGACTGAAACATATGGTTTTATTCAAGCGATGTCATTAGGTCGCAAGACGTTTAGAATCAGCTGATCAAAGTAGCAAACAATGGTTTATTATTTATATTTTGCGGGGCCTAAATTTACTTTTGACTTTCTAATGGTACAAGGTGTAAGTTAACCTAGGTTCGTGTTTTTAAATGGTTTAACGAATTGAAGATCAAGTGGATAATTGTCTTTGGTTAAATTACCTGAGTAAAAGATAGTAGTCTGTTTTAAACTAATATTCCTAAATGCGGAAAAGTAAATAAAGTGGAAGGATATCCAGAGTATGCATATCAAGGAAATGTTGACCAAGATATTAGTTTGGGCTAGGGGAAGGTAATTATGTTGATGTAAAAGCTATGATTGGAATGGTGTAGATCTGGTTGGATGAGCCAATTACACAGACATACTTATCTCTAGACTCTCAGAGTTCTCGTTGAGTAGTGAGAAGCATGTCACTTGGTTATATAATTGAAAGGTAACTATACCTCAGAGGTTATCCTCAGTATAGCACTAGGTTTATTAGTGAGTTGGGTTCTAATCCTAACCCTCGTTATCAGTTTAGTTAACTGAATAACAACGTGCCATGTTGATTGAACACTGATTACAAACGGAAGGAGTCCGTCGGGTTAAGTTGACAAAACCTTATATGAAAACTAACAATCATTTCATCATACTAATGAGATCATATCAAATCAAACATTATATATCATTACAGTTGATATACTGATAGTAAAGCAAATATAAACCTAGCAGATACCTAAACAGTTGATATGACTTAATCCTAGGGCAACAATTAAACAAGAACATGCAATAGGTTTAGATCATACAGTTAAGGCACTAGCTAGATCTTAACAGCTCCTAAGAGGTCTCCTTGGAACATTCAATAGGCATTGTAGGTCATTAATGTCTCAATTCCTAAGTTCAGTGTCCTAAAAGCGCATTAGATGCCTCTCGGGAACTCCGGCCATACTGAGTTCATAGAATCATCAGATATAGTATAACCAGAGGTCTTAATCCTATGAAGTAGCTAAGTTCATATAGGTGGACAAGTCCTGATCACAACCTAGGTTGGTCAATCCTTAAGATGCTAGCATACAAATCTATCAGACTCACAAGTTCAGCATAACAATAGTAACCATACTAATTTAACATAACTACGCTAACCCAAACTTCTATCATGGCAACATACAGATTAATTAAGCTAACGTGGTAATATCAGAATGCATTATTAAACATAAATGGTTACAAAACATGTTTAATACAAAAGACAAGCGTTTCGGATAAAAACCTGAGAAGGCCAAAGAAATCTGTCCAAGATCGCAGGGACTCGCCGGGATATCCTCCGGAAAATAAAAACTAAGCTAGCTACTACTAAAAACTAACTAAAAAGCTTGAAAATATAATGTGAAGTACAAATTGAGTGTGTGTTGAAATGAATGGAAAGAGCCCTTTAAATAGACTTGGAATTTGCCAACAAACGGCTGGCAGGCCGTTTGCTGAACCCGTTTGATCAGATCACCTGTTTGCTGTGCCCGTTTGCTCAACCCGTGTGGCAAGCCGTTTGCCATAGTGGCAGGCCATTTGGTAGCCTGTTTGGTGCCCTGGTCAGCCTGTTTCCTAGATCGTAACTTGACTTTCACCGTTTTCGCTCTACATTCGTCGTTTTAGCTCTGTTTTACTTTATTCTTTTTGCATCTCCTTCGTAATTACTTAATCTACAAAATCAACCGATAAAGCAATTATTTTTGTGATAAAGTTTGGAACTTTATAGATTTAGGGCTTAATATTGGGGGTAAAAACGTGACTTTTTGGCCGATATTACTCCAATAATAGTTTACTAATCAATCACATATTTGAAAATATTCATTCATTATACGACTAGTTTTAATTTTAATGTAGTTGGTTGAAGGTGCAGTTATTTTTGGTTGGTCAAAGATAATGGGTTGTTGCTTGGCACGTGGAAGGTAATTGGTTGTTTGTTTGGTAATAGGATGTTAATGAGAATCCATACAACAATTGTTAGTTTCAAATTGTTAGTTTCAAATGTCAGTTGGTTGCTTCATAAATGCACAACTAGACACTCTTCATTTTGCATCGTGCTTTTCCGTACTAGATCTCGTATGATCGTGCTTGGCATTGTGCCACTGCCCTTCTTTCAGGACGCTATCTATATTCTCGGTCAGTTTTCATCATGCTTTGGTTCTATTATTTGGTTATAACTCGTGAGTTTCAATGATGTTTTTTCGTCATCAATTAGTTAGTTTCAACCCCCTGTGATGATATTTCAACCATTGGTCGGATACACTTGTCGAGTTTTGCTATCTAATGGTTTTACATGGGGTAGTGAGTGAGACTTTGTGTTGTTAGATGTAGTTTGGGTGATTTCTAGTTCGAAGTTGGTTGTGATTGCGGTGGCAGTTTCCGGTTGATTTCAATTACAATCGTTTCTCGATTGTTTCGGGTTTTGGAATGTGTGTTTTAAGCAGAATTTGGTTTAGGGAGTTTTCAATGAATAATTGTTGTTTTGTTGTTAATTTTTAATAGGTTGTATTTGTATATTGTGATATTCTATGCGAGCATAATATCAATAGATGGGTAAAATAGACCATTGATCGGGTCAATGTTGTAACTCACATAGATGTTTTCGATCTATAAAATTTTAATTCTTGTTTTTTATTAAAAGAAAAAGTTGTACCACGTTAATAATATTGATAAGACTTTTGTCTAGAATTTTTCTTGGCTCTTCCGGCAATCCTTCTTTGGGCAACTTCTCGGGTTTTTCTTGCCTTTATTAGAGACTTTGCTCTTTCATCATCATTTTTTTTAACATACCATTTCTTCATAACTTTTGTTATCTGTTCCTGGTGCCCAGAGAGGAAGTGATGATTCACTGAAAATAGGTGTTTGACCTATCAAAAATAGTCAGGGGTTCGAAATCTTTTAACAAGTGCTTTTGATGCGAATTTGATCGATGTATCTCTTCATTAATCTCTGGATCTTTTGTTAGGCGGAAAGGGAATGAAGGTGAATGGGTAGTGTATTTTTGGGAGTGAATTTGGGGTGAATATTTCTGATTCATCAACTCTTTATGTGAGTTGGTCGGTTTAAATTGCGTGGAGTGGAAACGGAAACATATGGCTTTTTGTCTTCTCTATTCAGAATGATTTCGGAGGGAGAATCGCACTTGCACCACGTATGGCGCTTACTAACCATTTGCCTTGAAACGTATGGCAAAACCAAGTTCTAACTTGAACCATACACCGGCACGCTCATCAATTGAATTTTCAAAGTACTGCATATTTGATGGGTCATACAGATACTTTGGGTCCAAGAGTCCTCACTTTTTGGGAGTAGGGGTCGTGCTTGGTCATGCGTAGCCTTTTACATAATGTTTCGAAAGAAATCTTTTGACATAAATCTGGAGTTTTAGCTTAATCGTTCCGTTCTAGTAGATGTTCCGAAAACTGATTTCTAGCAATTTTATAGAATCTTTTGGGTAAAACGAGATAAGAATTTTTCAAAATTACCTAAATATTCTTTGCTAATCACTTTTAGACAAAAGAATTTTTCAAAACTTTGGTGTTTTACGGTTACTTGTCCTTAAACCTTTACCCAATACCCCACACTTAGAAGAACATTGTCCATAATGTTCTCTGAAATAGAATATTTTAATATTTTATAAATTAAGGACAGTTTTTCTAGAATCTCCAAGTTTGGTGCGGGATGTCCCCACACTTAGAGATTTTAGTGCGTGATAATTGAAAGAGATTTGAGGAAATATTACTTTCCTACGGCCAGGTTACTCTCATAGTGCTGGGCTTTCCTACGGTCGGGCTCCTAATGCTGGAAAGCACTAGTCTCTTTGACGAAATTCAGCATGAAGAACAAAAGAGAGTAGTATTTCCACTAGATATATAAATTTTTTATACAATGCTTTTTAAAAGATAAACTAATAAACAGAAAGAAAAATAAAGTAGTCTACGGAATACTTTCCTAGCCATTTTGTCGAGCGGTGTCTGTGAAGTATCCATTAGGTCCGAAAGGATCATCATCATCCTTGAGTCTTGGAAATTACTCAAGCAGTTGTCGTGCATCCAACTCGGGACTCAAAAGCGTGTCTAGACAAAGGTCCGATGGCAGCTCCATGTGTGATAGGCTCGGAAATGGCTCCTCATCAGGGATGTTCCCGGTAATTTAAAAAATCTGGGCCATGGGTGGCTCAACTGATATGGGGACTGTGACTAAGTGGCAACCCTCAGGTAGCTCACGAACAGGGAATGTCTCAATGACTGGAGCATGCGAAACAGCTAATACAGGCGGCGTGATGGAAGCAGCATGAGCTGGAAGAACGGCTGAGGCAACTGAATGAACTGAGACCGAGGTGGAGTGCCTGGGAGTAGCTTGTCTTGTTTGTGAAACATGGCGTACTAGTCTGAATGACAAAGGGCCTAGAGCACTCTTGGACATTCCCTCACGCTGAAGGTATGCTCTGAGAGCTCGGTAAAGTCTCTGCTGGTCTCTAAGTAATGCCCAAGTAACATCTGGGTCATTCAAGGTGGCTCCATAATGAATCACAGTCTGCGGCTCATGTGTCTCTAGTAGCTCTGGATGCTCAGCGGGTCTCAAAGCTAAATGCCTAGAGCGTCGTACCGGAGGAGCTGGCGGTGCCGTACTGATGTCCTCCTCAACACTCTTCAGGATCAAATGCCTTGGACCTAACTGTCCTTTAGATGGCCTAAACTTATCTGTGCTGCTCTCCGATAGATATACTCTGGGAGTCCTTCTCCTATGAACTGGAATATAATAGGAAGCTCCTGAACTTGGCATTTTGCCTGAATACATTCAACAAACTCGTAAGTACTAATCGCAAGTATGGCGCTTAGGGTTAGTGCACAGTAAAATATTTTGTAGACTGAAAATAATTTGAAATAAAAATTAAGATAATAAAAATGATAAGCAAGGGGTGCCTCCCAAGAGTGCTTTGTTTATCAAGTCATTAGAGCTCGACTTTTCCTGGTATGTCTTCAGAATGGATCAAAGGAGAAGAGATGCTCCTCCTTGTCATGGTCTTCTAGGTTAGCTTTCAATCGGTGAACGTTGACTTTGAAGTTACCAATAGGTCCTTCTAATTCTACAGCTCCGTGTGGAAAAACATATATTACTTTGTATAGCCCACTCAATCTTGATCTGAATTTTCCAGCGAATTTCTTGAACCGAGAATTAAAGAGTAGAACTTTATCTCCAGGAGCGAGCTTTGAAGGTATTAGTTTTGCATCATGTGTTAGCTTTGTTATTTCCTGGTAGATATACGACGTCTCATAAGTTTGGTCTCTTAATTCAGCGAGTTCATTAATCTGCATCTTCCAATGCCTAGCGGTTACTGAAGGATCAAGGTTACAGGTTTTCAGTGCCCAGAGAGCCTTATACTCTAGTTCTAGCGGAAGGTGACAGGCTTTCCCATAGATCATGCGGTAGGGTGTAGTTCCTAGAGGATTCTTGTAAGCAGTCCGGAATGCCCACAGAGCATCGTCTAGTTTCTCGGCCCATTTATTCCCATGATGGCCGACGGTGCGTTCTAGAATTCTCTTGAGTGCTCTGTTAGTGACCTCCGCTTGTCCATTAGTCTGCGGATGATAGGCAGTGGATATTTTGTGGGTAACTCCGTATTGTTGCATCACCTTCATAAACTGGGTATTACAGAAGTGTGTGCCTCTATCACTTATTATAGCGTGGGGAGCTCCGAATTGGCAGAAGAGTCTTTTCAGGAAGTTGGTGACGACCTTGGCATCATTTTTTGGAAATGCTTGGGCTTCAACCCATCTGGAGACGTAATCTACACATGCTTAAAAGTGTCAACACAAAGGTTGGTGAGTTCATAGTTTTAATGTTGCGCATAATCTGTATATAAAGGTGGATCACAAGATTTCAGTTGTTTCATCCAGAAACGTTTATCAAAATATTCTACGAAATTGAGCACCCTGGTAACTAAACTTAACGTATATATAATAAATACCCCTGTTTTAATATACATGCAACCAACATGTACAATACACGCAAACCAACGTGTACTAAACTCAAATAGCATACGTCCGCTTTATAGTTCAAGCTAGGGTTTCTATACCTGGCACAGAAGGGGATGTCAATCCCTATGGATCCATATACAACTATTCGCGTCCACCATTTCTGCAAAGTCTTTCAAATGTTTGACAAGTTAATTTTGCCATAACTAATTGTGCTGATGAATTATGACCGACTCTAGACAAGATTTCATCAATCATATCCTCTGGTAGGTCTTCTAAAATATTCGGTTGTCTATCCTTAACCTCCATTTTGTATTTTTATACTGTAAAAATAGACGAGGGTTAGATTCATAAAAGATAAATAATAAATAATACAAGCAATTTTTACATTTATCATAAAAGCACAAGCACACTTTATTACATATATTACACAACATGATTACAACTCTTTAATCCGACTCACTCATTTCTTCTTCTTCAGACTTGGTTCGTTTTGCTAATTTCCTAGGGATATATGGTGATCCCCTAATACGAGCTGTCGTTTTTCACAATGGTTTAGAAAAACCTGGTGGTTTAGAGGTTCCACGGTTATTGTTACAATTTAGGAAATACGGATGTTGCCGATACATATAAAGTTCATCGGGGTTAGAATCAGGTTACTGTATTTTTATACCTTTTCCCTTATTATTTTCTTTTGTTTTATTAAATTGGGATAGAATATCCCCAAAACAGAACCCCTCGTCTGTATAATAATCTTGAAGTACTAAACCATCTATAACCTGAATGGAGGTTGTTAAGCCCAATAGATCTATCTTTAGGATTCGCGTCAATTAGGGGCCATTTCCCTAATTCTTAGGCTACCAGAATTGAAGGGCGATATTTGGTTTAATAATCCAATCATAGAATGTAGTTTCGCATACTTGTGTCTATTTTGTAAAACATTTATAAAACTGTATGTATTCTCATCCCAAAAATATTAGATTTTAAAAATGGGACTATAACTCACTTTCATAGATTTTTACTTCGTCGGGAAGTAAGACTTGGCCACTGGTCGATTCAAGAACCTATAACAAATATGTACATATATATCAAAGTATGTTCAAAATATATTTACAACATTTTTAATACGTTTTACTGTTTTAAGTTTATTAAGTCAGCTGTCCTCGTTAGTAACCTACAACTAGTTGTCCACAGTTAGATGTACAGAAATAAATCGATATATATTATCTTGAATCAATCCACGACCTAGTTTATACACGTCTCAGGCTAGATCACAATTCAAAGTATATATATTTTTGGAATCAACCCCAACCCTGTATAGCTAACTCAAACATTACTGCATATAGAGTGTCTATGGTTGTTCCAAATAATATATATACATCGGTCGATATGATATGTCAAAACATTTGCATACGTGTCTATGGTATCCCAAGATTACATAATATATTAGAATACATGTATAATACAATATAAGTTAGCTAGGATATGATTGATATAGATTTGTTACCAATTTTCACGTAGCTACAACAAGCAAAATTATCCAATCTTGTTTTACCCATAACTTCTTCGTTTTAAATCCATTTTGAGTGATTCAAGTTGCTATGGTTTCATATTGAACTTAAGTTTATGAATCTAAATAGAAAAGTATAAGTTTATAGTCGGAAATACAAGTTACAATTCAATATTATAAGAGGTAGTCATTTCAGTCGAAAGAACGACGTCTTGATGACCATTTTGAAAAACATACTTTCACTTTGAGTTTAACCATGATTTTTGGATATAGTTTCATGTTCATAAGAAAAATCATTTTTTCTAGAAGAACAACTTTTAAATCAAAGTTTATCATAGTTTTTAATTAACTAACCCAAAACGACCTGCGGTGTTACTACGACGGCATACATCCGGTTTTACGGTGTTCTTTGTGTTCCCAGGTTCTAAATCATTAAGTTAGCATATCATATAGATATAGAACATGTGTTTAGTTGATTTTAAAGTCAAGTTAGAAGGATTAACTTTGTTTGCGAACAAGTTTAGAATTAACTAAACTATGTTCTAGTGATTACATGTTCAAATCTTCGAATAAAAAAGTTTTATATGTATGAATCGAATGATGTTATTAACATAATTACTACCTCAAGTTTAGTAGGTAAACCTACTGTAGGTGACAAGAAATGATCTAGCTTCAAAGGATCTTGGATGGCTTGAAAGTTCTTGAAGTAGAATCATGACACGAAAACAAGTTCAAGTAAGATTATCACTCGAATTAAGATAGCTATAGTTATAGGAATTGAATCAAAGTTTGTATATGATTATTACCTTGATTTAGAATGATATCTTACTGTAAACAACAAGGATTTCTTGAGGTTGGATGATCACTTTACAAGATTGGAAGTGAGCTAGTAAACTTGAAAGTATTCTTGATTTTATGAAAATAGAACTTGTAGAATTTATGAAGAACACTTAGAACTTGAAGATGGAACTTGAGAGAGATCAATTAGATGAAGAAAATTGAAGAATGAAAGTTTTTATAGGTGTTTTTGGTCGTTGGTATATGGATTAGATATAAAGGATATCTAATTTTGTTTTCATGTAAATAATTCATGAATAATTTATAATATTTTTGCAATTTTGTGTAATCATTCATGCTAGTTGCCAAATGATGGTTCTCACATGTTTAATGACTCACATGGGCTGCTAAGGAGCTGATGATTGAGTATATATACCAATAGTATATACATCTAGAAGCTGTGTATTGTACGAGTATGAATACGGGTGCATACGAGTAAAATTGTTGATGAAAATGAACGAGAATGTAATTGTATGCATTTTTGTTAAGTAGAAGTACTTTGATATATGTCATAAAGTCTTTCAAAAGTGTATTAATACATCTTAATACACTACATGTATATACATTTTAACTGAGTCGTTAAGTCACCGTTAGTCATTACATGTAAGTGTTGTTTTAAGACCTTTAAGTTAACGATCTTGTTAAATGTAATTAATCCATTGTTATTATACTTAAATGAGATGTTAAATTATTACATTATCATGATATTATAATGTATGAATATATCTTAATATGATATATATACATTAAAATATCGTTACAACGATAATCGTTACATATATGCCTCGTTTCGAAATTCTTAAGTTAGTAGTCTTGTTTTACATATGTAGTTCATTGTTAACACCCTTAATGATATACTTAATTTCATTTTATCATGTTAAACATAGTGTATCAATATCTTAATATGATTCATATGTATTTAGTAAGACGTTGTTATAACGATAATCGTTATATATATCGTTTCGAGTTTCTTAATTCAATAAACTCATTTTTATGTATATCACTCATTGTTAATATACTTAGTGAGATACTTACTTATCATAATCTCATGTTTACCATATATATATCCATATATATATATATATATATATATATATATATATATATATATATATATATATATATATATATATATATATATATATATATATCATGTAGTTTTTACAAATTTTTAACGTTCGTGAATCGCCGGTCAACTTGGGTGGTCAATTGTCTATATGAAACACATTTCAAATAATCAATTCTTAACAAGTTTGATTGCTTAACATGTTGGAAACATTTAATCATACAAATATAGTTTTCATTTAATATATAACATGGAAAAGTTCGGGTCACTACATGTATCTTGTTCGTTCGAGTATTTTGGTCATTTGCTTCTTTAAATTACCTTCTCATTATTTATTAAAATATATTTAATAATATATTAAGTCTTTATAACAAATCATTTTAAATCTAAGTTTATATTATATTTTATCACATTATAAAACATATATATTATCATTCAGGAATGTATAATCTGTACGTTTGAAAATAGATCAATCGAATATTCAGTTTTCCACTAACTTTTGTCTATTTTTCGTTATTTGACACCTTGTTCCTACTTGTAGATCACTTTATCATTTATTCCGAATTTTGTTAAATCAAATGATTTCTCAAATCAACGTGGACCTCACAATAAAGACTTATAATGATACCACAATAATTATGGAATTGATAATTACTAACAAAATATCTGTTTAATTAAATCATTTGATATTATCTTTTAATTTCGTCGATGAATATACTAAACATATATTGAAACAGTTACGTTTAATGTGAAGTATTATACATTAGATACCTTGTTCACGTTTTCAAGTTATAATATATATATACATATATATATTTCTATCCATTTATTTAATCGTTCGTGAATCATCAGAATTTGGTCGAGGTTAAATGAATACATGAACATAGTTCAAAATTTTTGAGATTCAACTTAACAGACTTTGCTTATTGTATCAGAAACATTTACAGTTTTGGTTCAAAATAAGTCAAAATTTTTCGGGTCGTCACAGTACCCACCCGTTAAAGAAATTTCGTCCAGAAATTTGATAGAGATCGTCATGGTTAACAATTAAAATGTTTTCATGATGAATAGGAGTTGATAGATAGAGTGTTATTACCATAGAGTAATATGGATAAAATAATTCGATTACTCGAAGAGTACAAGTGAAGCTATCACAAAAAGTGAAATGAGAAATAAAGATCCGTCTTAACTTTTGACGTAGTCACGGTTGATTTCCGAAATTCAAGGGATTTAGAAGAAATCTTCGTAATCTTTATAAGATTTAATTCTTCGTTAATTAAGGAAATTAAGATCCTATTTGATTAAATGCTGTCATCTGTCTCGATTGATTTGTCTGATATTTTGATATAAATTAACCTCTTCCGTTCCATTATTTTCACCACTTCTTTACTTTCTTCTTCAATTCATACTTTCAAAAGATTATGAAAATGCTTCATCCAGTTCTGATCCTTGATATTTTCTTAGCTATTGTATCCTTCATTCTTCTGTTTCATCTGCCACCGGAGGAATTTATTTTCTTCTACTATTACCTTGGGGTTATAATGTTTTTAATTCTTCCGTGTCATTACGTTACAATATGTATTGATATACACGGTTTGTAATTTAGGTGTTGTTGTCGGGCTTTATATTTTACTTTATATTTCGGAGTTCTATGCTTTTGTTTCTTCTTCCCGACTTCAAGTCAAGCGAATAATGGTCCAGAATTCGTAGGTATGGAGTTTCGAATGATCATAATATACAAAGTAGAAAGGAAATGTAATAGCACGATTTGATTTGTCAAATTACCAGAATATCCGGAAAAGACCGAATCATCAAGAAAAATATTTTCTTGATATGTTTAGAGGTTAAATAGAATGAAAGAGTTATATAACATGGTTCATGATGAGGGTATGATCTGTGAACCTTTATCACGTTCCATTAGAAACTCAGCATGACTTAGTGTAATATAATCACGTTGATCAAGTGTCATTATATTATACTAACCTATGCTTCAATTCCCAACACTACTTCAAAAACATCCATTTTTCGAATTTTTCAGAATTTAGAAACTAAAATAGTTTCTTTTATGATGTAACACAGATAGCGCGAAGAGATAAATATTTTCGGATAATAATAGTTATGAAGATATCATCAGAAATATCAAAGATATTTATAATGAAAGATATGATGATATCTTAGAATTTCTAATATCGAAGGATGATGAAGAAGATTTGTTCGTAAAGGTTTAGAGTCAGGAGCAAGGTATTCGTTAATGACTTCAGCAGATACTGAATCATTTGGATTCTTTGAAGGCAGATTTAGTCTTTGTGATTTGTCCACAGCCTCCTTCATGGTTTGCTCAATCCATTTTCCAGTTTCAACTTTTATGAGCTTTGCCAACTTTTATCATCAAACCTTCGACTGTTAAGGTCGTTTACAATTTTTGCTACTTCATTCAGCTTTTTCAACATTCAGAGTATTTATTCGTAGACTGGGTGCTTTTCAGAATTTCAGAATGGAATATCATAATTCTAAGAGATAAATGTTATATGTATACATATAACTGTTGATGTAGAAATGCTGCGAGATTCGAAATACTGATTGCTGATTCTAGGTAATTGGTATGGCAATTATCGTTACAAGATACAGATGAGTAGATGATGGGGTTTCAATGAGTACATACAATGATTTTTCAGAGAGGCTTACGCCAAAGAGTAACGAAGTTGCTGGTACATCTGCTGATAATGTGGTGGAATATAAAAGGTTCCCCGGTAACGATGACGAAAGAGCAAACGTGTATATTAAAGTTATAATGAGGCTTATTCGAATGAAAAATCGAAGTTGATTTACTGGAGATGTGACATAACTGGCTACTTTGAAAAGGAATTGCAAAGTTATTTTCGGTAATAATAATGTCAAAGGATCTAGCACAATTTTGAATTCATAAGTATGGTTTTGTAAGATGTGAAAATCTAATAGTGATATCTTCTGTTAAATCTTGACTCGGATTCTGATCTGTCAAAAATCAGATTGTGTAATCAAGTTTGTATGAAAATGGTTGTTATGATTCTTATGAAAAAATGTATATCGCTGTGAATGTAGTGAGTATAGTTAATGATTCTTGAATCAAAATTGAAGAATGTACAGTGTAACATATTAATTGTGAACTTATATATTTCTCGGGTATTACCTACCCATTAAAAATTTCACAACTAATATTTTGTACAGAAGAATTTTACTACAGTCTTTATGAAAATATATATGTATATTTTCTTCGGATGTAATACGGATTTAATGAGTTAATATGCCATTAAACTCATTTGATTTTTGGCTGGAACTAGAAATAAATAATCTCTAAAACAATAGAGATTACGTAGTCTTCGCGGAGTATTTCACTAATGTAATCGATACTTCATTATCAATTCTTATTGATATTCCTCGGTGAATGATGTTGGTTCTTGTGGAATTCTTGTGATTTTCGCAAGGTACGAATGATGTTTTATGGAAAGTTTCATGTACATCGAAAATGAAAGTGTAAAATCAAACATGTATTTGAATAATACACTTGATTTATTATGAAATGGAATCTATTAAGTCGAAGCAGAGATTACAGTTAACGATTGTTAAGTCATTAACGAGGGATGTCCATCATGGCATATTAGTAAAATGAACTAACCGAGTAGTACCTACCAGTTAAGATTCACACGTAATAGCTTAGTACGAAAAGATTTATTTTGATTTCAAAATTCATATATATATAAAATATACATATAATTTCTTCAGGGTAAATGAGTTAATACTTCATAACTCGTTGATACAATATACGCGTTGTTGATTTGTGATGATGTTGGTGATTATGGAACGGGTGGAGCTTGTGATGTTATAGGTGCTGCTGGTGCTGACGATACTGACATGCTGGTGATGCTGACGGTACTGTTGATGCTGCTTGTATAACAAGTCTAACTTGTAAATCGGGCATCATTCCTGTCAGGGTTTCACTTCATTATTTCTATCTGCCCACTCATTTAATTTACAATATGCACTAGAATATATAATCTCTAAAACATTTAGAAACTACATATTCTCTGCAGAATATTTCTTCGATGAAGTTATGAATCAATACTTCATTGTTTGTTGTTGTTGGTATTCCTTGGTATCTACAGGGCGTATGACGTTGATGCTCGTGGGACAGATTGTGAAGTTGAGGTTTGCGATGCGGTTGTTGTTGTTGGTGGTGGTGGTAATGATACTGTTGGTGTTGATGATGGTGGTACTGTTGATGCCGGTGATGCTGGTGGTGCTTGTAACCTTTGCACCATATTCTCCAAAGCCACTACCCGAGCGCGAAGCTCGTTGACTTCTTCTATTACACCAGGATGATTGTCGGTTCGGACGAGCGGATGAAAAAGATTCAGAATTTGAGATAGTATATAATTGTGACGAGATACTCTGGAAATGAGAGAGAAAATGGTGTTTCGGATAGGTTCACCGGTAAGTGCTTCAGGTTCTTCGCCAAGAGGGAAATGTGGTGGATGGAAGGGATCGCCTTCTTCTTGTCTCCAATGATTAAGTAGGCTACGAACCCATCCCCAATTCATCCAGAATAGATGATGGCTAATTGGTTGATCCATTTCGGTCACACTGCTTTCGGAGCTCGAGTGGAAATCCATATCAGAATAGCGGTCGGAATCTAAGGAATTTAAACTAGATACAGGATCCATCTTGTGTAATCAGGGAAATGATTTTTTATGTGAAATAGATTATAGAACTTAGATTTGGTATTCTTCAATACATAATTTACATATGTATATATAATACCAAGATCCCATAAATTACGGAGGAATCTTCGGAAGATGTCAGGCAAAGTGTACAGTAACAGATATGCTAAGATATGAATTCGTCTGTACATTATCTATGCAATAAATGCAGGAAAATGTGTCTAGACTTAAGAATGATAAACAAGTAATTTCTGACAAGAAATGATAAGTAAAACTCGATAAAAACATATACGGTCATAGTCCAGACTCACTAATGCATCCTAACAATTACCAGTTAAACACACTAATGCAAATTCTGGTTCTCTATGACCTCAAGCGCTGATACCAACTATGATGACCCGTCCAAATCCATTTGGACGAATACATCATTCATCGATTTCTCAGTGAGGTCCGACCTCTACATGATACATTTTGTAAACTTGCATTCTTTTGAAAAGGAACACCATAAATGAATATCAAATTCTAAGGTTTTTGACGTTTGATGATTTCTACATATAGACAATCACCGTAAATAATAGTTTACAAATTCTGGTTCTCTATGACCTCAAGCTCTGATACCAACTATGATGACCCGTCCAAATCCATTTGGACGAATACATCATTCATCGATTTCTCAGTGAGGTCCGACCTCTACATGATACGTTTTGTAAACTTGCATTCTTTTGAAAAGGAACACCATAAATGAATATCAAATTCTAAGGTTTTTGACGTTTGATGATTTCTACATATAGACAATCACCGTAAATAATAGTTTACAATACAACATATGTTGACAATGTAATCAAAATAAGATACATGGTGATGATTTTATGAATGCAACGTTTTCTCGAATAAAGCATGTATGACTCCATGCACATAGCTTGTATCACATATAATCAAATAGCGAAAGACTTCTAGGAACCTGAGAATAAACATGCTTAAAAGTGTCAACACAAAGGTTGGTGAGTTCATAGTTTTAATGTTGCGCATAATCTGTATAAAGGTGGATCACAAGATTTCAGTTGTTTCATCCAGAAACGTTTATCAAAATATTCTACGAAATTGAGCACCCTAGTAACTAAACTTAACGTATATATAATAAGTACCCATGTTTTAACATACATGCAACCAACATGTACAATACACTCAAACCAACGTGTACTAAACTCAAATAGCATACGTCCGCTTTATAGTTCAGGCTAGGATTTCTATACCTGGCACAGACGGGGATGTCAATCCCTATGGATCCATATACAACTATTCGCGTCCACCAGTTCTTATAACCGGCAGTTACTAATTACCAAAGCTAAGGGATTTTTGGTTCAAACTCGGTGTAGAATTTAGTATGTACTTGTTTCTATTGCGTTTAAAATAAAGTGCATGTATTCTCAGTCCAAAAATATAGATTGCAAAAGTAATTAAAAAGGGAGCAAATGAAACTCACCTTAGCAGCACATAAGGTCATTCACCGAAATGTGACCGAAACTCGGAATGCAAAATAACCGTAGATCTCTAGGTCAATACATGTCTAATAAGCTAGGTCGGGTCATAGTGTATCACAATCCTAATGCTCGAGACCGACATGCAAAAGTTAACAAAAGTCATTTCAAAAGTCAACCCGACCCAATATGATCTTTAAATCTATACATGTTTATTAACATAGTATAAGTCTTGATAATTGAACGAATTTATAGTTTATCAAACTCAAAATATTATTTATTTCAGGAGCTATATTATATTTGAATTATCATGGCAATCGAACATATTTTATTATTTCACATAGTTTTCCAATACTTGTAAAATCAGATTATAGTGTTTATAAAGCTTTAAAACATGATAAGACAGTCAACTTTGACAGTTGATCAATAAATCGAGACGTGCCTTATATAGAAATTCATTTACTCGATTAGTAATATCTAAAAATCTAATTTATCAATCTCATAGACAAGTTGTTTAAATATTAATTTACAGTTTCAAACACAATTTCAATTAACGTCAACAATACTTCAGTTGACCATATTTTTTAATCCGTTCATCGAAATCACGTGATTTCTAAATGAAAAGTTATTAATTTTTCGATAGCTTTCCAACAACATGCATATCATATACTTTATATCAGTAGCATATGTATCAAATTCGTGATTTATCATAAACTATCTAACGACAAAATTAAAGCATACAAGCATACATAAACATATATACTCGAGCACTAGACATGGATATACTATTAATATATAAAAGATAAGATATGAATGCTCACGTATCATTATTGTGATTCAATATTGCAGGAAAGTACGTAGACGCAACGGAAATGATAAATGCTAGGTTGACCTTTGTCTCATGATCATAACCCCCAAGTAATACCCATAACCTCCATAGCTATAACCTATAATTTCCTTAGCTCTATCCCGCTCGGAAAGCTTGTTTTGAAATCGTTTGGGCATAACCTCGTCGTAATATTTTATGTATAATAATACTAATAATAATATTACTAATAGTAATAAGATTAGTAATAATATTAATCTAAATAATAATAATATAAATAATAATAATATGAATAACAGAGGAAGTAAGTTATATTGAGGGAGGTGTGTGTGTGAAAACTGAAATCGTATGAGATTTATAGACCTTGCCTGTCCAGCCATCCCATGCGATCGCATGGGTTTGAAGGCCTTTGGCCATGCGATCGCATGGCCTCTTTTTCTAGCTCAAGATCATTTTGTTTTCTAGTTTGTCGACATAATAAAAAAATATATATAATATATATAATTTATTTTAAATAATTATATATTATATTATATTCTCGTGTATAGTTGATTTGTAATTTTAGTTCCGATAACTTGTACGTTGATGCTCGACTTATGTCCTGGTTCCGGTTTCTCGAACGTCCTTTCGTATGCTTAGATATCTTGTACCTTGCATTCCGCGACTTGTAACTTTGTCAAAATATAGTCTTTCATTACTAATAACTATATTACCCGAAGTGTATCTTGTTCGTTTGAGTGTTTTGGTCATTTGCTTCTTTAAATTACCTTCTCGTTATTTATTAAAATATATTTAATAATATATTAAGTCTTTATAACAAATCATTTTAAATCTACGTTTATATTATATTTTGTCACATTATAAAACATATATATTATCATTAAGGAATGTATAATCTGTACGTTTGAAAATATATCAATCGAATATTCAGTTTTCCACTAACTTTTATCTATTTTTCGTTATTTGACACCTTGTTCCTTCTTGTAGATCACTTTATCATTTATTCCGAATATTGTTAAAATAAATGATTTCTCAAATCAACGTAGACCTCACAATAAAGACTTATAATGATATCACAATAATTATGGAATTGATAATTGCTAACAAGATATCTGTTTAATTAAATTGTTTGATATTATCTTTTAATTTCGTCGATGAATATACTAAACATATATTGAAACAATTACGTTTAATGTGAAGTATTATACATTAGATACCTTGTTCATGTTTTCAAGTTATAATATATATATATATATATATATATATATATATATATATATATATATATATATATATATATATATATATATATATATATATATATATATATATATATATATATATATATATATATATATATATATATATATATATATATATATATATTCCTATCCATTTATTTAATCGTTCGTGAATTATCAGAATTTGGTCGAGATTAAATGAATACATGAGTTCAAAATTTTTGAGATTCAACTTAACAGACTTTGCTTATCGTGTCGGAAACATTTACAGTTTTGGTTCAAAATAAGTCGAAATTTTCCTGGTCGTCAAAAGTTTGCTCCATGATGACCTCAGTTGGTCCGTGGTGACATTGGTGAAGAATCTCTGCTGCTTGTTTCTCATCTACGCACCTCCTGATTATCTGATTAGGGTAAATTCTGAACAGGTACGGATCTTCTCAGTAGTAATACTTAGCGTCCTCGAATAACTTCCTTCTTCGGGATGTACTCATTCCTTTCTGTACTACTTCAACAACTAGGTAGTTGGCTATGTCTGCGTACCGTGGAGTATCAGTAAATTGTGATCATATGTTAGCTTGTCCTAAGCTCATAAGCTGTTCTTCCAGAAATTTGTCTCTGATATCTTGTTCAGCAAGTTATTCCATCGCTGGGTTCTCCAAATGTGACGACCCGGAAAATTTCGACTAATTTTAAACCAAAATCTCGATACGATTTATTATTTCTTTTGACACGATAAGCAAAGTCTATAATGTTGAATCTCAAAATTATTGAACTGTGTTCATAAATGCAGTTAACCTTTGACTAAATCCGACGATTCACGAACAACTACTTGTAAATAAATATGTATATATTTAAATATATATTTAAGTAGTAATGGAAATATAAAATACGATGTAATGAATGCTAGTATTTTATTATAAATATGCAGATATATATATATATATATATATATATATATATATATATATATATATATATATATATATATATATATATATATATATATATATATATATATATATATATGAAATTTGATACATGTAACTTGTTATATTTTATTATTACTAGTATTATTATTAGATATTATTATTATCATTATTATTATTATTATAGTTATCACTATTATTATTATTATTATTATTATTATTATTATTATTATTATTATTATTATTATTATTATTATTATTATTATTATTATTATTATTATTATTATTATTATTATTATTATTATTATTATTATTATAAAACTACTATAATTTATTATTATTATTAATATTATCATTATCATTATCATTTTCATAAGTATCATTATTATTTATTATCATTAGTATTATTATTAATGTATTTATTATTTATTAATATTAATTAATTATATGAAACAATGACAGATAACCAAATTGGTTTCATATCACTATCTGATTCCATTTTCTTTCTGTCTTCTTCTACTGCTCGTGAACCTTTGTCTACCCATTCATCACAACAAAACAACTCTCGATCTATTATTGTTTACGCCACATTTCAATCATTCATTCAAATGAGATATAGAATATTATATATATTATTTTTATTAACCCACAATCTTTTCTTATATATAATATACATATACATACATGTAATGAAAAACAATCTTCTTTCTTGTTCTCTAAAAACCGAAGCCACCCATCACCACCTTGTTGAGCCATCTATCACCACCATTTGAAACGTCCACTGCCACCGCCACCGTGAAGCACCTTTACAAACACCATCTCCATCATACCACTTTGAAAGTTTCTGTGTCTTCAATCTGTAATATGTATGTATTACATATAGGTATATTCCACCACCCATCTTTCTGTTCCTCTTATATATATATATATATATATATATATATATATATATATATATATATATATATATATATATATATATATATATATATATATATATATATATATATATATATATATATATATACATACGCATTCATAGGAGTATATAAACACACACACCCACCATGACACCATCGACTATTTCTGTTTCTACAACCCACGAACCACCTTGTAATCGGGAACCATTCAAAACCACCACTTGCGATATTTTTTTTGTTTCTTACTTATTACATCGTGAACCCAAACAACCATCTACGATCACCATGGACTGAAATCGTTTCATTATTCTGTCTGATACAACGAAAACCAATTCAAAATCATATCTTTCTTTTGCTACATCACGATGATACTATACCTGTTTCTTTTCTATTTTTCGAATACCATCACCACTCAATCGCTACAATCTCCAACCCTTTTCTATTTTTCGGTATTGAGCAACCACAACCACAACAACAAATCACCAATTAACCCGTCACCTTTTACATCTCTCCTCGCTTTCTTGTTCGATTAAACCCATAAATCAATCACCACCTTCACCATTATCAAAACAAACTGAACCACCATAGAACTAATTAGCTGTAACTGCTATGTTTCTGTTTACACTCGAATACTTTGAAAACCAGACCCACCACAATAAATGTAGTGACCTGAACTTTTCCAAGATTATATATTGATTGAAAACTATATTTGCATGATTAAATGTTTCCAACATGTTAAGCAATCAATCTTGTTAAGACTTGATTATTTGAAATGAGTTTCATGTAGACAATTGACCACCCAAGTTGACCGGCGATTCACGAACATTAAAACTTGTAAAAACTATATGATGACATACATATGGTTATATATATAGTTATCATGATATTATGATAAGTATGTACCTCATTAAGTATATTAACAATGAGTTATATACATAAAAATGAGACTATTGAATTAAGAAACTTGAAAACGGTATATATATAACGATTATCGTTATAACAACGTCTTACTAATTACATATGAATCATTTTAAGATATTGATACACTATATATAAACATGTTAAATGATAAGTAAACATATCATTAAGTATAATAACAATGAACTACATATGTAAAAACAAGACTACTAACTTAAGGATTTCGAAACGAGACATATATGTAACGATTATCATTGTAACGACATTTAACTGTATATATATCATATTAAGATATATTAATACATCATTATATCATGATAATGTAATAATTTAACATCTCATTAGATATAATAAACAATGTGTTAACAATATTTAACAAGATCGTTAACTTAAAGGTTTCAAAACAACATTTACATGTAACGACTAACGATGACTTAACGACTCAGTTAAAATGTATATACATGTAGTGTATTTAGATGTATTAGTACACTTTTGAAAGACTTCAAGACACATATCAAAGTACTTCTACTTAACAAAAATGCTTAAGATTACATCCTCATTCATTTTCATCAACAATTATACTCGTATGCACTCGTATTTGTACTTGTACAATACACAGCTTCTAAATGTATTTACTATTGGTACTTGTACAATACTGAAATGTCCCGTTCTTATTGATTAAAAACGTTCCATATTAATTGATTTCGTTGCGAGGTTTTGACCTCTATATGAGACGTTTTTCAAAGACTGCATTCATTTTTAAAACAAACCATAACCTTTATTTCATAAATAAAGGTTTAAAAATCTTTACGTAGATTATCAAACAATGATAATCTAAAATATCCTATTTACACACGACCATTACATAATGGTTTACAATACAAATATGTTACATCGAAATCAGTTTCTTGAATGCAGTTTTTACACAATATCATACAAACATGGACTCCAAATCTTGTCCTTATTTTAGTATGCAACAGCGGAAGCTCTTAGTATTCACCTAAGAATAAACATGCTTTAAACGTCAACAAAAATGTTGGTGAGTTATAGGTTTAACCTATATATATCAAATCGTAACAATAGACCACAAGATTTCATATTTCAATACACATCCCATACATAGAGATAAAAATCATTCATATGGTGAACACCTGGTAACCGACATTAACAAGATGCATATATAAGAATATCACCATCATTCCGGGACACCCTTCGGATATGATATAAATTTCGAAGTACTAAAGCATCCGGTACTTTGGATGGGGTTTGTTAGGCCCAATAGATCTATCTTTAGGATTCGCGTCAGTTAGGGTGTTTGTTCCCTAATTCTTAGATTACCAGACTTAATAAAAAGGGGCATATTCAATTTCGATAATTCAACCATAGAATGTAGTTTCACGTACTTGTGTCTATTTTGTAAATCATTTATAAAACCTGCATGTATTCTCATCCCAAAAATATTAGATTTTAAAAGTGGGACTATAACTCACTTTCACAGATTTTTACTTCGTCGGGAAGTAAGACTTGGCCACTGGTTGATTCACGAACCTATAACAATATATACATATATATCAAAGTATGTTCAAAATATATTTACAACACTTTTAATATATTTTGATGTTTTAAGTTTATTAAGTCAGCTGTCCTCGTTAGTAACCTAAAACTAGTTGTCCACAGTTAGATGTACAGAAATAAATCGATAAATATTATCTTGAATCAATCCACGACCCAGTGTATACATATCTCAGTATTGATCACAACTCAAACTATATATATTTTGGAATCAACCTTAACCCTGTATAGCTAACTCCAACATTCACATATAGAGTGACTATGGTTGTTCCGAAATATATATAGATGTGTCGACATGATAGGTCGAAACATTGTATACGTGTCTATGGTATCTCAAGATTACATAATATACAATACAAGTTGATTAAATTATGGTTGGAATAGATTTGTTATCAATTTTCACGTAGCTAAAATGAGAAAAATTATCCAATCTTGTTTTACCCATAACTTCTTCATTTTAAATCCGTTTTGGGTGAATCAAATTGCTATGGTTTCATATTGAACTCTATTTTATGAATATAAACAGAAAAAGTATAGGTTTATAGTCTGAAAAATAAGTTATAAGTCGTTTTTGTAAAGGTAGTCATTTCAGTCGAAAGAACGACGTCTAGATGACCATTTTAGAAAACATACTTCCACTTTGAGTTTAACCATAATTTTTGGATATAGTTTCATGTTCATAATAAAAATCATTTTCTCAGAATAACAACTTTTAAATCAAAGTTTATCATAGTTTTTAATTAACTAACCCAAAACAGCCCGCGGTGTTACTACAACGGCGTAAATCCAGTTTTACGGTGTTTTTCGTGTTTCCAGGTTTTAAGTCATTAAGTTAGCATATCATATAGATATAGAACATGTGTTTAGTTGATTTTAAAAGTCAAGTTACAAGGATTAATTTTTATTTGCGAACAAGTTTAGAATTAACTAAACTATGTTCTATTGATTACAAGTTTAAACCTTCGAATAAGATAGCTTTATATGTATGAATTGAATGATGTTATGAACATCATTACTACCTCAAGTTCCTTGGATAAACCTACTGGAAATGAGAAAAATAGATCTAGCTTCAAAGGATCCTTGGATGGCTTGAAAGTTCTTGAAGCAGAATCATGACACGAAAACAATTTCAAGTAAGATTTCCACTCGAAATAAGATTGTTATAGTTATAGAAATTGAATTAAAGTTTGAATATGATTATTACCTTTTATTAGAAAGATAACCTACTGTAAGTAACAAAGGTTTCTTGATCTTGGATGATTACTTGGAATGGATTTAGAAAACTTGGAAGTAAACTTGCAATCTTGGAAGTATTCTTGATTTTATGAAACTAGAACTTTTGGAATTTATGAAGAACACTTAGAACTTGAAGATAGAACTTGAGAGAGATCAATTAGATGAAGAAAATTGAAGAATGAAAGTGTTTGTAGGTGTTTTTAGTCGTTGGTCTATGGATTAGATATAAAGGATATGTAATTTTGTTTTCATGTAAATAAGTCATGAATGATTACTCCTATTTTTGTAATTTTATGAGATATTACATGCTAGTTGCCAAATGATGGTTCCCACATGTGTTAGGTGACTCACATGGGCTGCTAAGAGCTGATCATTGGAGTGTATATACCAATAGTACATACATCTAAAAGCTGTGTATTGTACGAGTATGAATACGGGTGCATACGAGTAGAATTATTGATGAAACTGAACGAGGATGTAATTGTAAGTATTTTTGTTAAGTAGAAGTATTTTGATAAGGGTCTTGAAGTATTTCAAAAGTGTATGAATACATATTAAAACACTACATGTATATACATTTTAACTGAGTCGTTAAGTCATCGTTAGTCGTTACATGTAAATGTTGTTTTGAAACCTTTAGGTTAACGATCTTGTTGAATGTTGTTAACCCATTATTTATTATAACAAATGAGATGTTAAATTGTTATATTAACATGATATTATGATATATAATATATCTTAGTATGATATATATATATACAGTTAAATGTCGTTACAACGATAATCGTTACATATATGTCTCGTTTCGAAATCATTAAGTTAGTAGTCTTATTTTTACATATGTATTTCATTGTTAATACACTTAATAATATATTTACTTATCATTTAACATAATTAACCAAGTGTATCAATATCTTAATATGATTCATATGTACCTAGTAAGACGTTGTTATAACGATAATCGTTATATATATATCGTTTTCGAGTTTCTTAAATTAATAGTCTCATTTTTATGTATATAACTCATTGTTAAAATACCTAATGAGATACATACTTATAATAAAATCATGTTAACTATATATATAACCATATATATGTCATCGTATGGTTTTTACAAGTTTTAACGTTCGTGAATCACCGGTCAACTTGGGTGGTCAATTGTCTATATGAAACCTATTTCAATTAATCAAGTCTTAACAAGTTTGATTGCTTAACATGTTGGAAACACTTAATCATGTAAATAACAATTTCATTTAATATATATAAAACATGGAAAAGTTCGGGTCACTACAGTACCTACCCGTTAAATAAATTTCGTCCCGAAATTTTAAGCAGTTGGAGGTGTTGACGTATCTTCTGGAAATAAATGCGGGTATTTCTTCTTCATCTGATCTTCACGCTCCCAGGTGAACTCGGGGCCTCTACGAGCATTCCATCGAACCTTAACAATCGGTATCTTGTTTTGTTTTAGTCTCTTAACCTCACGATCCATTATTTCGACGGGTTCTTCAATTAATTGAATTTTTTCATTGATTTGGATTTCGTCCAACGGAATAGTGAGATCTTCTTTAGCAAAACATTTCTTCAAATTTGAGACATGGAAAGTGTTATGTACAGTCGCGAGTTGTTGAGGTAGCTCCAGTTGGTAAGCTACTGGTCCGACACGATCTATAATATTGAACGGTCCAATGTACCTTGGATTTAGTTTCCCCCGTTTACCAAATCGAACAACGCCTTTCCAAGGTGAAACCTTAAGCATGACCATTTCTCCAATTTCAAACTCTATATCTTTTCTTTTACTGTCCGCGTAGCTCTTTTGTCGACTCTGGGCGATTTTCAATCTTTGTTGAATTTGGATGATTTTCTCGGTAGTTTCTTGTATTATCTCCGGACCCGTAATCTGTCTATCCCCCACTTCACTCCAACAAATCGGAGACCTGCACTTTCTACCATAAAGTGCTTCAAACGGCGCCATCTCAATGCTTGAATGGTAGCTGTTGTTGTAGGAAAATTCTGCTAACGGTAGATGTCGATCCCAACTGTTTTCGAAATCAATAACACAAGCTCGTAGCATGTCTTCAAGCGTTTGTATCGTCCTTTCGCTCTGCCCATCAAGTTGTGGATGATAGGCAGTACTCATGTCTAGACGAGTTCCCAATGCTTGCTGTAATGTCTGCCAGAATCTTGAAATAAATCTGCCATCCCTATCAGAGATAATAGAGATTGGTATTCCATGTCTGGAGACGACTTCCTTCAAATTGGCAGGAAGTGTGCTGACTTGGTGAGACGATCAACTATTACCCAAATAGTATCATAACCACTTGCAGTCCTTGGCAATTTAGTAATGAAATCCATGGTAATGTTTTCCCATTTCCATTCCGGGATTTCAGGTTGTTGTAGTAGACCTGATGGTTTCTGATGTTCAGCTTTGACCTTAGAACACGTCAAACATTCTCCTACATATTTAGCAATATCGGCTTTCATACCTGGCCACCAAAAATGTTTCTTAAGATCCTTGTACATCTTCCCCGTTCCAGGATGTATTGAGTATCTGGTTTTATGAGCTTCTCTAAGTACCATTTCTCTCATATCTCCAAATTTTGGTACCCAAATCCTTTCAGCCCTAAACCGAGTTACGTCTTCCTGAATATTAAGATGCTTCTCCGATCCTTTGGGTATTTCATCCTTTAAATTTCCCTCTTTTAAAACTCCTTGTTGCGCCTCCTTTATTTGAGGAGTAAGGTTATTGTGAATCATTATATTCATACATTTTACTCGAATGGGTTCTCTGTCCATCCTGCTCAAGGCGTCGGCTACCACATTTGCCTTCCCCGGGTGGTAACGAATCTCAAAGTCATAATCATTCAACAATTCAATCCACCTACGCTGCCTCATATTCAGTTGTTTCTGATTAAATATGTGCTGAAGACTTTTGGGGTCGGTATATATAATACTTTTGACCCCATATAAGTAGTGCCTCCAAGTCTTTAATGCAAAAACAACTGCGCCTAATTCCAAATCATGCGTCGTATAATTTTGCTCGTGAATCTTCAATTGTCTAGACGCATAAGCAATCACCTTCGTTCGTTGCATTAATACACAACTGAGACCTTGCTTTGATGCGTCACAATAAATCACAAAATCATCATTCCCTTCAGGCAATGACAATATAGGTGCCGTAGTTAGCTTTTTCTTCAATAACTGAAACGCTTTCTCTTGTTCATCCTTCCATTCAAATTTCTTCCCTTTATGCGTTAATGCAGTCAAGGGTTTTGCTATTCTGGAAAAGTCTTGGATGAACCTTCTATAGTAACCAGCTAGTCCTAAAAACTGGCGTATGTGTTTCGGAGTTTTCGGGGTTTCCCACTTTTCAACAGTTTCTATCTTTGCCAGATCCACCTTAATACCTTTTTTGTTCACTATGTGACCGAGGAATTGAACTTATTCCAAACAAAATGCACACTTTGAAAATTTAGCGTACAATTCTTCCTTCCTCAATATTTCTAACACCTTTCTCAAATGTTCACCGTGTTCTTGGTCATTCTTTGAGTAAATAAGTATGTCATCAATGAAAACAATGACAAACTTGTCAAGGTATGGTCCACACACTCGGTTCATAAGGTCCATGAACACAGCTGGTGCATTAGTTAAACCAAACGGCATGACCATAAACTCGTAATGACCGTAACGTGTTCTGAAAGCAGTCTTTGGAATATCATCTTCTTTCACCCGCATTTGATGATACCCGGAACGTAAGTCAATCTTTGAATAAACAGACGAGCCTTGTAGTTGATCAAATAAGTCGTCGATTCTTGGTAGTGGGTAAAGGTTCTTGATGGTAAGTTTGTTCAACTCTCGGTAGTCGATACACAACCTGAATGTACCATCTTTCTTCTTGACAAACAAAACAGGAGCTCCCCACGGTGATGTGCTTGGTCGAATGAAACCACGCTCTAAAAGTTCTTGTAATTGGCTTTGCAGTTCTTTCATCTCGCTGGGTGCGAGTCTGTAAGGAGCACGAGCTATTGGTGCAGCTCCTGGTACAAGATCTATTTGAAATTCAACGGATCGATGTGGGGGTAATCCCGGTAATTCTTTCGGAAATACATCGAGAAATTCTTTTGCGACGGGAACATCATTGATGCTCTTTTCTTCAGTTTGTACTTTCTCGACGTGTGCTAGAACAGCATAGCAACCTTTTCTTATTAGTTTTTGTGCCTTCAAATTACTAATAAGATGTAGCTTCGTGTTGCCCTTTTCTCCGTACACCATTAAGGGTTTTCCTTTTTCTCGTATAATGCGAATTACATTTTTGTAACAAACGATCTCTGCTTTCACTTCTTTCAACCAGTCCATACCGATTATCACATCAAAACTCCTTAACTCTACTGGTATCAAGTCAATCTTAAATGTTTCGCTAACCAGTTTAATTTCTCGATTCCGACATATATTATCTGCTGAAATTAATTTACCATTTACTAATTCGAGTAAAAATTTACTATCCAACGGCGTCAATGGACAACTTAATTTAGCACAAAAATCTCTACTCATATAGCTTCTATCCGCACCCGAATCAAATAAAACGTAAGCAGATTTATTGTCAATAAGAAATGTACCCGTAACAAGCTCCGGGTCTTCCTGTGCCTCTGCCGCATTAATATTGAAAACTCTTCCGCGACCTTATCCATTCGTGTTCTCCTGGTTCGGGCAATTTCTAATAATGTGGCCCGGTTTTCCACATTTATAACAAACTACATTGGCATAACTTTCTCCGACACTACTTGCTCTGCCATTACTCGTTCCGACACCATTTGTTCCTTTCGTTCTGTTAACCCCTGGTCCGTAGACCTCACACTTCGCCACGCTATGACCATTTCTTTTACACTTGTTGCAAAATTTGGTGCAGAACCCCGAATGATACTTTTCACACCTTTGGCATAGCTGCTTCTGATTGTTGTTGTTGTTGTTGCGATTGTTATTATTGTTGGGATGATTGTTGTAGTTGCTGTTGTTGTTGTTGTTGTTGTTGTTGTTGTTGTTGTTGTTGTTGTTGTTGTTGTTGTTGTTGTTGTTGTTGTTGTTGTTGTTGTTGTTGTTGTTGTTGTTGTTGTTGTTGTTGTTGTTGTTGTTGTTTTTGTTGTTGTTGTTGTTGTTGTTGGGCCGTTTGTTGTAGTTGCGATTGATGTTGCGATTGTTGGGATAATTGTTACGATTATTATTTTAATTGCTGTTGTTGTTGTATTGGTGATTCTTATCACCGTTTTCCTCCCACTTTCTTTTGACTTGCTTCACATTGGCCTCTTCAGCCGTCTGTTCTTTAATTCTTTCCTCAATCTGGTTCACTAGTTTGTGAGCCATTCTACATGCCTGTTGTATGGAGGCGGGCTCGTGTGAACTTATATCTTCTTGGATTCTTTCCGGTAATCCTTTCACGCGTCGATCTTCTCTTCCTCATCTTCGAACGCTCCCGGACACAATAGGCACAATTCTGTGAATCGTCTTTCGTACGTGGTAATATCAAATCCTTGGGTTCGAAACCCTCTAAGTTCTGTCTTGAGCTTATTGACCTCAGTTCTGGGACGGTACTTCTCGTTCATCAAGTGCTTGAATGCTGACCACGGTAGTGCGTAAGCATCATCTTGTCCCACTTGCTCTAGATAGGTATTCCACCATGTTAACGCAGAACCTGTGAAGGTATGCGTAGTGTACTTCACTTTGTCCTTTTCAGTACACTTACTTATGGCAAACACCGATTCGACCTTCTCGGTCCACCGTTTCAATCCGATCGGTCCTTCGGTTCCATCAAATTCCAAAGGTTGCAGGCAGTGAATTCTTTGTAGGTGCATCCTACACGATTTCCTGTACTGCTAGATCCAAGGTTATTGTTGGTATGTAGCGCAGCCTGTACTGCGGCTATGTTTGAAGCTAGAAAAGTACGGAATTCCTCTTCATTCATATTCACGGTGTGTCGAGTAGTCGGTGCCATTTCCTTCAAAATAGTCAAATGGAACAAGTTAATCATACAGAATATTAAGAGTAGTTAATAGTATTTCGTAGCATAATATGAACTCATTTATAAAAGCTTTTTCTTCATATTAGCATTTTATAAGTTTAAATTCGGGTAGTACCTACCCGTTAAGTTCATACTTAGTAGCTAATATACAATTCAACTACTACAATTCTATATGAAAAACTGATTATAATAATATTTCGCGTTCAAACTTTTATACAATATTTTACAAACTTACAATACCGCTTATTTTACATAAATCATGAAATATAGCACACAATAACTTTGATACAAGATAGTTGTGAAGATAATTCTAGCTAGTACACAAGTCGTTCAGCTAAGGCAATAAAGACACGTAATTCATACGTCCAGAAACAAGTCATGCATTCTGGTTTTACTAGGACTACTTCCCATCCTTGGTCTTGTGGAACATAACCGTTATGGCCGTTGATAAGACAGCGTGATGTAACGTCGTCAAATACTGCATTAATTGATTTCGTTGCGAGGTTTTGACCTCTATATGAGACGTTTTTCAAAGACTGCATTCATTTTTAAAACAAACCATAACCTTTATTTCATAAATAAAGGTTTAAAAATCTTTACGTAGATTATAAAATAATGATAATCTAAAATATCCTGTTTACACACGACCATTACATAATGGTTTACAATAAAAATATGTTACATCGAAATCAGTTTCTTGAATGCAGTTTTTACACAATATCATACAAACATGGACTCCAAATCTTGTCCTTATTTTAGTATGCAACAGCGGAAGCTCTTAGTATTCACCTGAGAATAAACATGCTTTAAACGTCAACAAAAATGTTGGTGAGTTATAGGTTTAACCTATATATATCAAATCGTAACAATAGACCACAAGATTTCATATTTCAATACACATCCCATACATAGAGATATAAATCATTCATATGGTGAACACCTGGTAACCGACATTAACAAGATGCATATATAAGAATATCCCCATCATTCCGGGACACCCTTCAGATATGATATAAATTTCGAAGTACTAAAGCATCCGGTACTTTGGATGGGGTTTGTTAGGCCCAATAGATCTATCTTTAGGATTTGCGTCAATTAGGGTGGCTGTTCCCTAATTCTTAGATTATCAGACTTAATAAAAAGGGGCATATCCGATTTTGATAATTCAACCATAGAATGTAGTTTCACGTACTTGTGTCTATTTTGTAAATCATTTATAAAACCTGCATGTATTCTCATCCCAAAAATATTAGATTTTAAAAGTGGGACTATAACTCACTTTCACAGATTTTTACTTCGTCGGGAATTAAGACTTGGCCACTGGTTGATTCACGAACCTATAGCAATATATACATATATATCAAAGAATGTTCAAAATATATTTACAACACTTTTAATATATTTTGGTGTTTTAAGTTTATTAAGTCAGCTGTCCTCGTTAGTAACCTAAAACTAGTTGTCCACAGTTAGATGTACAAAAATAAATCGATAAATATTATCTTGAATCAATCCACGACCCAGTGTATACGTATCTCAGTATTGATCACAACTCAAACTATATATATTTTGGAATCAACCTCAACCCTGTATAGCTAACTCCAACATTCACATATAGAGTGTCTATGGTTGTTCCGAAATATATATAGATATGTCGACATGATAGGTCGAAACATTGTATACGTGTCTATGGTATCTCAAGATTACATAATATACAATACAAGTTGATTAAGTTATGGTTGGAATAGATTTGTTATCAATTTTCACGTAGCTAAAATGAGAAAAATTATCCAATCTCGTTTTACCCATAACTTCTTCATTTTAAATCCGTTTTGAGTGAATCAAATTGCTATGGTTTCATATTGAACTCTATTTTATGAATATAAACAGGAAAAGTATAGGTTTATAGTAGGAAAAATAAGTTATAAGTCGTTTTTGTAAAGGTAGTCATTTCAGTCGAAAGAACGACGTCTAGATGACCATTTTAGAAAACATACTTTCACTTTGAGTTTAACCATAATTTTTGGATATAGTTTCATGTTTATAATAAAAATCATTTTCTCAGAATAACAACTTTTAAATCAAAGTTTATCATAGTTTTTAATTAACTAACCCAAAACAGCTCGCGGTGTTACTACAACGGCGTAAATCCGATTTTACGGTGTTTTTCATGTTTCCAGGTTTTAAGTCATTAAGTTAGCATATCATATAGATATAGAACATGTGTTTAGTTGATTTTAAAAGTCAAGTTACAAGGATTAACTTTTATTTGCGAACAAGTTTAGAATTAACTAAACTATGTTCTAGTGATTACAAGTTTAAACCTTCGAATAAGATAGCTTTATATGTATGAATCGAATGATGTTATGAACATCATTACTACCTCAAGTTCCTTGGATAAACCTACTGGAAATGAGAAAAATAGATCTAGCTTCAAAGGATCCTTGGATGGCTTGAAAGTTCTTGAAGCAGAATCATGACACGAAAACAATTTCAAGTAAGATTTTCACTCGAAATAAGATTGTTATAGTTATAGATATTTAATTAAAGTTTGAATATGATTATTACCTTTTATTAGAAAGATAACCTACAGTAAGTAACAAAGGTTTCTTGATCTTGGATGATTACTTGGAATGGATTTAGAAAACTTGGAAGTAAACTTGCAATCTTGGAAGTATTCTTGATTTTATGAAACTAGAACTTTTGGAATTTATGAAGAACACTTAGAACTTGAAGATAGAACTTAAGAGAGATCAATTAGATGAAGAAAATTGAAGAATGAAAGTGTTTGTAGGTATTTTTGATCGTTGGTGTATGGATTAGATATAAAGGATATGTAATTTTGTTTTCATGTAAATAAGTCATGAATGATTACTCATATTTTTGTAATTTTATGAGATATTTCATGCTAGTTGCTAAATGATGGTTCCCACATGTGTTAGGTGACTCACATGGGCTGCTAAGAGCTAATCATTGGAGTGTATATACCAATAGTACATACATCTAAAAGCTGTGTATTGTACGAGTACGAATACGGGTGCATACGAGTAGAATTATTGATGAAACTGAACGAGGATGTAATTGTAAGCATTTTTGTTAAGTAGAAGTATTTTGATAAGTGTCTTGAAGTCTTTCAAAAGTGTATGAATACATATTAAAACACTACATGTATATACATTTTAACTGAGTCGTTAAGTCATCGTTAGTCGTTACATGTAAATGTTGTTTTGAAACCTTTAGGTTAACGATCTTGTTGAATGTTGTTAACCCATTATTTATTATAACAAATTAGATGTTAAATTGTTATATTAACATGATATTATGATATATAATATATCTTAGTATGATATATATACTGTTAAATGTCGTTACAACGATAATCGTTACATATATGTCTCGTTTCGAAATCATTAAGTTAGTAGTCTTATTTTTACATATGTATTTCATTGTTAATACACTTAATAATATATTTACTTATCATTTAACATAATTAACCAAGTGTATAAATATCTTAATATGATTCATATGTACCTAGTAAGACGTTGTTATAACGATAATCGTTATATATATCGTTTTCGAGTTTCTTAAATTAATAGTCTCATTTTTATGTATATAACTCATTGTTAAAATACCTAATGAGATACATACTTATAATAAAATCATGTTAACTATATATATAATCATATATATGTCATCGTATGGTTTTTACAAGTTTTAACGTTCGTGAATCACCGGTCAACTTGGGTGGTCAATTGTCTATATGAAACCTATTTCAATTAATCAAGTCTTAACAAGTTTGATTGCTTAACATGTTGGAAATACTTAATCATGTAAATAACAATTTCATTTAATATATATAAAACATGGAAAAGTTCGGGTCACTACAAATACACAGCTCTTAGCAGCCCATGTGAGTCACATAACCATGTGGGAACCATCATTTAACATCTAGCATGACTTATGAGCAAGGAAACAAAAACAAAAACTCCTTTTAACCCCACTCACCTTCACCACTCACCACCTACTCCATTTTACTTCCAATTTTCTTCCCAATTCTCTCTCAAAACACACACACTCTTCCATGAACATCTAAGTTACTATTTTTCCAGCAAAAATTATCAAATACAAGCTTTGGTTATTACCTATAATCATCATAAAAACAATTACTCAAGAACACATCAAGAACACTTTCAAGTTTACAAGTTTACTTCCAAGTTTCCTAATCCATTCCAAGCAATCATCTAAGATCAAGTAACCTTTATTATTTACAGTAGGTTATCTTTCTAAATCAAGGTAATATTCATATTCAAGCTTTGATTCAATTTCTATAACTATAACTATCTTAATTTGAGTAATAATCTTACTTGAACTTGTTTTTGTGTCATGATTGTATTTCAAGAACTTCCAAGCCATCAAAGATCCTTTGTAGCTCAAGTTATTTTTTCATCAATTCCAGTAGGTTTACCTACTAAACTTGAGGTAGTAATGATGTTCATAACATCATTCAATTCATATATATATATATATACCTACCTTATTCGAAGGTTTAAACTTGTAATCACTAGAACATAGTTTAGTTAATTCTAAACTTGTTCGCAAAAAAAGTTAATCCTTCTAACTTGACTTTTAAAATCAACTAAACACATGTTCTATATCTATATTATATGCTAACTTAATAATTTAAAACCCGAAAACACGAAAAACACCGTAAAATCGGATATACGCCGTCATAGTAACACCGCGGGCTGTTTTGGGTTAGTTAATTAAAAACTATGATAAACTTTGATTTAAAAGTTGTTCTTCTGGGAAAATGATTTTTCTTATGAACATGAAACTATATCCAAAAATTATGGTTAAACTCAAAGTGGAAGTATGTTTTCCAAAATGGTTATCTAGACGTCGTTCTTTCGACTAAAATGACTACCTTTACAAAAACGACTTGTAATCTGTATTTCCTACTATAAACTTATACTTTTTCTATTTAGATTCATAAACTTAAGTTCAATATGAAACCATAGCAACTTGAATCACTCAAAAAGGATTTAAAATGAAGAAGTTATGGGTAAAACAAGATTGGATATTTTTGCTTGTTGTAACTACGTGAAAATTGGTAACAAATCTATATTAACCATATCCTAGCTAACTCATATTTTATTATACATGTATTCTAATATATTATGTAATCTTGGGATACCATAGGCACGTATGCAAATGTTTTGACATATCATATCGACCCATGTATATATATTATTTGGAACAACCATAGACACTCTATATGCAGTAATGATGGAGTTAGCTATACAGGGTTGAGGTTGATTCCAAATATATATATACTTTGAGTTGTGATCTAGCCTGAGATGTGTATACACTGGGTCGTGGATTGATTCAAGATAATATATATCGATTTATTTCTGTACATCTAACTGTGGACAACTAGTTGTAGGTTACTAACGAGGATAGCTGACTTAATAAACTTAAAACAGTAAAACGTATTAAAAAAATGTTGTAAATATATTTTGAACATACTTTGATATATATGTACATACTTGTTATAGGTTCGTGAATCGACCAGTGGCCAAGTCTTACTTCCCGACGAAGTAAAAATCTGTGAAAGTAAGTTATAGTCCCACTTTTTAAATCTATTATTTTTGGGATGAGAATACATGCAGTTTTATAAATGTTTTACAAAATAGACACAAGTGATCAAAATTACATTCTATGTTGAATTATCGAACCGAATATGCCCCTTTTTAGCTTGGTAGCCTAAGAATTGGTGTTTATTATAATTGCCACCAATTGATGCGAATCCTAAAGATAGATCTATTTGGCCCAACAAGCCTCATCCGAGTTACGGATGCTTTAGTACTTCGATTTATCATGTCCGATGAGAGTCCCGGAATGATGGAGATATTCTATATGCATCCTGTTAAGGTCGATTACCAGCTATTCATCATATGAATGATTTTTATGCAGATTGCATGTTGTTTATGAGAAATGGAAATATGAAATCTTGTGGTCTATTATTATGATTTGATAAATATGTAGGTTAAACCTATAACTCACTAACATTTTTGTTGACGTTTAAAGCATGTTTATTCTCAGGTGATTATTAAGAGCTTCCGCTGTTGCATGCTAATTTATGGACAAGAGTTGGAGTCAGTATTCTTGTATAATATTGTTTAAAAACTGCATTCGAAGATTTAAATTGATGTGTAATATTATTGTAAATCATTATGTAATAATCGTGTGAAAACGCTATATTTTAGATTATCATTATTTGATAATCGTCGTAATATTTTTAAACCTTTATCGATAAAATAAAGGTTATGGTTTGTTTTAAAATCGAATGCAGTCTTTGAAAAATGTCTCATATAGAGGTCAAAACCTCGCAACGAAATCAATTAATATGGAACGTTTATAAATCGATATGAACGGGACATTTCAATAAACACCTCATTCCCACTATACGCGTTATATTTTTTTCTTTGTTTTAACCAGCATAAACTCGTATCCTGTGAAGTTGTTATACTTCTGTTTACAGCCCAAAAGTCACCACTTAATTTTGTTTCTATCTCAGCCAAAAGGGATGAAATAATGATAACTAATATATATTAAGGATGATGGGTCAGTTTATTTCATATTGCAAATTGCTTTGCAAAGTGGGACTACATTCATGAAAATGGCCGACCCATTTTATCAATCTGATTAGGAATCCAATGCATGGTGTATTATAATAATCAAGTGGGACAACATGCACATGAAGGATGCGAAAACAGTAACAAAGAATACCGTTAATAAGGCTGTGAAAATGAAAGGTTGATATAAACATATATATGATAATAATGATGATACCCAGTTATAGTTCACGCCTTTTGGTTTATTGTCTCGATCGAACTACAGTACCCATCACAAACCCGTTCAAATTAAAACTTGTTGTTGGGCTAAATAATCTTTCCTAGACTTAGCAACTTGGGCCGTATATCTATTAGGGTTGTTAGGACAAGACCCAGCTAATATTTTTTTCTGTTGAGTGATGACGGTGTATATAATGATCATATAGCGACTATGGTAATAATTAAGATAGATGATCATATGATTTTGATGTTGAGGGAAGACGATGATGATTGATGGTTAGGGTATGAATTATGAGATGAAGACTAGATTATGATTACGATGATGATGCGAGATTGATGATGATGACGAGATGATTGTGTTATGATGATAATTCACGATAATAATGTTATGTTTTCTGCTGTAATATGATTTCGTTTCTATTCCATTAAATTAGCGATGATGATGATGATATAAATTTGCTGTTGCACGACTAGATTATTTGATGTTTCTGTTTCACCGTAAAACCATCATCAATTTCCCTTATTGGTTGCTGTTACTGTCGATTTAAAAAGAAAATGGTATAGGATCACGCCTAGGATTCTCTTTTGGATGAGGCCCAACAAAACCCACTTGAGAAACAAACCCGTTAAAGGTATTTTATGGACCAAATGATGAATGAATGGTGATGATATATGGTATTGGACTAAGGTTGATGATAACATGATATTGAAAATGATAGAATGATGCGATTGATAAAGATGATTAGATTAAAATGATAATTGTGAATGATTAGGGCGATGATTGGATTTGGAAGATGAAAACAGGCAGAAAATGGGTTAAAGAGTTTAAGAGACAAATTAAAATAGAAAAAAAAACAATAAGCAGTGCAGTGGTTAGAGGGAGTGTCGGGTTAGCAGGATGTCGCGAGTTCAAACCCGGGCTTGGGCATTTTTTAAGGGCTACTTCTTTGAGGTAGTTTACTTATTACTCATTATTATTATTATTATTATTATTATTATTATTATTATTATTATTATTATTATTATTATTATTATTATTATTATTATTATTATTATTATTATTATTATTATTAGATTATTACAAATATTAAAAAAATATAATTATTAGTTACAATTAATACTATTATCATTATTGTTAGTATTAGTAATATTATTATTATTATTATTACTCTTATTATTATTATTATTATTATCATTATTATCATTCGTAGTAAAGTTATTATTATCATAGTTATTATTATTAGTATTATTATTATCATTATTATTTTTTTATAATTAATATTATTATTTTTAACATTAATATTATTTTACCAAGTAACTATTAGTTATATAAAACTATACTTAATACATATAATATAACTGTATTTTTATTTATTTAAAGTACATAAAATGAATACATTTATGAAACATACAAGTTATTAATTTAAAATGATATCACTAATATATATATATATATATATATATATATATATATATATATATATATATATATATATATATATATATATATATTTGTTTGATTAGAATTATATGTGTTAATATATATATCAATGATATAGGTTCGTGAATCCGAGGCCAACCTTGCATTGTTCAGTTCCGTCGTATGCATATTTTTACTACAAAATACCGCATCGTGAGTTTCATTACTCCCTTTTTAAATGCTTTTGTAATATATATTTTTGGGACTGAGAATACATGCGCTGCTTTTATAAATGTTTTACGAAATAGACACAAGTAATCGAATCTACATTCTATGGTTGGATTATCGAATCGAATATCACCCTTTTAGTCTGGTAATCTAAGAATTAGGGAACAGAAACCCTAATTGACACGAATTATAAAGATAGATCTATTGGGCCTAACAAACCCCATCCGGGTTACGGATGCTTTAGTACTTCGATTTTATCATGTCCGCTGAGAGTCCTGAAATGATGGGGATATTCTAGACGCATTTTGTTAATGTCGGTTACCAGGTGTTCACCATATGAATGATTTTTAATTCGCGGGTTACGCGTATTATTTTGTACTCGGGTTACGTGTACAATTAAATATATGGAATCTTGTGGTCTATTAAAATGATAGAAATGATTGATTATGATAAACTAATGAACTCACCAACCTTTTGGTTGACACTTTTAAGCATGTTTATTCTCAGGTATGAAATAAATCTTCCACTGTGCATTTGCTCATTTTAGAGATATTACTTGGAGTCATTCATGACATATTTCAAAATACGTTGCATTCGAGTCATTGAGTTCATCAAGATTATTATTAAGACAATTATAGTTGGATATTTTATGAAATGGTATGCATGCCGTCAACTTTCGATGTAATGAAAGTTTGTCTTTTAAAAACGAATGCAATGTTTGTAAAATGTACCATATAGAGTTCAAGTACCTCGCGAAGTAACCAAATGTAATGTATTCGTCCAGATGGATTAGGACGGGTCTCTACACCAAACGACTAAGATGATCTACTGCGACGTTCTCTGCTCCTTTCTTATCTTTGATTTTAATATTGAATTCTTGGAGGAGTAAGATCCATCATAGGAGTCTCAGTTTAGCATCTTGCTTGGTGAATAGATATTTAAGGGCTGAATGATCTGTGTAAACCGTAGTTTTGGACGGGATAAGATAGGAACGGAATTTGTCGAATGCGAAAACTACTGCTAGAAGCTTCTTTTCCATGGTGGTGTAATTCTCTTGAGCTCCGGTCAAGGTTTTGCTGGCATAATATATTGGATGAAAGTGCTTATCTTTCCGTTGTCCTAGTACAGCTCCAACCACGAAGTCACTCGCATCACACATGATTTCGAATGGTAAGCTCCAACTAGGAGCTATGATGGGTGCATACTGAAATATCCCGTTCATATTGATTATAAACGTTTCATATTAATTGGTTTTGTTGGGAGGTTTTGACATCTATATGAGACGTTTTTCAAAGACTGCATTCGATTTTAAAACAAACTGTAACCTTTATTTTATCGATAAAGGTTTAAAAAGCACAACGTAGATTATCAAGTAATGATAATCTAAAATATAACGTTTACACACGACATTTACATAATGGTTTGAAATAATATTACACAACGATTTAAATCCCCGAATGCAGTTTTTAAACATTATATTACAAGCATGCTAACTCCAAATCTTGTCCTTAAATTAGCATGCAACAGCGGAAGCTTTTAATAATCACTTGAGAATAAACATGCTTAAAACGTCAACAAAAATGTTGGTGAGTTATAGGTTTAACCTATATATATATAGAATTGTAATAATAGACCACAAGATTTCATTTAATAAATAATCATACACTCGCAAGTGTATAAAAATCATTCGTATGATGAACACCTAGTAATCGATATTAACATAATGCATATAGAATATTCCCCGCATACTCGCAAGTATGCCATAAACTGGCAATCGCAATCACCATATAAATCTAAGTACTAAAGCCATCCATAACCTGAATGGGGGTTGTTAGGCCCAATAGATCTATCTTTAGGATTCGCGTCAATTAGGGGCCATTTCCCTAATTCTTAGGTTACCAAGCTTGAAGGGGCGATATTCAGTTTAATAATCCAACCATAGAATGTAATTTCACGTACTTGTGTCTATTTTGTAAAACATTTATAAAACTACATGTATTCTCATCCCAAAAATATTAGATTTTAAAAGTGGGACTATAACTCAGTTCCACAGTGATGATGCAGCGGAGGTATACGAAATACTATTATTTTTATTACGGAATACGATACAAATTACACAAGTTTTAATTATTTATTTACAGATGGGATATACCTAAACCTTGCTACAACACTATAGGCAGTGTACCTAATCTTATAGTAGTATAGTTTTTAGTAAGTCCGGTTCGTTCCACAGGGAGACGGGTTATTTTACACTATATTTTTATATAACTATATTTGTACAAAATATAATATATATATATATATATATATATATATATATATATATATATATATATATATATATATATATATATATATTAGAATTATTATTATTATAAAAGGGGGGGTTTTGCCGTTTAATGACTGGTTTGTCGATTTTATATTTTAAGCGAAGCGTAAAGTAAATGACGATATTTAACTAATGATAAAATAAATAACAATAATTAAAATGACAATAAAAGTACGAGGAAATATAAAATAAAATAATTATGCTTATTTAAACTTCCGTAATCATGATGTTTGACGTTTTGATTTTAATTTATTATCCTGGGTTAATTGTCCTTTGTCTTGGTTTATTTGAAACCTATCTGGTTTTTGCCCATAATAGTCTATCGGTCATAATTATAAAATGCTCGTCAAATTAACCTTATTTCCGAAGTCAAATATTCCAACTAATTGGGGAGTTAAACTGTAACAAGGTCTTAATACTTTGTTAATGATTACGCCAGGTTATCGACTGCGTGTAATCCAAGGTTTTAATACTGATAATGTTAAAAACGAACATATATTTCATAGCATTATCCCTCAAGAAAGACAAGCTTTTAGTTGTAATTGTTCTATTTACAAGTAATATTCGTTTAAATAATAAAAGGTGAAGACAAAAGACAGATTCGACGATTTGAAGACGCAAACGACCAAAAAGCTCAAAAGTACAAAGTACAATCAAAGTGGTTCAAATAATTGATGAGAAACGTCTAAAAGTTACAAGAGTACGAGCCGCAAAACGCAAAGTACAAGATATTAAATAGTACGCAAGGACGTTCGAAAATCCGGAACCGGGACCAGAGTCAACTCTCAACGCTCGACGCAACGGACTAAAAATTACAAGTCAACTATGCACATAAATATAATATAATATATAAATGATTCTTAAAATTATATATATATAATATATTATAAATTAAAAACCGTTGGCAAACTAGGTGACAAACGAATGTGAGCTGGATTCCCAGGCCATGCGATCGCATGGCCAGAAGGCACAAATGCCATGAGATCGAATGGAGCAAAATGTTTGGCCACATTGCTATAAAAGGCGCAGTTTCAGTCGAATGTAACACATCTTTTTCTCCTCTCTATCTCTTACGATATATATATATATATATATATATATATATATATATATATATATATATATATATATATATATATATATATATTATAATTTTAATTTTAATTTTAATTTAAGATTAATAATAATAAGGGTATGTTAGCGAATGTTGTAAGTGTGTAAGTCGAAATTCTGTCCGTGTAACGCTACGCTATTATTAATCATTGTAAGTTATGTTCAACCTTTTTAAATTAATGTCTCGTAGCTAAGTTATTATTATGCTTATTTAATGCCGAAGTAATCGTGATGTTGGGCTAAATATTAAGACGGGGTAATTGGGCTTTCTACCATAATTGGGGTTTGGACAAAAGAACGACACTTGTGGAAATTAGACTATGGGTTATTAATGGGCTTTATATTAACTAAATGATACCTTATTAATTTAATATATAGACTTATAATTTGACGTATTTATATATAACCACATACGCTTGACTGGGTACGGTGGGCGGGATATCTATAAATACCAATAATTATTCATTTGACCGGACACGGGGATGGATTAATAATCAATAGACTCGTTGAAACAGGGGTGGATTACATTCAAGGGTAATTGGTATAATTGTTAACAAAGTAGTAAAACCTTGGATTACACGCAGTCAATAACCTGGTGTATTCATTAAACAAAGTATTAAGACCTTGTTACAGTTTGAATCCCCAATTAGTTGGAATATTTGACTTCGGGTATAAGGATAATTTGACGAAGACTCTCGTACTTTATATTTATGACTGATGGACTATTGATGATGTAGCGTGAGGGTAAGAAATAGTATTATTTTTAATACAAAATACTACAAAATATGACACAAGTTTTATTAATTTACGGATGGGATATACCTAAACCTTGCTACAACACTATAGGCAGTGTACCTAATCGTAGAGTAGTGTAGTTTTTAGTAAGTCCGGTTCGTTCCACAGGGAGCTGGTGATACTTACTATATTTTTAACTATATTTATACAAAATATATATAATTATATAAGTAGTAATATTATTATAAAAGGGGGGTTTTACCGTTTAATGACCGGTTTGTCGATTCTATATTTTAAGCGCAAAGATAAATGACGATAATTAAAGTGCGTAAAATAATGACAATAAATAAAATGACAGTAAATAAAATTGCGAGTAATAAAATGACAGTAAATAAAGATACGATGAGAAATACAATAAAAGAATTATGCTTATTTAAACTTCCGTAATCATGATGTTTGACGTGTTGATTTTAATTTATTACCATGGGTTAATTGTCCTTTGTCCTGGTTTATTTGATACGTCTATCTGGTTTTTGTCCATAATAGTCCATCGGTCATAAATATAAAGTGCGAGTATCCTCGTCAAATTACCCTTATACCCGAAGTCAAATATTCCAACTGATTAAGGATTTAAACTGTGACGCAGTTATCACTTCTGTCAACAATTACACCAGTTATCACTGTATGTAATCCACCCCTGTTTTAATTAGTTTATGAATATTAATTCATCCACTTGATCAGAATGAATAATCAATTACCCAACCCAATTGATTAATTAAATGATTATAACAGATTCAATATGAACATCACTAAATAGGACAACCATAATCATTATTAATTATTAGGTTAATTAATTTGAAGATAGGTTCGACAGACTCCAATGAGTTGTCACTCAATTAGACAATACCCCCCATCTATTAATAGTCAATAGTTCAATTTCCACAAGTGTCGGTCTTTTGCCCAAACCTTAATTATGGTCCAAAGTTCAATAACCCCTTCTTAATATTTTAGCCCAACATCACGATTACTTCGGCTCAAATAAGCATAATAATAACTTAGTTACGATACATTAATTTAAAAAGGAAGAACATAGCTTACAGTGGTGATTAATCGCGTAGCGTTACACGGGCAGAGTTTCGACTTTAAAACCCGTAAAATATTTCTTACAATAACCCAATTATTATTAAACTTAAATTAAACTTAATATTATAAATATAAATATATATATTCTTACACAGGGAAAGAAAGAAAAATGAAGTGAAGGTGTCCTTTTTCATTACTACGTGAATTCCATTTTATAGGCAAATGTTGATTTGAAATTTTCACTTATGACCCCTTAACTATGCTCAATTAACAACTTTTTATTATTTATTATTATTCTTATTATGAATTATTTAAATATTATATTATATTCTTGTGCATAGTTGACTTGTACTTTCAGCTCCGTTGCGTCGAGCGTTGATAGTTGGCTCGGGTACCGGTTCCGAATTTTCGAACGTCCTTTCGTATAATTTAATATCTTGTACTTTGCGTTTTGTAACTTGTACTCTTGTCATTTTTAGACGTTTCTCATCAATAAATTGAACCTTTTGAATTGTATCTTGTACATTTGAGCTTTTTGGACGTTTGTGTCTTCAAATCTTCGTTTTTGCCTTTTGTCTTCGCACTTATTTATTTAAACAATTACAATGAAAATATAATACAATTACATATGAAAACCTATTATTTAGAAGGGATATTGCTATGAAATATATGTTCCTTTTTAGCCTTATCAAATATCCCCACACTTGAGCGTTGCTTGTCCTCAAGCAATACAGAACTTGAAATAAAAACATACATAAATCACTTTTTTATTCATCACACTTTGTACATTAGTGATTTTGATATGGTGGTATAAACAATGATAGTAACATAGAACCATGGTTAAAGGTGGGTGTGTCATCCACAGTTGCCTCGGGTTTAGGTCAACGACACTTGCAATCAAATAGCCGATTTACTTTCGGTTTCTAAAGCAAAGTGCACATTTGAAAGGTGGTTTACAGTCCTACATGACTATGAAAATGTAGATCCTTAAGAAAATTGGATCTTTATGAAAACATTTGATCTTTTTGAAAATTTAATCTAGCTTTTACCCTAGATAAGTTTTCCGGAATAACCCTTCACCGGTGTTTGCAAAATATTTTTGTGGGTTGTGTGGGTTTCAGATTTGAAAATTTTAGCTCAACACTTGTGGTTTTGTGTTACCCGCTTGCTAACCTTGTATTGGGAAAGCAACACGTCCAGTTTACTTGTTCCGTATATTACCTTTCGGTAAACTACCGTCCGGTTGTAAAGGAAAGCGATGAACAAGAAACTGTTAAGGCAATGTCTAATGACATGCATATGATTATGGTCTTAAAACGTGTCGGATGCTAGTACTATCCTTTGTAGGAGCAATAGTAAAGATCATCCTATGATTTTTCGGTCTGGCACAAGGTCCTGTCTCCGACCATGCTATGCAACCACCGTTTCTTACGGTTGACACCCGATTTGGTTCAGGTGACCTAATGAATTCCAGGTGAATTCCTAGGATTTTACGTTCAATGGTGATGAACGCATTGAAAATAGGTTTTCAGAAAACAAATCGGTTTGTATTTTTGATCAAAATATTTTCTCGTTCAAGCTCGAGTTTAGATATCATTGAATTCCATGAGTTTGTAATTCTCAATCTTTAAGGTCAATCTCTAGGATTGAGTAATATCAGTCTTAAAAGCTGATTTTTAATCTTTAAGGAGATTATCCTTTCTGGGGATCTGATTCATTAGTCTTATCAAGCTAATTTGCACGGTGCCCCCCCATTGTACGAGATAAATCCTTCTCATGGTTAGGATAAATCTGACCACTTGGCGACCCTGTTTGATGCTGAGGTCCGTGGATTTTCTGCTGATTTTAGAGATGACTTTTCTAGATTTTTCGTCAACCTACAGCTGGTCTGGACGACAACTTCTTGACCTAAATCAAGAAGCGTGTGTCTTTTTTGGAAGACTTTACTTCCTTTTAATGATGGAATTGATTCATCGTGTAGATCCATCTTTCTTTAAAATATATTACAGTAAACCGGGTAAAACTGATTAGTATCGTCCAAAGCAGAAGTACCTGCAATAATTCTTATACAAAAATGTGATAGATAGTTTTTAATTGAATAACTTGGTACATTCTCCCCACACTTGGCTTTTTTCATGCGTCTTTTTATATCTTAATAAATAAATTCAAGCGTTTTAGTTGTTTCTCAATTTATGTCCTTTCCGAGGTAACAATAATTTTGGCATTAACACCTAGTTTTATCGTTCATAAATATGTATAAACATGATTTTGAATTCATTTAGTTAAAAAATTTTAAAATTTTCATAATATTTAGAAAATAAGCCAAGTATAAACCCGAGAGAATTTATAACCCTTCCCCACACTTGAGATCATGCAATGCCCTCATTTGCATGAAATCAGACTATAATTATAAATTCATGAGGGTGATTAGTGTAGGAAAGTGATTAAAAATACCCAGTTTGTAATTACAAAGCTCGTCGAATGATAGATGGCGCGCCTCATCGTTCATTCCTTCATTTATTATATCACATTTGTTGTTTTGCATCTTGTCGTCAAAATCAGTAGCTTTTGCTGAACTTAATGTTAGTCTTTAAAAGTGCGTTGTTTTACCCTGTTGTTTACATGATAAAATACAAACATATATACATATTTTTAAAGTTGGGTTTATTACCCCACGTTCAAAAATTTATAAAATTAAATATATTTTTTTTTGCATACTTTAAATCAATAAAATTAAAAATAATGATGACAAAATTTTTCGCCCCGCCCTCGGGTAAAGTAATTTCGGCTCAACGACCTAGTCTTCAACTCACGACGAATTTTAGAAATCATTTTTTTCAACTTAATGAAATAAAGTAAATTTTTGTTTTTAAATTCACACAAAACTTAAAAAGAAAACATATTAATTTCATATAAAACCTAAATAACAAAAAAATTCAGAATGGGGGAAGAAAACTAGTTCTTTAGTGTCTGCTAGTGAAAAAGACCAATCGGATTCCATTCTCGGAACTACACGAGAACAGAACAACTAACTCCAAACAGCATTTTCTTTTTAGAATATTTGAATCTCCTCACACTTAGGTAGATGTGGTGTCGAAATTGTGATTAACTTCATCGTCAATTTCTGTTGGATCATAATCAACTTGCATATCTGTGACTTTTGCTTTAAGCCAGTGACCAGCTTTTTCCGTAATATCCACAAATTCAACTAGCTTCACCTTTTCTTTAGGCGACAGATTGGATACTAACCGGTTATATAACTTAAAGTTCCCCTTACTTTTAGCATCAATAACCCGTTTAAAAAGTTTCTTCATTGAACTGTTAATAACGGGGTCATTTAATTTCGTATCAACTATGGGGTTCTTTATTATCAAGTCATCATTAGGTGTTACTTCATTTTCCCCACACTTAGGCGTTCTATTATTGTTAAGCATTACCGTTGGAGTTGGTAAAACAACATGGTTCTTACCAATCGTTTTTGTCGGTTCAACGGTTTTGGTTTGTGGATATTTAGACTTTCGAATCATAAAGGTGATCGATTTCTCATCATTACTAAGTGTCATTCTACCCTTTCTTACATCAAATAACGCCCCGGTGGACGCTAAGAATGGTCGACCTAAAATTAGAGGAACGTTTGAGTCCTCTTCTACGTCAATGACAATGAATTCGACTAGAAAGGTTAAATTACCTACTTGAACGGGTAGGTTGTCAGCAATTCCAACTGGGTGCTTAATGGTTTGATCAAGGAGTCGAACACTCATATCCGTTGGACTTAACTCACCTACACCTAATCTCTTATATAATGAAAGAGGCATAACACTCACACTTGAACCTAAATCTGCTAGTTTATCATACATGACACAGTCACTAAGTAGACAAGGAACAATAAATTCACCCGGATCACCTACCCTAGGTGGAGGATTTGGTGGAACTGTCTTCACCGGGTTTACTTCTACTGTTTTTGTTTCTTGCACTTTTTTATTCTTCTTCTTCTTCTTTCCAGAGGTATCACAAACTTTATTACCTATTACTTGCTCATACTCAACTCCTTTTCTTGGAAACGGGATGGGTGGTCTGTATGGTGCCACCACTGGCTTTACATACTCGGGTGGTGGTGGTGGTGGTGGTGTAACTTCTTCATTGTTACTTACATCTAAAACCTCCCCATCTTCTGATGCTGGTTTTTCAGAATTTATTGAAACCATATTAACATTTTCATTCCGAGGATTTACTTCAGTATTACTCGGTAGCTTTCCTTGTTTCCTTTCACTCATCAATCTAACAAGAGTACCTACTTGTTTTTCTAGATTCAAAATAGAAGCTTGTTGAGTTCTAAATGACTGATCAAACCTCTCATTCGTTTGAGTTTGAGTTTCAATAAATTGTGTTTGAGATTCAACTAGCTTAAATACCACTTCTTCCAGATTTGACTTTTTCTCTTCGGTTTGTTGTGGTGGTTTATACAAGCCAGGTCTTTGTTGATTGAAACTGTTGTTTTGAGTTGGTTGGTTATTCGGACCTTGTTGGTTATACGAGTTATTGTCGGGTCCTTTTGGATTGTAAAGAATGTTTTGATTTCGATTGAAGTTTGGCCTTGGCGGTTGATAATTATTCTGATAACTATTTTCCAGCCTTTGGTTCATGTAGACAACATTCTCACGTTGTTCCATCGTTTGTTCAATGTGACAGTCTTTCATTAAGTGTGGTCCACCGCATTGCTCACAACTGATTCGTATTGCGTGAATATCTTTATTCATCTTTTCCATTCGTCTCTCGAAAGCATCTATTTTTGCGGAAACGGAATCAAAGTTATGGCTAGAATCGGCTCTAGTCGCTTTAAATGAACGATATATATCTTTCTCTTGGTGCCACTCATGAGAGTGGGAGGCTGTGTTATCAATAATTTTGTAAGCTTCAGTTGCAGTTTTCTTCATAATGGAACCACCAGCTATTTTGTCGATGTCTTTTCGTGTAGCAACATTGACACCTTGGTAGAATATTTGTACTATTTGATAAGTGTCTAAACCGTGTTGAGGACATCCTCTCAATAACTTTCCAAATCTTGTCCACGCCTCATATAGAGTTTCATTTGACTTTTGTGTGAACGTAACAATTTCTCCTTGAAGTCTCACGGCTTTAGATGCCGGAAAGAATCTTTTAAGAAATTTCTCAACTAAAACATCCCATGTGTCAATCGCCCCTTCAGGTAACGATTCTAACCAATCTTTGGCTTCTCCCTTTAAAGTCCAGGGAAACAACATGAGATAGATCTGTTCATCCTCAACTTCTTGGATTTTGAATAGTGTACAGATCCTATTAAACGTACGAAGATGTTCGTTTGGATCTTCCTTCGGCGCACCACTATATTGGCACTGATTAGTTACCATGTGTAGGATTTGTCCTTTGATTTCATAATCTGGCGCATTAATGTCTGGCTTAATAATGGCGTGACCTTGGCCCGTGCGTGTGGCTCTCATTCGGTCTTCCATACTTAGAGGTTCCAGATTTTCCATAATTGAATTTGTTGAATACGAATCACTAGAAGATTCTGATTTAATGGTTTGTGGTTCAGGAGGAATGATTAGTGGTTCTGGATCTTGGAATTGTCCCTGAATATTCTCCGGATTCTCAATTGTGAGGTCGGGTTCAAAAGATGGATTATCGGAAATTTGAGTTGGAGTTCTTGGTCGACTAGATGATGATTCTAAAGAAAAATCAACGGCGACAATATTTGCTAGATGTCTTGATCGAGTTATAGGTGGTGAACGTATGAAAGGTGGTGAACGTTTTACTCGGTGCATTCACTAAATATCCTATTAGTTTTTAAAAGGAAAGAAAAATTATATAAGTTATCTAATTAATAGACTTTTCTGATTTTGCCCACGTTTCGAATAGCCAAAAGATGCAGCAGAGGGGCAGGATTCGTTTGGTCTCAATATAATTGAGTACTGTTTGGCTCCAATAACCCGGTCCACGTACAAATCCAACTATTACTACGAACCAGAAAATTTTGATGTCTATCAATTTAACCACTTAAAATAAATTTTCGTAATTTTAATAAATTTAGATAAGAAGTAGAATAAAAATCTATGTCCTAAAACTAGAATGACGAGAAATAAGAAAGAAAAAAAAAACGCGTCGAAAAAGGTCGAAAAATAAAAGGTCAAAAAATAGGCGTCGAAAAATAAAAATAAGAAAGTAGCGCGAAAAACGGCGTCGCAAAATTCTAAAGCACATAAATCTTAGTCTAAGGAATAAGCACTTAAGGGATTTTACGGCAAACCTAAAAATTCTAGAAATAAAAATAACTATGGCAAAACTAAACTTAATACTAAAAATTGTAACTAGAGTCTAAAAATCTAAAGGTAATAAAAAAAAAAACTTTTTTAATTTTTTTTTATATTTCGTTTTTTAAGGATTTTAAAATTTTTTTTTTAAATTTTTTTTTTATATATATATTTTTTTTTAAAACTTTTTTTTTAAAAATTTTCTTTAAAAAAAACGATTTTTTTACAATTTTTTTTTAAAACGAAAATTTTTTTTTTTAAAAAAACGATTTTTTTTTCTTTAAAAAAAACGATTTTTTTACACAAATTTTTTTTTTCTTTTAAAACGAATTTTTTTTCTTTAAAAAAAACTATTTTTTTACCCAATTTTTTTTTTAAAGGAATTAATAATTTTTTTTATTATTATTATTTTTTTTAGAACTTTTTTTTAACTCATTTACTATTCATGAATAGTAAATGAAAAGAAATTAATTAATTTACTATTCACATGAAAGCGACATGATAGAAATTATTAATTGCAAGTTACATAATATACCCCTGAAATATTTAATAAATACGACTTTTTAAAACTTTTACGATTCAAAATAGTAAAGGAAAGAAATTAATTAATTTACTATTCACATGAAAGCGACATTGTAGAAATTATTAATTATAAGTTACATAATATACCCCTGAAATATTTAATAAATAAGACTTTTTAAAACTTTTAAAACTTTTACGTATCAAATTTGATTCTAAAATATTATTATATTATTATATTTATTAAATTATTATATTTAAATTAATATATCTTTAATCAATCAAAAACTATAAATAAAAAAAAAAAAACTTAAATACCCCGTCAAAACACAAAAAGTGTCCCCGAAATTACTTTTTTTTATAACTATATTTTTACAGATATAAATTAAAAATATAGCGTTTTAGCGCTCCCCGGCAGCGGCGCCAAAAACTTGATGATGTAGCGTGAGGGTAAAAAATAGTATTATTTTTAATACAAAATACTACAAAATATGACACAAGTTTTATTAATTTACGGATGGGATATACCTAAACCTTGCTACAACACTATAGGCAGTGTACCTAATCGTAGAGTAGTGTAGTTTTTAGTAAGTCCGGTTCGTTCCACAGGGAGCTGGTGATACTTACTATATTTTTAACTATATTTATACAAAATATATATAATTATATAAGTAGTAATATTATTATAAAAGGGGGGTTTTACCGTTTAATGACCGGTTTGTCGATTCTATATTTTAAGCGCAAAGATAAATGACGATAATTAAAGTGCGTAAAATAATGACAATAAATAAAATGACAGTAAATAAAATTGCGAGTAATAAAATGACAGTAAATAAAGATACGATGAGAAATACAATAAAAGAATTATGCTTATTTAAACTTCCGTAATCATGATGTTTGACGTGTTGATTTTAATTTATTACCATGGGTTAATTGTCCTTTGTCCTGGTTTATTTGATACGTCTATCTGGTTTTTGTCCATAATAGTCCATCGGTCATAAATATAAAGTGCGAGTATCCTCGTCAAATTACCCTTATACCCGAAGTCAAATATTCCAACTGATTAAGGATTTAAACTGTGACGCAGTTATCACTTCTGTCAACAATTACACCAGTTATCACTGTATGTAATCCACCCCTGTTTTAATTAGTTTATGAATATTAATTCATCCACTTGATCAGAATGAATAATCAATTACCCAACCCAATTGATTAATTAAATGATTATAACAGATTCCATATGAACATCACTAAATAGGACAACCATAATCATTATTAATTATTAGGTTAATTAATTTGAAGATAGGTTCGACAGACTCCAATGAGTTGTCACTCAATTAGACAATACCCCCCATCTATTAATAGTCAATAGTTCAATTTCCACAAGTGTCGGTCTTTTGCCCAAACCTTAATTATGGTCCAAAGTTCAATAACCCCTTCTTAATATTTTAGCCCAACATCACGATTACTTCGGCTCAAATAAGCATAATAATAACTTAGTTACGATACATTAATTTAAAAAGGAAGAACATAGCTTACAGTGGTGATTAATCGCGTAGCGTTACACGGGCAGAGTTTCGACTTTAAAACCCGTAAAATATTTCTTACAATAACCCAATTATTATTAAACTTAAATTAAACTTAATATTATAAATATAAATATATATATTCTTACACAGGGAAAGAAAGAAAAATGAAGTGAAGGTGTCCTTTTTCATTACTACGTGAATTCCATTTTATAGGCAAATGTTGATTTGAAATTTTCACTTATGACCCCTTAACTATGCTCAATTAACAACTTTTTATTATTTATTATTATTCTTATTATGAATTATTTAAATATTATATTATATTCTTGTGCATAGTTGACTTGTAGTTTCAGCTCCGTTGCGTCGAGCGTTGATAGTTGGCTCGGGTACCGGTTCCGGATTTTCGAACGTCCTTTCGTATAATTTAATATCTTGTACTTTGCGTTTTGTAACTTGTACTCTTGTCATTTTTAGACGTTTCTCATCAATAAATTGAACCTTTTGAATTGTATCTTGTACATTTGAGCTTTTTGGACGTTTGTGTCTTCAAATCTTCATTTTTGCCTTTTGTCTTCGCACTTATTTATTTAAACAATTACAATGAAAATATAATACAATTACATATGAAAACTTATTATTTAGAAGGGATATTGCTATGAAATATATGTTCCTTTTTAGCCTTATCAACTATTATGGACAAAACCGTATGGACATATCAAACATTCCAGGACAAAGGACAATTAACCCATGGTACTAAACTAAAAACAACACGTCAAACATCATGATTATGGAAGTTTAAATAAGCATAATTCCTTTATTTCATATTTTATCGCACTTTTATTTACTGTCATTTTATTTATCGCACTTTTTATTATCGTACTTTTTAATTATTGCAATTTTATTTATCGTACTTTTTATTAATCGCACTTTTATTTATCGTAATTTCATTTATCGTTATTTACTTTATGCTTTAAATTAAGTTTTATTTTTAATATTTTACATTAGGTTTTAACTGCGACTAAAGTTTTAAAATCGACAAACCGGTCATTAAACGGTAAAAAAAACCCCTTCTATAATAATAATACTACTTATATATATATTTATATATTTACAAATACAGTTTTAAAAATATAGCGTTAAACTTGGCTAGCTCCCTGTGGAACGAGCCGGACTTACTAAAAACTACACTACTGTATGATTAGGTACACTGCCTATAAAGTGTTGTAGCAAGGTTTAGGTATATCCACTTTATAAATAAATAAATAACTTGTGTAAAAATGTATCATATTTAATAGTATTTCAAAACAAAAATATAACTATTTCGTATACACCTCTACGCACATCAAATACTTTGTTAACAATTACACCAATTACCCTTGAATGTAAGCCACCCATGTTTTAATGAGTCCATTGACTATTAATCCATCCCCATTTCTGGTCAAATGAACAATTATTCCTATTTATAAATATCCCGCTCACCGTACCAAGTCAAGCGTATGTGGTTATATATAAATACGTCAAATTATAAATTAAGTTTTATTAAAAACCATCGGCAAACTAGGTGACAAACGAATGTGAGCTGGATTCCCAGGCCATGCGATCACATGGCCAGAAGGCACAAATGCCATGCGATCGCATGGAGCAAAAAGTTTGGCCACATTGCTATAAAAGGCGCAGTTTTAGTCTAATGTAACACATCTTTTTCTCCTCTCTATCTCTTACGATATATATATATATATATATATATATATATATATATATATATATATATATATATATATATATATATAATTTTAATTTTAATTTAAGATTAATAATAATAAGGGTATGTTAGCAAATGTTGAAAGTGTGTAAGTCGAAATTCTGTCCGTGTAATGCTACGCTATTATTAACCATTGTAAGTTATGTTCAACCTTTTTAAATTAATGTCTCGTAGCTAAGTTATTATTATGCTTATTTAATGCCGAAGTAATCGTGATGTTGGGCTAATTATTAAGACGGGGTAATTGGGCTTTGTACCATAATTGGGGTTTGGACAAAAGAACGACACTTGTGGAAATTAGACTATGGGTTATTAATGGGCTTTATATTAACTAAATGATACCTTGTTTATTTAATATATAGACTTATAATTTGACGTATTTATATATAACCACATACGCTTGACTGGGTACGGTGGGCAGGATATCTATAAATACCAATAATTATTCATTTGACCGGACACGGAGATGGATTAATAATCAATAGACTCGTTGAAACAGGGTGGATTACATTCAAGGGTAATTGGTGTAATTATTTATAAAGTAGTAAAACCTTGGATTACACGCAGTCGATAACCTGGTGTATTCATTAAACAAAGTATTAAGACCTTGTTACAGTTCGAATCCCCAATTAGTTAGAATATTTGACTTCGGGTATAAGGATAATTTGACGAAGACTCTCGCACTTTATATTTATAACTGATGGACTATTATGGACAAAACCGTATGGACATATCAAACATTCCAGGACAAAGGACAATTAACCCATGGTACTAAACTAAAAACAACACGTCAAACATCATGATTATAGAAGTTTAAATAAGCATAATTCCTTTATTTCATATTTTATCGCACTTTTATTTACTGTCATTTTATTTATCGCACTTTTTATTATCGTACTTTTTAATTATTGCAATTTTATTTATCGTACTTTTTATTTATCGCACTTTTATTTATCGCAATTTCATTTATCGTTATTTACTTTGCGCTTTAAATTAAGTTTTATTTTTAATATTTTACATTAGGTTTTAACTGCGACTAAAGTTTTAAAATCGACAAACCGGTCATTAAACGGTAAAAAACCCCCTTTTATAATAATAATACTACTTATATATATATATATATATATATATATATATATATATATATATATATATATATATGTATATATATATATATATATATATATATATTTATATATTTACAAATATAGTTTTAAAAATATAGCGTTAAACTTGGCTAGCTCCCTGTGGAACGAACCGGACTTACTAAAAACTACACTACTGTACGATTAGGTACACTGCCTATAAAGTGTTGTAGTAAGGTTTAGGTATATCCACTTTATAAATAAATAAATAACTTGTGTAAAAATGTATCGTATTTAATAGTATTTCGAAACAAAAATATAACTATTTCGTATACACCTCTACGCACATCAAGTATTTTTGGCGCCGTTGCCGGGGAACCTAAACACCGAAGCGAGATGCTATAAAAAAAATTTTTTTTATTAAGTTTTAATTTCTTTTTGTAAAAATACGTTTTAAATATTAAAAATACAAAAATATAAAAAGAGAAAAAAATATATATATATTTTTAAGAGTTTATTAAATATATATATAAAATTATAAAGTTTCTTTATTTTTATTTTAGTTTTTAAAATATAAGTTTTTATTTGTTTATATAAATATTTTATAAAAACAGAAAAATTAAAAAATTAAAAATTTTCGGGCCTGGTACTGTAGCAGCCCATAATCTGGCCTGGAACCCTAACCCATGCGACCGCATGAAAATATAACGCGATATCCATGCAATCGCATGGCCTGATTTGACACGCCAGGTTTGACCTATTTCTGCATTAATTACGGAGTATTAATTATTATTATTATTAATTAAAACCTAATTAGGGTTTTATTTATTTATTAATTAGTTTTAGTATTTTAAGTTTTATCTAATTTTATTATTTATATAAAAACTAATACTTTTATAAAATAAATAATATAAAAATAATATTTCTATATAAATTATATTTTTATAACTTTAGTTTTATTTTTATATCTTCGTATCTTTTTAATAGTTTAATCGTAATATTTGTAATTTTCATTCGTAATTAGTTCGTAATTTAGTTTTTGTCGTAGTATTTTATATTTCTAAATTTTTAGGCTTTACCGTAAAATCCCTTAAGTGCTTTTTCTTTAGACTAAGATTTAGGCGCCTTAGAATTTTACGACGTCGCTTATCGCCTTAATATTTAATAAATTTTAGTACTTTTTAAGTTATTGCCGTTTTGAATATAGTATTTCTTTTAAACTTTAATACCTTTAGACGTAAGTTTTAATTCTTAGTTTTTAGACTTTTAAGTTTCGACGTGCTACGTTCTTTTTATTATTTTTCGACCTTTTATTTTTCAACCTTTTTCGACGCACTCTTTTTCTTTCTTATTTCTCGACGCTTTAGTTTTTAGGACATAGAATTTTCTATTTCTTCTCTAAAATTTCTTTAAATTTTGACGAAAAATTATTTTAAGTGGTTAAATTGATAGACATCCAAAATTTTCTGATTCGTAGTAATAGTTGGATTTGTTAGTGGCGAGTTGTAGGCTTCCGATTTAAAGGGTCCTGGCTACCTGTTGCATCTATTGGCTATTCGAAACGTGGGCAAAATCAGAAAAGTCTATTAATTTGATAACTTATATAATTTTTATCTTTTATAACTAATAGGATATTCAGTGAATGCACCGAGCAAAACGTTCACCACCTTTTATACGTTCACCACCTGTAACTCGATCAAGACATCTAGCCAATATTGTCGCCGTTGATTTTTCTTTAGAATCATCATCTAGTCGACCAAGTACTCCAATTCAAATTTTCGATAAGCCATTTTTTGAACCCGACCTCACAATTGAGAATCCGGAGGATATTCAGGGACAATTCAGAGATCCTGAACCATTAATCTTTCCTCTTGAACCACCAATCATTCAAACAGAGATTGTCGAGGAACAAACCATTAAATCATAATCCTCTAGTGATTCAGATTCAACAAATTCAATCATGGAAAATCTGGAACCTCTAAGTATGGAAGACCGAATGAGAGGTAAACGCACTGTTCAAGGTCACACAATTACTCAACCAGACATTAATGCGCCAGATTATGAAATCAAAGGACAAATCCTACACATGGTGACTAATCAATGCCAATTTAGTGGTGCGCCGAAGGAAGATCCAAATGAACATCTTTGAACCTTTAATAGGATATGTACTCTATTTAAAATTAGAGAAGTGAAGGATGAACAGATCTATCTCATGTTATTTCCCTGGACTTTAAAGGGAGAAGCCAAAGATTAGTTAGAATCGTTACCTGAGGGGCGATTGATACATGGGACGTTTTAGTTGAAAAATTTCTTAAACAATTCTTTCTGGCATCTAAAGCTGTGAGACTTCAAGGAGAAATAATTACGTTCACACAAAAGCCAAATGAAACTCTATATGAGGCGTGGACAAGATTTGGAAAGTTGTTAAGAGGATGTCCGCAACATGGTTTAGACACTTATCAAATAGTACAAATATTCTATCAAGGATGCGACATCACTACACCGAAAGACATCGATATAGCAGCTGGTGGTTCCATTATGAAGAAAACCGCAACTGAAGCTTACAAAATTATTGATAACACTGCTTCCCATTCACATGAGTGGCATCAAGAAAAAGATATCGTTAGATCATCTAAAGTAGCTAGAGCCGATTCTAGCCATGACTTTGATTCCATTTCTGCAAAGATAGATGCTGTCGAAAGACGAAAGGAAAAGATGACTAAAGATATTCACTCAATACGAATTAGTTGTGAGCAGTGTGGAGGACCACATTTGACAAAGGATTATCTCAGTATTGAACAAACAATGAAACAAAGAGAGAATGTTTCATACATGAACCAAAGGCCTAGAAATAATTATCAGAATAATTATCAACCGCCAAGACCAATCTACAATCAAAACCAGAATTATAACCAAAATGTTCCATACAACAACCAACAAGGTCCTAACAATCAACAAGTATCTAACAATACTTACAATCAGCAAAGACCTATTTTTCAAAATAAACCACCACAAACCAATGATAAAAATCCAAATTTAGAAGATATGATGTCGAAGCTAGTTGAATCTCAAACGCAATTTTTCACATCTCAGAAACAAACTAATGAACAAAATGATCAAGCATTTAGAAATCAACAAGCTTCTATTCAAAATTTGGAACAAGAAGTGAGTAACCTAGCAAGGTTAATAAGTGAAAGAAAACCGGGAAGTCTACCTAGTGATACAAATGCTAACCCCTGGGATGAAACAGCTAAAGTCATTACCACGAGAAGTGGTATTACACTTAAACCACCTGAAATGCTTGAAATTTCTGATGACGCTATTCCTACTACACAGGAACTACAACCTGATCAAGATAAGAAAACAGAACCGGTAATTGAAAAAGTTAATGAAGATAAAACAGTTAAGGCTAAACCTTATGTTAAACCATACCAACCACCACTTCCTTACGCGAGTAAAATGTGAAAAGAAAGACTTGAAACCGAGCAATCCAAATTCTTGGATATGTTTAAACAGATAAATGTCAATCTTCCTTTCATTGATGTGATTTCAGGAATACCTAGATATGCTAAATTCTTGAAAGATCTAATCACAAATAGAAAGAAAATGGAAGAACTCTCGGCTGTAACTATGAATGCTAATTGTTCTGCAGTGATGTTGAATAAGATACCAGAAAAATTATTTGATCCAGGAAGTTTCATAATTTCATATTTTCTGGGTAGTCTTAGTTCAATAGAAGTATTGGCAGACTTAGGTGCTAGTATAAATTTAATGCCGTATTCACTATACGTTAAACTAGACCTTGGAGAATTAAAACCAACACGAATAAGCATACAACTAGCCGATCGATCAGTAAAATATCCTAGAGGGATAATGGAGAACATGTTAGTTAAAGTTGGTACTTTAGTATTTCCAGTAGATTTTATTATTCTGGACATGGAAGAAGATTCTCGAGTTCCTCTCATATTAGGAAGACCATTCTTAAACACGGTTAAAGCAATAATAGACGTGTTCGGTAAGAAATTGACCCTAAGTATAGAAGACGATAGTGTTACCTTTTCTGTTGATAGAGCCATGCAACAACCGCAATCTGCAGATGATACATGTTATTATATTCAAACTATAGATTCACATGCAGAATTGTTAGAAGAATTTTCAGAATTACAAGGAACAGGAGAATGTTCTTTAGGAGAAGGAACTGAACCAATTGATGAAGCTGAAATCTTAGCCACACTCATGGCTAATGATTATGAACCAACAACAGAAGAACTTCAAATACTAAAAGAGGAAGACAGATATCGATACAAATCATCGATAGAAGAACCACCGACATTAGAGTTAAAGCCACTTCCAAACCATCTGGAATATGCTTATTTACATGGTGAATCTGAATTACCTGTAATAATATCGTCTTCTCTTACGAAAAATGAAAAATCTCAACTCATTTCTGTGCTAAAAGCTCATAAACAAGCTATTGCATGGAAGATTCATGATATTAAAGGCATAAGTCCTTCATATTGCACACAAAAAATCCTTATGGAAGAAGGTCATAAAACGTATGTGCAACGCCAAAGAAGACTAAATCCTAATATGCAAGATGTTATTAAGAAAGAAATTATTAAACTGCTCGATGCAGGTTTAATTTATCCAATTTCTGATAGTCCATGGGTAAGCCCAGTTCAATGTGTACCTAAGAAGGGTGGCATGACTGTCATCACAAATGAAAAAAAATGAGCTTATTCCTACTAGGACTGTAACAGGATGGCGTGTTTGTATTGATTATAGAAAATTAAATGACGCCACCAGAAAAGATCACTTTCCCTTACCTTTCATTGATCAAATGTTGGAAAGATTAGCCGAAAATAGTTACTATTGTTTTCTTGACGGTTTTTCTGGATATTTTCAAATTCCAATAGCACCCAAGGATCAAGAGAAAACCACATTCATGTGCCCTTATGGTACTTTTGCTTACAAACGCATGCCATTTGGACTTTGCAATGCCCCTGCAACCTTTCAAAGGTGCATGATGGCGATTTTTCAATACATGATAGAAGAATGCATGGAAGTTTTCATGGATGACTTTTCAGTCTTCGGTGATACATTTGAATCATGTCTAGTTAATCTTGAACGAAAGCTTATTAGATGCGAACAATCAAATCTAGTTTTTAATTGGGAGAAATGCCATTTCATGGTTAAAGAAGGCATCGTTCTTGGTCATAAAATTTCAAAGGAAGGAATTGAAGTGGATAGAGCTAAAGTAAATGTAATTGCTAAACTTCCACATCCCACCAATGTTAGAGGAGTTAGGAGTTTTCTAGGGCATGCCGGTTTTTACCGACGTTTCATAAAAGATTTTTCTAAAATTGCCACTCCTATGAATAAACTCCTAGAAAAGGATGATCCATTCATCTTTTCAGATGAATGCATCAAATCTTTTAATATTCTTAAAGAAAAACTCACTAATGCGCCGATCATGATAACTCCAAATTGGAATCTACCGTTTGAACTCATGTGCGATGCAAGTGATTTTGCAATGGGAGCCGTTTTAGGACAAAGGATTGAAAAATGATTTCAACCTATTTATTACGCTAGTAAGACGTTACAAGGAGCACAAACAAATTACACAACTACTGAAAAAGAACTCCTTGCTATTGTCTTTGCTTTTGACAAATTTCGTTCATATCTAGTTCTAGCTAAAACGGTGGTCTATACCGACCATTCTGCTCTTAGATACCTATTTTTAAAACAAGATGCTAAACCACGATTAATCCGTTGGATCTTACTCTTACAATAGTTCGATATTTAAATCCGAGATAAAAAGGGAGCAGAAAATCTCGCCGCTGATCATCTTTCTCGTCTTGAAAATCCTGAATTAGAAGTTCTAAATGAATCGGCCATACAAGATAACTTTCCTGATGAATATCTTTTGAAGATCGATTATAATGAAATTCCATGGTTTGCAGACTATGCAAACTACTTAGTATGTGGATTCCTTGAAAAAGGGTTATCGTACCAAAAACGAAAGAAATTCTTTAGTGATATAAAACACTATTTTTGGGAAGATCCACATTTGTTTAAAAGTTGTCCCGATGGAATAATACGCCGATGTGTATTCGGGGATGAAGCTAGTCAAATCTTAAACAATTGTCACACAGGACCAACAGGAGGGCATTATGGGCCTCAACTCACAGCAAGAAAAGTCTATGACACTGGATTCTATTGGCCTACAATTTTTAAAGACGCACACATTCTTTGCAAATCCTGTGATGATTTTCAAAGGGCCAGAAAAATAAGTCAACGTGATGAAATGCCACAAAATGTCATTCAAGTATGTGAAGTATTTGACGTATGGGGTATTGACTTTATGGGTCCATTTCCAAAATCTAATAATAATCTCTATATTCTCGTTGCCATTGATTATGTATCTAAATGGGCGGAAGCACAAGCTGTCCCAACTAACGATGTACGAGTTGTAGTCAACTTTTTAAAACGTCTTTTTGCAAGGTTTGGAACACCGAAAGCTTTAATAAGTGATCGGGGTACTCATTTTTGTAATAATCAACTTGAGAAAGTTCTCAAAAGATATGGAGTAACTCATAAAATCTCAACCGCTTATCATCCACAAATAAGTGGACAAGTTAAAAATACCAACCGAGCATTAAAACGTATTCTAGAGAAAACCGTAGGATCAAATCCGAAGGAATGGTCCATAAAATTGGAGGATGCACTCTGGGCTTTTAGAACAGCCTACAAAACTCCAATTGGAACCACACCTTTTAGACTCGTTTACGGAAAAGCATGTCACCTTCCAGTAGAAATTGAACACAAAGCATTTTGGGCTTTGAAGACATGTAATCTTGATTTACATGAAGCTGGACGTCTACGGTTAAGTCAACTAAACGAATTAGAAGAATTAAGACATGAAGCATACGAAAATTCGTTAATCTATAAGGAAAGAACGAAGAAATGGCATGATAAAAGAATCAGAAGTTCAAAAGAATTTAAAGAAGGAGACAGAGTTCTTCTTTTCAATTCACGATTTAAGCTATTTCCTGGAAAATTGAAATCAAGATGGTCTGGACCATTCATAGTCAAAAGAGTTTTCCCATATGGAACAATAGAGTTAATAAATTCAAATGGGATTGAATTTAAAGTTAATGGTCACAGAGTTAAACATTACATACATGGTCCGATGGAAGTCGACAATGAAGTCAATCATAATTTCACCACCCAAGAAAACCCTTAGAATGAAAACATAAATATGTTATCAATAACATATGAAAAACCAAAATTGGAAGACGGGGAAGCTTCAAATTGGAGTGATGAAGAAGAATTCTTATACAAATCTCCCATTCCAAGAAACGAAGAAAAATGTGAACAAGAAGTTCAAGTAGAAGTGAAAGAACCAAGAAAAGATCACTTGGAAAAGGGTAACAAACCAACTCTACTTACTAAAGTAGGAGACCCAGGTGAATTTATCATTTCTTGCTTGCTTAACGATGGTGTTATGTATAATGGACTCGCAGATTTAGGAGCAAGTGCAAATGTTATTCCTCTTTCCTTATATAAAAGATTAGGTGTGGGTAAATTAAGACCAACCAGAATAGGTGTTCAATTATTTGATCAAACCATTAAACACCCGGTTGGAATAGCAAACAATTTACTTGTTAAAGTGGGAAGTTTGACCTTTGTTGCAAATTTCATAGTTATTAATATGGAGGAAGACCTTGATATTCCTCTAATTTTAGGTCGCCCATTTTTAGCAACCACCGAAGCGTTCATTGATGTAAGAGAAGGTAGAATAACACTAAGGGATAGTGACAAATCGGTTACCTTTGTGAACCGAAAGTTTAGATCTCCACCAACCAAAACTGTTGAACCAATAAAAACGCCTAAGTGTGGGGAAGATAAAGCAACAACCAATGATGACATGATAACAAAGAACCCCGTTGTTGATACGAATTTAGATGAACCCATTTTCAACAGTTCAACGAAGAAACTTTATAAACAGATTCAAGATGCTAGGATTAAGGGGAACTTTAAGTTATGTAACTGATTAGTATCCAATTTTTCGCCTAAAGAAATGGCAATGTTAGTTGAATTTGTGAAAGTTACAGAGGAAATCAACAATTGGCTTGAAGTAAAAGTCAGAGATATACAAGTTGTTGATAGTCCAATTGAAAACGAAGTTAATCACAATTTCGACACCACAGCTAACTAAGTGTGGGGAGAATCAAATCTTTTTAGGGTTATATATATTTCTGTTAGAGTTAGATATTCTGGTTTCGTGTAGTTTCCAAGAATGGGATCCGAATGGTCTTTTCCTAGCAGACCCTAAAGAACTAGTCTTCTCCTTCCATTCTGAATTTTTATTTTTTTAGGTTTTACGAGATGAAGAATTCCTTTGATCTGAACCATGGCCTAATGCTACACGCTTTGATTACTAAACGTAATAATGACACACTCCCGAGTGACCTGGTGTTAGTAATAAGAAGCAGATGTGACGAAGTAAGGAAAGAACTCAGGAAAGATCATCATAAGATGCATTTTGGTAAAGGAAAATAAAAATCCACAACAAAAAGAAGAGCACGACACCTTGAAAGATGTTATAAATGCGGAAAATGGTCACACGAAGGTAAATGTTCAAATAATCAAACATATTCAAATATCGAATTTGTTACTCTATGCAGAGAAGGACCGTTCATATGTTTAGAAGAAAAGATATTGAAGAATCGAGGTTACGCTTACGTAGCTATGGAAAATCAAATCACAAGACTCTCCTATGAGTCGGCTAAAGCAGGTCTCTGAGAATTCTATCTCACAGGTAAGTATGTACAGTTTTTATTTTTATTTATTGCTTTTAACCTTTTGATAATAAACGCTGAATCGTTCGCTATAAAGTATTAAATTGGTATTCAATATAATTAGGTATGCGTAACCGAAATTATTGATATCATACAAAAATTTATTACATCACTGCGAAATTTACCGTTTATTCTTAAGGTATAAATATCTTTAATCAATCAACCCAAAATATTTCAAAAATTCGTCAGGAGTAAAACTAGGTTATGGAACCGAAATTACTTTACCGAAAAGAGGGGCGTATATTTTTGATAATATTTGATTGATTAAAGTGGGATAAAAGACCAAAAAGATTTTTAATTTTAAGTTTTACCATGTTTTTAAATTTAATATATAAATATTAAATTAATATTGTAAACTTTTTAAAATCAATATATTTAAGTTTGTAAATATTTGTAAAATTAATATTTTAAATATAAGTTGGTATGTATAAAAATGATATTTATATGAATTTTTAATTTTATGCATTTTAAATTTAAGTTTGGTGTGAATTTAAAAACAAAAATGTACTTTATTTCATTAAGTGAAAAATGTGATTTCTAAAAATTCGCCGTGAGTTGAAAACTAGGTCGTTGAACCGAAATTGCTTTACCCGAGGGCGGGACGAGAAATTTTATTATCATTATTTTCTAATCTTTTTGAATTAAAGTATGCCAAAAAAATTAAAATATATATATATATATATATATATATATATATATATATATATATATATATATATATATATATATATATATATATATATATATATACCTGCACCCCATGCGATCGCATGGGGTTTGAACTATCAATCCATGCGATCGCATGGCCATGAAAACCTGGGCAGAAATAAAGAACAGCTCGTCTGTTCTGTCTCATTCCACAACACACACACATATGTGAATACCTCTCAAAAACACCTCAAAAATTCCCAAATTTTCACCAAAATTCATCATATTTCATCCTAAAATCAACTCTAATCATGCCTAGGTTCGGATTTTTTAGGAAGAAAGTAAAAATTACACCCCTAAACTCTTAAATTTCTTTGTTTTTGTGATAATTACCAATAATTTACCTAATTTAATTTTGTTAATTTCTAGTGTAATTAGAGTTAAATTGTTAGTATATTATGCATGTATAACCTAGATTGATGCTATTTAACATGATTTGAAGCCAAAAACTTCAAAATTATTAGGAATCTAGGGTTTGTGTTCTTGAGCAATTTGGGGCTTTTTGATATAAACAGGTTATGGCCGATTTTTGTCATGAATTATTGCTAAATTAAATAGTGTAACATGTTTAGGTAGCTAAATGATCCAAACTTTGATCCTAAACAAGATTTTTGAGAATTAAAGTAGACTTTTTAGGTCTAAAATTCATGAACTTGATTAAATTGATGTAAATGCCATTTGAAACTTGTTTAATTGCTAGTAATGGTTATTTTAACATGTTATTTGAGTTGAATGCTTATGAACTTTGTAAACATTTCCATAAATGCTTATTTGAAAAAGTGTAAAATTGTTAAAATTGTGAAAATGTGTATAAGTTTAATTTTGATTAAACATGTTATTGTAATTGTTTCAAGTTGTTATTTTGCTAACACTAATGCATATTTGGATGCACAAATTTTGTGTTTAATGTGTTTTACAGAGAAATACCGATACTGATGGTGCATCATCATCATCTAGGCAACCTGCTCCAGAACCTGAACCAGAAATGCAATATGAGCCACAAAATGAACCAGAACCTGAACAGGAGCAACAACAGGAACAACAACAACAACAACCTGATCAACACGTACCATATTATGATCCACAACAAGAATATGTTAATGCCTATGTAATTTTTCCGATTCATCTGATAGTAGAACACCCAACGATTCATGAAGAACAGTTACATCCTAACTTGAGATTTGATCGAAGCTGGAGAGATTACCCTACGTATCAAAGTAACAAATTCAAAATGGTAACAAAAAATGTAGAAGTGCCGAGGGTAATTGATTGGAAGCCTTTGGAAAGGGTCCAACTAGTTAACTCAGTTAGACAGCATTTGATCCAAAGGTATGGCAGCTCTTCTTTTCCCGATTGGGAAGGTTTATTCACCATTTGTACGCCTGTATATAAGGAATGATGTGTTGAGCTTATGAGTACTATTTCACTTAATGCGGATATAGTTAGGTTAGATGATAGAAGTTTTCTTAGATTTTTACTTGGCCGTAGGATGTACAGGATGTCCATGCTGGACATGGCCAGGGCTTTACAGATTTACACTCCTGGTGAATTACTACTACCCGATTGTACAAATTTGATTTATCATGGGGAGCGGGTAGATAGGAATTTTGACGCAGACGCCATCTGGAGGCGTATGTCAAATTATATTGTTTTTTCGCTGGGTGGAAGAAACTCCTATTTAGATATTAACAAAGCAGAGCTACGTATTATACATAGATTTTTAGCTAATTCGATTACACAAAGAGGTAAAAACAAGGAGAAGATGACCTTACACGAATTATTTTACCTTAAGTGTATTCGAAACACTAGAAGCTTTGTTAATATCCCCTACTGTGTTGGTTTTTATCTGTCCAAAGTAGTGGCAGGAATACAGGACGGGGGAGTAATAGGAGGAGGTATTTTTGTTACTCTCATTGGAGAGTATTTGGGTGTAGATAGGGATCAAGGGGGTCCACTGATGGTGTGTAGGGAACAGGTTGATACTTTAGGATTGAAGGTCTATCAGGGTGCTAAGGTATTAAAGAGCAGACACAATCAGGCAGTACCATATGATGGTAGTCATTCTCAGGTAGAGAGAGGTTCAGATGAGGAAATGGAGGAAGCGGATGACATTAGGGATGTCATTAGGGAGGCTATGACTGACGTCTACCAGCGTATAGATGAGGTAGAAATGACAAACGAGGATAGACATAGTCGGTACGAGCAGTGGCAAGCCGAGAATGTGTACGAGCATTTCAGGCAACGACAGCATGATAGATGGCACTATCATCAGCATCAGATCATGAGCCAGCTATCATCTCGGGTACCAAATAACTACGTACTGACCCGACCTGCTTACTATCCTCCACACCAGCCCGATATGCGACCACCATTTACTCTTTACGACCCTAACCAGGCCTATCAGTACACCTATAACCAACCATGGAACCAGCCTGACGACATGAACTGGAACCCCTATCCAGATTGATATAGTTCCCGTTGGTGATTTTCATCTTTTATTATTTTTATTTATTTATGTTTACATATAATATTGTGATACTTTTAATGTAATGTTTAATATTTTTATTATGTTGTACTAATATTTCATATTTGATTTGAAAGTGGAATTTTAAGTCCCATTTCAAATTACCATGCATGTTTATATTTGTATTTTTACACAACAGGGTAAAACAGCACATTTTCAAAGACTGCATTAAGTTCGACAAAAGCTACTAATTTCGACGATAAAACGAAAAACAAATGTGATGTAACAACAAGACAGAATGAACAAATGATGTGCACCATTTATCATTCAACAAACAAACGCCAATATGTTTGGAAACTTTGGTAAAATTTAATCATTTTTCTACGCTAATCACCCTCAATAATTTAAATTGTTAATGATTTCTTGCAAATGAGGGCATTGCAAGACTTAAGTGTGGGAAGGGGTTAAATTCTTTCGGATTTTTAAAATTTTTGACTTATACACTTGGTTACCATTAAAAATACTAGTAACGCAGTAGTTGTATTAGAATCTAGTGCTCTTTGATAATAAAGAACAGCCCTAGTCTTATATACTGACTACCCAATTCTAAGTAAAATTTTTCAAAATTTTCAATTAAATGAACTCAAAATCACATTTATACATATTTATGAACGATAAAACTAGGTGTTAACACCGAAATTATTGTTACCTCGTAAAGGACATAAATTGAGAAACAACCCAAAATGTTAGAATTCATTTAAAATGGAATAGAGGAAAATAAAAAGGCAAAGAAAGGAAAATAAAAGCCAAGTGTGGAAAAAATTTACCAAGTTATTTAGAACATATGTCACATATTTTTGTACAAATAATTGAAGATACTTTTGTTTTGGACAAAATTAACTATTTTACCATGTAACTTGTAATATATTTGAAAGAAAGATGGATCTACACGATTAATCAATTCCATCATTAAAAGGAAGTAAAGTCTTCCAAAAAAAGACACGCGCTTCTTGATTTAGGTCAGGAAGTTATCATCCAGACCAGTTGTAGAGTCTACGAAAAACCTTGAAAAGTTTTCTCGAAAATCAGCTGGAAATCCACGGACCTCAGCATCAAACAGGGTCGCCAAGTGGTCAGACTTATCCTAACCATGAGAGGATCTGTCTCGTACAATGGGGGGCACCATGCAAATTTGCTTATAAGACTAATGAATCAGATCCCCAGAAAGGATAATCTCCGTAAAGATCAAAAATCAGCTTTTAAGACTGATATTACTCAATCCTTGAGATTGACCTTAAAGACTGAGAATTACAAACTCATAGAATTTGATGATATCTAAACTCGAGCTTAAACGAGAAAATATTTTGATCAAATTACAAACCGATTTGTTTTCTGAAAACCCATTTTCAATGCGTTCATTACCATTGAACGTAAAAACCTTGGAATTCACCTGGAATTCATTAGGTCACCTGAACTAAATCGGGTGTCAACCGTAAGAACGGTGGTTACATAGCATGGTCGAAGACAGGACGTGCCAGACCGAAAAACTATAGGGTGATCTTTACTATTGCTCCTACCAAGGATAGTAATTGCATCCGACACGATATAGACCATAATCAAAAGCATGTCACGGGACATTGCCTTAACAGTTGCTTGTTCAACGCTTTCCTTTACAACCGGACGGTAGTTTTCCAAAAGGTAAAATATAGAGCAAGTAAACTGGATGTGTTGCTTTCCCAATACAAGATTAGCAAGTAGGTGACACAAAACCGCAAGTTTTGAGCTAAAATTTTCAAATCTGAAACCCACAAAACCCACAAAAACAATTTGCAAACACCGGTGAAGGGTTATTACGGAAAACTTATCTAGGGTAAAAGCTAGATTAAATTTTCAAAAAGATCAAATGTTTTCATAAAGATCCAATTTCCTTAAGGATCTAAATTTTCATAGACATGTGGGACTGTAAACCACAACGTTACTATCATTGTTCATACCGCCGTATTAAAATCACTGATGTACAAAGTGTGAAGAATAAAGAAGTGATTCTAGTATTTTTATTTCAAGACTATATTGCTTGAGGACAAGCAACGCTCAAGTGTGGGAATATTTGATAATTCTAAAAACGAACATATATTTCATAGCATTATCCCTCAAGAAAGACAAGCTTTTAGTTGCAATTGTTCTATTTACAAGTAATATTCGTTTAAATAATAAAAGGTGAAGACAAAAGACAGATTCGACAATTTGAAGACGCAAATGACCAAAAAGCTCAAAAGTACAAAGTACAATCAAAGTGGTTCAAATTATTGATGAGAAACGTCTAAAAGTTACAAGAGTACGAGCCGCAAAACGCAAAGTACAAGATATTAAATAGTACGCAAGGACGTTCGAAAATCCGGAACCGGGACCAGAGTCAACTCTCAACGCTCAACGCAACGGACTAAAAATTACAAGTCAACTATGCACATAAATATAATATAATATATAAATGATTCTTAAAATTATATATATATAATATATTATAAATTAAAAACCGTTGGCAAACTAGGTGACAAACGAATGTGAGCTGGATTCCCAGGCCATGCGATCGCATGGCCAGAAGGCACAAATTCCATGCGATCGCATGGAGCAAAAAGTTTGGCCACATTGCTATAAAAGGCGCAGTTTCAGTCGAATGTAACACATCTTTTTCTCCTCTCTATCTCTTACGATATATATATATATATATATATATATATATATATATATATATATATATATATATATATATATATATATATATATATATATATATATTATAATTATAATTTTAATTTTAATTTAGGATTAATAATAATAAGGGTATGTTAGCGAATGTTGTAAGTGTGTAAGTCGAAATTCTGTCCGTGTAACGCTACGCTATTATTAATCATTGTAAGTTATGTTCAACCTTTTTAAATTAATGTCTCGTAGCTAAGTTATTATTATGCTTATTTAATGCCGAAGTAATCGTGATGTTGGGCTAAATATTAAGACGGGGTAATTGGGCTTTCTACCATAATTGGGGTTTGGACAAAAGAACGACACTTGTGGAAATTAGACTATGGGTTATTAATGGGCTTTATATTAACTAAATGATACCTTGTTAATTTAATATATAGACTTATAATTTGACGTATTTATATATAACCACATACGCTTGACTGGGTACGGTGGGCGGGATATCTATAAATACCAATAATTATTCATTTGACCGGACACGGGGATGGATTAATAATCAATAGACTCGTTGAAACAGGGGTGGATTACATTCAAGGGTAATTGGTATAATTGTTAACAAAGTAGTAAAACCTTGGATTACACGCAGTCAATAACCTGGTGTATTCATTAAACAAAGTATTAAGACCTTGTTACAGTTTGAATCCCCAATTAGTTGGAATATTTGACTTCGGGTATAAGGATAATTTGACGAAGACTCTCGTACTTTATATTTATGACTGATGGACTATTATGGACAAAACCGTATGGACATATCAAACATTCCAGGACAAAGGACAATTAACCCATGGTACTAAACTAAAAACAACACGTCAAACATCATGATTATGGAAATTTAAATAAGCATAATTCCTTTATTTCATATTTTATCGCACTTTTATTTACTGTCATTTTATTTATCGCACTTTTTAATTATTGCAATTTTATTTATCGTACTTTTTATTAATCGCACTTTTATTTATCGTAATTTCATTTATCGTTATTTACTTTATGCTTTAAATTAAGTTTTATCGTAATTTCATTTATCGTTATTTACTTTATGCTTTAAATTAAGTTTTATTTTTAATATTTTACGTTAGGTTTTAACTGCGACTAAAGTTTTAAAATCGACAAACCGATCATTAAACGGTAAAAAAAACCCCTTCTATAATAATAATACTACTTATATATATATTTATATATTTACAAATACAGTTTTAAAAATATAGCGTTAAACTTGGCTAGCTCCCTGTGGAACGAACCGGACTTACTAAAAACTACACTACTGTATGATTAGGTACACTGCCTATAAAGTGTTGTAGCAAGGTTTAGGTATATCCACTTTATAAATAAATAAATAACTTGTGTAAAAATGTATCATATTTAATAGTATTTCGAAACAAAAATATAACTATTTCGTATACACCTCTACGCACATCAAATACTTTGTTAACAATTACACCAATTACCCTTGAATGTAAGCCACCCATGTTTTAATGAGTCCATTGACTATTAATCCATCCCCGTTTCCGGTCAAATGAACAATTATTCGTATTTATAAATATCCCGCTCACCGTACCCAGTCAAGCGTATGTGGTTATATATAAATACGTCAAATTATAAATCTCTATATTAAATTAACGAGATATCATTTAGTTAATATAAAACCCATTAATAGCCCATAGTCCAATTTCCACAAGTGTCGGTCTTTTATCCAAACCCCAATTATGGTCCAAAGTCCAATAACCCCGTCTTTAATATTTAGTCCAACATCACGATTACTTCGGCTTAAACAAGCATAATAATAACTTAAATGCGAGACATTAATTTAAAAAGGAAGAACATAGCTTACAGTGGTTATTAATTGCGTAGCGTTACACGAACAGAACTTCGACTTTAAAACCCCGTAATTAACCGTTACATTAACTAAACTAATCTAATATAAAACTAAACTAATTTATATTATATATGTATATATATATATATATATATATATATATATATATATATATATATATATATATATATATATATATATATATATATATATATATATATATATATATCAGAGGGAGAGATTGATATTGGTGTGTGTAATTCGGCCAGAAAACGTTGCCTTTTAAAGAACCTGGCCTGCTACAGTAAGTCATGCGATCGCATGGTTTTTGTGCTTCCTGGCCATGCGATCGCATGGCCAGCCTGTCCAGCTCCAATTGCTTCCAAAACGTGGGCGGCTGCTCAATTTTTTTAATATATAATATAATATATATAATTTTATATAATTTTATATATATTATATTTTATTCTTGTGCAATGTTGATTTGTAATTTTAGGTCCGTTGTCTCGCGTGTTGATGCTCGGTTCATGTCTCGGTTCTGAATTTTCGAACGTCTTTTCGTACGCTTTAATATCTTGTACTTTATGTTTCGCAACTTGTAATTTGCACAAAAAATTATTTTCCTTAACTCCCAAAATTCGCTTTTAGTGGCACTTTTGAGTGAACTATGGCTTTAGTGGCACTTTTGAGTGCTTTAGTGGCACTTTTTCTTCAATTCTTTAATCTTCGTGCTTCGTCTTCACATTTATTTATTTAAACAATTACAAATTAAAAATAGAATAATTACAACTAAAAACTTTACATATTGGGATGATATTGCGACTAAATATATGTTCATTTGGAGCACTATAACACAGATTTTCAAATCGTCGGAAATAAGACTTGGCCACGGGTCGATTCACGAACCTATAACAAATATATACATATATATCAAAGTATGATTGAAATATATTCATAACATTTTTATTACATATTGACGTTTTAAGTTGTTAAGTTAGCAGTCCAACGTTAGTAGTCCACAATTAGTAGTCCACAGTTAGTAGTACATAAATAAATCAATATATTATCTCGAATCAATCCACGACCCAACGTATACATGTCTCAGACTCGATCACAACTCAAAGTATATATATTATTTTAGAATCAACCTCGACCCTTTATATGCTAACTCGAGCATTACCGAAATATAGAGTGACTTACGGTTATTCCAAATAATATATATAGATGACGTCGATATGATTTGTCAAAACATTGTATACGTGTCTATGGTCTATCAACACATGTATAATACAAGAAAATTAGTTAAGATATGGTTAATATCGATTTGTTACAAAATTTCACGTAGCTAAAACAAGCAAGTTTATCCAATTTTGTTTTACCCATAATTTCTTCGTTTTAAATCTGTTTTGAGTGAATCAAAGTGCTATGGTTTCGTATCGAACTTAAGTTTATGAAACTAAATAGAAAAATTGATGGTTTGTAGTCAGAGTTATAGGTCACAAGTCATTTTTGTAAGAGGTAGTCATGTCAGTCGAAAGAACGACATCTTGATGACCATTTTAAAAACATACTTTCACTTTGAGTTTGACCATGATTTTTGGATATAGTTTCATGTTCATAAGAAATATCATTTTCGCAGAAGAACAACTTTTAAATCAAAGTTTATCATAGTTTTCAATTATCCAACCCAAAACAGCCCCCGATTTTACTACGACGGCGTATGTCCGGTTTTACGGTGTTCTTCGTGTTTCCAGGTTTTAAATCATTAAGTTAGCATATCATATAGATATAGAACATATGTTTAGTTGATTTTAAAAGTTAAGTTATAAGGATTAACTTTGTTTGCGAACAAGTTTAGAATTCACTAAACTATGTTCTAGTGATTACAAGTTATAATCTTTGACTAAGATAGTTATATATATATATGAATCGAATGATGTTATGAACATCATCACTACCTCAAGTATAGTAGGTAAACCTACTGGAAATGACAAGAAATGATCTAGAGCTTCAAAGGATCTTGGATGGCTTGAAAGTTCTTGAAGTGGAATCATGACACAAAAATAAGTTCAAGTAAGATTTCTACTCGAATTAAGATTGCTATAGTTATAGAAATTGAATCAAAGTTTGAATATGAGTATTACCTTGAATTAGAGAGATAACCTACTGTAAATAATAAAGGTTTCTTGATCTTGGATGATTACTTGGAATGGATTAGAAAGCTTGAAAGTAAACTAGTAAACTTGAAAGTGTTCTTGAAGTTTACTTGAGTGATTGTTTTGTATGTTGATCTAGGTTAACAAGTATTGAGCTAGATTGAGCTAGATTATGAAGAAAATGATGAAGAACACTTAGAATAATGATAGAAAACTTGAGAGAGAGTTGTTTGATGCATGAAAGTTGGAATGAAAATGTGTTTGTGGTTGGTGAACAAAAATGTGATACTACACTTGTGATATAGGCTCCATTAGTTTGTATTTTTGTTAGATATTTCATGCTAGATGTTAAATGATAGTTCCCACATGTCTTGGTGACTCATTAAGGCTGCTAAGAGCTGATTATTGAAGTGTATGTACCAATAGTATGTACATCTATGAGCTGGGTATTGTACGAGTACGAATACGGATTGGATACGAGTAGAATTGTTGATGGAAATGAATGGAAATGTAATTGTAACCATTTTTGTTAAGTATGAGTGTTTTGATATATGTCTTAAAGCCTTCCAAAAGTATATTAATACATCTTAATACACTACATGTATATACATTTTAACTGAGTCGTTAAGTCATCGTTAGTCGTTACATGTAAGTGTTGTTTCGAAACCTTTAAGTTAACGATCTTGTTAAATGTAATTAATCCATTGTTATTATACTTAAATTTTAATGACCCATCCTAATCCATCTGGACGAATACATTACATTTGGTTACATCGCGAGGTACTTGACCTATATATGATACATTTTACAAACATTACATTCGTTTTTAAAAGACAAACTTTCATTACATCGAAAGTTGATGGCATGCATACCATTTCATAATATATCCAACTATAATTGACTTAAAAATAATCTTGATGAACTCGACGACTCGAATGCAACGTCTTTTGAAATATGCCATGAATGACTCCAAGTAATATCTCTAATATGAGCAAATGCACAGCGAAAGATTTCCTTAATACCTGAGAATAAACATGCTTTAAAGTGTCAACAAAAAGGTTGGTGAGTTCATTAGTTTATCATAAACATTCATTTCCATCATTTTAATAGACCACAAGATTTCAGATATATAATTGTACACGTAACCCGAGTACAAAATAGTACGCATAACCTGCGAATTAAAAATCATTCATATGGTGAACACCTGGTAACCGACATTAACAAATGCATCTAGAATATCCCCAATATAAAGGTACACTCATCTGTATATAAAATCGAAGTACTAAAGTATCCGTAACCCGGATGGGACGTGTCAAAGTACATAGATCTATCTTCAGGATTCGCGTCAATTTGGTGGTCTGTTCCCAAATTCTTAGGCTATCAAGCTAAAAGGGTGATATCCAGTATAATAATTCAACCATAGAATATAGTTTCGATTACTTGTGTCTATTTCATAAAACAGTTATAAAAGCAGCGCATGTATTCTTAGTCCTAAAAATATATATAAAAAGGGAGTAATGAAACTCACAATACGATATTTTGTAGTAAAAATATGCATACGACGAAACTGAACAATGCAGGGTTGGCCTCGGATTCACGAACCTATATCATTCATTAATATATTAAAACATATAATCGTAATCGAACAAAAATATATATTATTATTAGTGAATCGCCGGACAACTGGGTGGTCAATTATCTACATGAAACTCATTTCAATTAATCAAGTCTTAACAAGTTTGATTGCTTAACATGTTGGAAACATTTAATCATGTAAATATAGATATCATATAATATATAATCATGGAAAAGTTCGGGTCACTACAGTACCTACCCGTTAAATAAATTTCGTCCCGAAATTTTAAGCAGTTGAAGGTGTTGACGCATCTTCTGGAAATAAGTGCGGGTATTTCTTCTTCATCTGATCTTCAGGTTCCCAGGTGAACTCAGGTCCTCTATGAGCATTCCATCGAACCTTAAATATTGGTATTTTATTTTTCTTAAGTCGTTTAACCTCACGATCCATTATTTCGACGGGTTCTTCAATGAATTGAAGTTTTTCATTGATTTGGATTTCGTCTAAAGGAATAGTGAGATCTTCTTTGGATAAGCATTTCTTCAAATTCGAGTCATGAAAGGTATTATGTACGTTGGCTAATTGTTGAGGTAATTCAAGTCGATAAGCTACTGGTCCAACACGATCAATAATCTTGAATGGCCTAATGTATCTCGGGTTTAATTTTCCTTGTTTTCCAAAATGAACAATGCCTTTCCAAGGTGATACTTTAAGCATGACCATGTCTTCAATTTCAAATTCTATATCTTTTCTTTTACTGTCTGCGTATCTCTTTTGTCGACTCTGAGCGGTTTTCAACCGTTGTTGAATTTGAATAATTTTCTCGGTAGTTTCTTGGATAATCTCCGGACCCATAATTTGTCTATCCCCCACCTCGTTCCAATAAATTGGAAACCTGCATTTTCTACCGTAAAGTGCCTCGAACGGTGCCATCTCAATACTCGAGTGGTAACTGTTGTTGTAGGAAAATTATGCTAACGGTAAATGTCGATCCCAAATATTTCCAAAATCAATAACACATGCTCGTAGCATGTCTTCAAGCGTTTGTATCATCTTTTCACTCTGCCCGTCAGTTTGTGGATGATAGGTAGTGCTCATGTCTAGACGAGTCTCCAATGCTTGTTGTAACGTTTTCCAAAATCTTGAAACAAATCTGCCATCCATATCAGAGATAATAGAGACTGGTATTCCATGTTTGGAGACGACTTCTTTCAAGTATAGTCGTGCCAACTTCTCCATTTTATCATCTTCCCTCATTGGTCGGAAGTGTGCTGACTTGGTAAGACGATCGACTATTACCCAAATCGTATCATAACCATTTGCAGTTCTTGGCAATTTAGTAATGAAATCCATGGTAATGTTTTCCCATTTCTATTCTGAGATTTCAGGTTGTTGAAGTAGACCTGATGGTTTCTGATGTTCAGTTTTGACTTTAGAATAAGTCAAACATTCTCCTACGTATGTAGCAATATCGGCTTTCATACCCGACCACCAAAAGTGTTTCTTGAGATCTTTGTACATCTTTCCCGCTACTGGATGTATTGAGTATCTGGTTTTATGTGCTTCTCCAAGTACCATTTCTCTCATATCTCCAAACTTTGGTACCCAAATTCTTTCAGCCCTATACCGGGTTCCGTCTTCCCGAATATTAAGATGTTTCTCCGATCCTTTGGGTATTTCATTCTTCAAATTTTCCCCTTTTAAAACTCCCTGTTGTGCCTCCTTTATTTGAGTACTAAGGTTAATATGAATAATTATATTCATAGCTTTTACTCGAATAGGTTCCCTGTCCTTTCTGCTCAAGGCGTCAGCTACCACATTTGCCTTCCCCGGGTGGTAACGAATCTCAAAGTCGTAATCATTCAACAACTTAATCCACCTACGCTGCCTCATGTTCAGTTGTTTCTGATCAAATATTTGTTGGAGACTTTTGTGGTCGGTATATATAATACTTTTGACCCCATATAAGTAGTGCCTCCATGTCTTTAATGCAAAAACAACAGCGCCCAACTCCAAATCGTGGATCGTATCAACCTGAATATCTTCTTTGTTCACTACGTGACCGAGGAATTGAAATTCTTCCAACCAAAATGCACACTTTGAAAACTTAGCGTATAGTTTATCCTTCCTCAACAATTCTAGCACTTTTCTCAAATTTTCTTCATGCTATTGATCGTTCTTTGAGTAAATAAGTATGTCATCGATGAAAACAATGACAAACTTGTCAAGATATAGCCCACACACTTGGTTCATGAGGTCCATGAACACAGCTGGTGCGTTAGTCAATCCAAACGGCATAACCATAAACTCATAATGACCGTAACGCGTCCTAAAAGCAGTCTTCGGAATATCATCCTCCTTCACCCGCATTTGATGATACCCTGAATGTAAATCAATCTTCAAATAAACTGACAAACCTTGTAGTTGTTCAAATAAGTCGTCGATTCTCGGTATTGGATAATGGTTCTTGATGGCAAGTTTGTTCAACTCTCTGTAGTCGATACACAACCTAAATGTACCATCTTTCTTTTTGACAAACAAAACAGGTGCTCCCCACGGTGATGTGCTTGGCCGAATATTACCATGCTCCAAAAGTTCTTGTAATTGACTTTGTAATTCCTTCATCTCGTTGGGTGCGAGTCTGTATGGAGCACGAGCTATTGGTGCAGCTCCTGGTACAAGGTCTATTTGAAATTCAACGGATCGATGTGGAGGTAGTCCCGGTAATTCTTTTGGAAATACATCGGGAAATTCTTTTGCGACGGAAACATCACTGATGTTCTTTTCTTCGGGTTTGACCTCCTCGATGTGTGCTAGAATGAAATAGCAACCTTTTCTTATTAGTTTTTGTGCCTTCAAGCTACTAATAAGATTTAACTTCGCGTTGCTCTTTTCTCCATATACCATTAAGGGTTTTCCTTTTTCACGTACGATGCGAATTGCATTTTTGTAAAACATACGACCTCTGCTCTCTCCTTTTTCAACCAGTCCATACCAATTATCACGTCAAAACTCCCTAACTCTACTGGTATCAAATTAATCTTAAATGTTTCGCCAACCAGTTTAATTTCTCGATTCTGACATATTTTATCTGCTGTAATTAATTTACCATTTGCTAATTCGAGTAAAATTTATTATCCAAAGGCGTTAATGGACAACTTAATTTGGCACAAAAATCTTTACTCATATAGCATCTATCCGCACCCGAATCAAATAAAACATAAGAAGATTTATTGTCAATAAGAAACGTACCCGTAACAAGCTCCGGGTCTTCCTGTTCTTCTGCCGCATTAATATTAAAAACTATTCCACGGCCTTGTCCGTTATTATTTCCTTGATTTGGGCATTCGTTTCTGATATGACCCGACTTTTCGCATCCATAACAAATAATGGCGGCATTATTTGTTCCGACATTATTTGTCCCTTTATTCTTGTTAGCCATTGGTCCGTAAACTTCACACTTCGTCGCACCATGACCCTTTCTATTACACTTAGCACATGATGCCGTACAATACCCATTCGGATGGTATCCTTCACACCTCTGGCATGGTTTCTGCCTCTTGTTGTTATTGTTGGGATTGTTGTTGTTGCGGTTGTTATTATTGTTGGAACGGTTGTTGTAGTTGTTGTAGTTGTTGTTGTGATTGCGATTGTTGTTATTGTGATTGATGTTGCGGTTGTTGTGATAGTTGTTGCGATTGTGATTGTGATTGTTGTTGTTATTGTATTGGTGACCCTTGTCACTATTTTCTTCCCACTTTCTCTTGACTTGCTTCATTTTGGCCTCCTCGGCCGCCTGCCCTTTAATCCTTCCCTCAATCTGGTTCACTAGTTTGTGAGCCATTCGACTTGCATTTTATATGGAGGTGGGCTCGTTTGAACTCACATCCTCCTGGATCCTTTCTGGTAACCCTTTTACAAACGCGTCGATCTGCTCTTCTTCATCTTCGAACACTCTTAGACACAATAGGCACAACTCTGTGAATCATCGTTCGTATGTGGTAATATCGAATCCTTGTGTTCGTAATTCTCTAAGCTCTGCCTTGAGCTTATTGACCTCGTTTCTGGGACAGTACTGCTCATTCATCATGTGTTTGAATGCTGACCACGGTAGTGCGTAAGCAGCATCTTGTCCCACCTGCTCGAGATAGGTGTTCCACCACGTTAACGCAGTACCTATGAAGGTATGCATAGCGTACTTTACTTTGTCTTCTTCAGTACATTTACTTTTGGCAAACACCGATTCGATCTTCTCGGTCCATCATTTTAATCTGATTAGGCCTTTGGTTCCATCGAATTCCAGAGGTTTGCAGGCAGTGAATTCTTTGTAGGAGCAACCTACACGATTTCTTGTAGCATTAGTTCTATTGCTAGATTCAGAGTTATTGTTGTTCTGCATCGCAGCTTATACTGCGGCTATGTTTGCTGCAAGGAAAGCACGGAAGTCTTCCTCACTCATGTTCAAGTTCTGATGAGTAGTCGGTGCCATTTCCTTCAAAAATAGCCAAAAGAATTATGTTAATCATATAGAATATTAAGAGTAGTCAATAGTATTTCGTAGCATAATATGAACTCATTTATAAAAGTTATTTTACATATTAGCGTTTTATAAGTTTTAGTTCGGGTAGTACCTACCTGTTAAGTTCATACTTAGTAGCTATTATACAATTTAACTATTACAATTCTATATGAAAAACTGATTACAATAATATTTCGCGTTCAAACTTTTATACAATATTTTACAAACGTACAATATCGCTATTTTACATAACATAAAATATAGCACATAATAACTTTGATACAAGGCAGTTGCGAAGACAATTCTAGTTTAACGCAAGTCGTTCAGCAAAGGCCATAAAGACACGTAATTCATAGGTCCAGAAACAAGTCATGCATTCGGGTTTTACTAATATTATTTCCCATCCTTGGTCTTGTGGAAAATAACCGTTGTGGCCGTTGGCTAGGCAGCATGTTGTAACGTCGTCAAAAGGACAAGGGTTACGTAATGCCCAACAGCTCCGTAACAATCTAAAAACTTATCTCTCACCCCAACTACTGAATCTGTTACCTGTGGAAATGTTTTATTTAGAAGTTGCAATCCGATGTTGTTTTTCTCAATTTGGTGAGAAGCGAACATCACTAACCCGTAAACATAACATGCTTCTTTAAGTTGCATGTCTGAAGCTCTTTCTAAAGAACGAAGTCCTATGTTGGGATATGTGGAGTCAAAATAGGCTCTCAACCCGTAGCGGAAAATTGCATTAGGGTTTCCCGCACACAAAGCCTTAAAGAAAACATGACGTAACTTAAGGTCTCCCCAATGTGATATACACCATCAATTGAAGGAGAGCCTTTTATAAACTAAGGTATGCCTGGAACGTCTTTCAAATGTTCTACAAACTAATCTCGCCATAAACAATTGAGCCAGTGACTCCTGACCAACTCTAGACAAGATTTCATCAATCATATCCCCTGGTAGGTCTTCCAAAATATTCGGTTGTCTATCCTTAACGTCCATTTAGTGTTTTTATACTCTAAAATAGACGAAGATTAGATTCGTAAAAGATAATTAACAAAAAATACAAGCAATTTTTACATATAACATAAAAGTACAAGCACACTACAATACATATATTACACAGCATGATTACAACTCTTTATTCCGACTCATTTGTTTCTTCCTCCTCGGACTTGGTTCGTTTTGCTAATTTCCTAGAGATACATGGTGCTCCTCTAATACGAGCTGTCATTTTCACAAATGGTTTAGAAAAACCTGGTGGCTTAGATGTTCCCGAGTTATAGTTAAAATTTAAGAAATACGGGTGTTTACGATATACCCCCTTAGGGTATTTCATGTTAACATAAAATTCATCGGTTTTGGGATCAGGTTTTTCTATTTTTATGGCTTTTCCCTTATTGTTTTCTTTTGCTTCATTAAATTGGGTCGTAGTAATTTCTATAACATCATCGGAATCCTCGTCGGGATCCGATTCATCAGAAAATTGGTAATTTTACCAATATTTTTCCTCCTCCGCGGAGACATCACAAACCATTTTTAACTTTGGTCCATTTGTTGATGATTTTCTTTTATTTAAATGTTTTCTGTGGTTCTTAATATTTCCACCCTCGGATCTTCTTCTTCTTCCAGTTCCTCTTCTTCCGGTTCCTCTTCTTCCGGTTCCTCTTCTTCCGGTTCCTCTTCGAGAATTTGTGAATCTTCCCAAAATATATTAGTCTCTTCATTGTTATTAGGTGAGTCGATGGGATTAGTACTGGAAGTAGACATCTATCACACATTAACTAACACATTAGTAATATACCACATCATATTTACATGTAAAAGTATATAGTTTCCAACAAAGTGTTAAGCAATCATTTTTAAAGTAAACACGGTCTAAGTCCAGACTCACTAATGCATCCTAACAAACTCGGTTAGACACAATAATACAAATTTCTGGTTCTCTAAGACCAACGCTCAGATACCAACTGAAATGTCCCGTTCATATTGATTATAAACGTTTCATATTAATTGGTTTTGTTGCGAGGTTTTGACCTCTATATGAGAAGTTTTTCAAAGACTGCATTCGAATTTAAAACAAACCATAACCTTTATTTTATCGATAAAGGTTTAAAAAGCACAACGTAGATTATCAAGTAATGATAATCTAAAATATAACATTTACACACGACCATTACATAATGGTTTACAATAATATTACACAACGATTTAAATCCCTGAATGCAGTTTTTAAAAATTATATTACAAGCATGCTGACTGATGTGTGAAATCTAGTATATAATTTATCTTGGAAAATGCCGGTTTAAAGATTACTACACACCTGCGGGCAATGTACCCGATCGTGTAATAGTATAAAGTTGGTAATTCCGAAATTGTTCCAAGGACAGTTTTAAACGTGAGAATTAAGATTGCAACTAATAAAATACTAAGTCAATATATGAAAATCGAAAGCACGAGATAATTTGTTTTGTGGCTATTTAACAATTAGCCAAATCAAAGATTGATTAAAGGTAAAAGACAATATTTTTGTGTTTTTAAGTTTATAATAAATAAATGCAGACTCAACTAAAAGTAAAGATATTTGAATTCAATAGATAAAAGAATTTTCACCTAGATCTCCTATTCGCAGTGTTGGATGATTTGTTATTAAGCTCTAGGTCAATTTATCAATACATGCATCTACAGAGTCGGTTTACCCAGAGTTCTCTTTTAGCAAACACGTCAAACTTGGATTTATTGGCTTAGGGTTCCCTTTCACCAAAGACCTCTTTCGTTTGTGACTTAGTAATTAACTAATTATAAGGTTAAGATTCAATTGGTTACGCGTTCGCTCCACACAATTCACCCCTATTTTGTTTAATCTATGTTACCCGGTTTACCCCCTTGGTCCAGTAAGCATCAAATTGGTTAAGACAAATCAATTGAAAACTAGTGTACTAAATTGAAACAGGGTTCCCTTTGTTCAAACAAGATCACTAATCAACCTAGTAACAATAATCAACACCCACAAGAATGGTTCTTAATCAAAACTCATAATTATCATGCATTAATTAAATCAAACATTAAAGTATCATCCAAACACATATGAATATTCAATCTAGACAAACACTTAAGTGCTTAGCCAACCATGGCTAAAACCAAAATCACAAATAAACAATTAAGAGTATTCATAATGATGATAAGAATTAAACCTAATGAAAATTGTGTTCTTGAATGATGAACGGATCGAGACGCATTTCCGGAATGATTTATGTGTTAGAATGATCTTGGGGTTCCCCAAAAATCACCCTTCTTCGTCAAAAAGCTGATGGAAATCGTCTGGAAGCAATAATGATTAATTAGGGTAAAAATTCGGGCTTTAAATAGGTAAAATCTGACCCCGGCTGAAGGTGGAGCGGCGCTCCATATGCTGTAAAACTGGTTCCTGGCCATTTGAAAGCTCTCGACATGATTTTAAGCCTACTGGAGCGGCGCTCCATGTTTTGGAGCGGCGCTCCAGACCCTTTTTGCTGAATCCGGACTGTAAAACTCATAAAATCACTCGTTTTCGAACCAAACTCGAATCGAACCAATCTCTTCCACTCGTTTCCATAGAAAATCACTAAAATAATCAAATAACTTCAAATTTCATCTTCTTGGTCTTAGAACTCGAACTTTCACAACACTTATCGAAATAACACCAAATCGTATCCAAAAGGACCAAAATGTGCCCGATATCGCTAAAGAAAACGCGTATGAAATATGCAATATCAAACAACCCCACACTAGAGTTTTGCTTGTCCTCAAGCAATTAAACTCGATAATAATCTTCTACCATAAAGTAACATCTTCAAAAGTATATGTAGAACCAAACGAACAATCAACAAACCATCGTCTAGCATGGGCACGACTTGGAGTAAATACCAACCATACCTCCCACTTGCATTCCCCCGAAATTAACTTCTTAAACCTCAAGAAAATAATATGAACAAAGTAGCTAAATATAATCTCGAATATCGTACCAAATAAAATGAGGCAAAGAATCTCGAACCATAATGTAAGTCTTCAAAGGAACTGGGAATCAAGTGGGAGCCAAACACTAAAGATATGACAATCGAACGCATGTGCCAAAAAAGAACACACGGGCTACCCTGCAATTGGTCAAGCCAATGCCTCCCACAGTACCTAACATCATGAGATGTCGGTAAGAAAATAATGTGCTTAGGAGGGTACACATCACGTCTAGATATCATCGATAATCATGAGGTAATCATCTAATCCGTTAAGTCAACCATAAAGATTGAGGTTCATCATGCTTCAAAGCTGATATCTTACCTTTCCGGAGGTTATTCACTGGGAATCTGATCAATCACTGACATTTTGTGTATCATGGTGTGCTTCCCATTTGGCTAGCAAATCTCCCTCATTGAGATAAGCTTTGACTACCAGTTTCCCTGTTTGACGTTGAGGCCTGGTAGATTTCCAGTCAATTTTAGCAATGACTTTTTAAGATTTTTCGTCACCCTACAACTGGTCTGGACTACAACTTCTGAACACAAATCAGCAAGTGTATCGTTCGGGAGACTTGACTCCCTTTAGGATGGAATGGATACATCCTGTGTGGTTAAATAAAGTGGTCGGGTGCAACATTGTCCTTGTTAGGAGAAACAACGAGGATCACCCTGTTTAAGTTTTTGATCTAGCGCATGGCCCGGTTTCGACCACACGCTACTATCACCATTCATACGGTTGACACTCGCCTTGGTGCAAGTGACCTACGTATGAATTTTTATGTTCATGTAGGATTTCACATACAAAATAATGAACATGTTTTGAAAGTTCAAGACTTTCACCTTTAACAGTACCTCATCGTGAAATGATGGGTAATGAAATGGTATAGCTTAAGAGGTATACGTACCAAGTGAAACGGTCGAAAGACTTTACTTCCTTAATGAGTGGATCTGACTCACTTGGGAATTCCAATCTATTTCAATTGACACTCGATTTAAATCCCAAAAACCTTTGGGTGCCATAGCTTTTGGCTATGGGTTGTGTTGTCTAAGCAAACACAAGCACGTAGCTATTGTTCCTAAAATGGACAACACTGGTGAAGCTCTAGGCTCCTCTTACCACAGTATCACACCATTAAATGATGTAATAATAAAATGATATAGTTTCGGAAGTCTGCTATACCAAGTAACTAAAAGTTTGTGATCTGGCACGTGATTCGGTCACAATCACGCTATGCAATCACCGCTCTCTCATGGTTTACAACCGTTTTGGTACAGGTGACCTACTATTGAGTTCCCCGAACTCGTAGGATTTCATGTCCAAGATAATGAACATGTGGGACAATTTTGGCTTCTTTGAAATCACGAAATATGCCATAAAATACCAAGCCAATTTTCATAATAAAGGGTTTTGGCCGAATTTTCAATTATTTTTCTACTTTTTTTATTTTTAAACTAACTTTTCTATTTTTTTTATATTTTACCCCTAATTTTTTCATTTTTTTTTTACGACCAAAACCCGTGAAACGTCAAGTCTTTTTAAATCAAAACTAATATGATGATGATTCCATTAACAACCAACCCAAGAGATTTTACATCCCCCACCCCACACTTGAGATCAAGTAATGTCCCCATCACTTGAGATCAAAATTAGATAAAAATCTAAAGGTGTATGTGAGAAAGAAAATATAAAAACTTATCGAGCTTAACCACTGATGGCGGAATGCCAGTGACAGATGGCGCTGAACTGACTGCCAGCATAAGAACATCGTCCATTCCCGATCATAACACCAATATCATCAATCATGCAGTTTTGCTGAACTTAATGCCAGACGTGAAAAATCGTTTCACCAACAACCCTAAGAAAAGAAAAACAAACAAAAACTACATAACAGGACAAGGTGGCACCAACCGATGCCGAAACGCCTTGTCCCTCAAATAAGTTTCAAAATACACAATCAGAGAACATAATTATTCAAGTACAGACCAAATGAAAAGTAAATAGTTTCAAACAAATACAACATGACATGCTCAACAATCAATCATTCCTCGGCCACAAGTCTCTGAACGGGTCCCAATCCACCCCATAAGTATCCTGACAAGCTCGATACAGGTCATATGAAGGATCCGGCCTTGGGGGAGTAACAGATATATAATCAGGAATGGTAGTTCGCGTCGGAATATAAGCCTCCGGGTTCTGACGCATCTGTCTCTGAATTTGTCTCTGATGAACTTCCCACTGATTGTGGGCCCGAATCCCTCTCACATCATACTCTACCCTGTTAACTCGCTCACCCAAATGACCCATCTCCATTCCGAACTGTCCCAGCACTGTGTAAATCGCACCATAACTATTCTGGTGCCAAACCCTTATATCCTCGTTATGCCTGCGCTGCTCCTCTAGCATCCTCTGATTATGCTCAACCTGAGCATCATACGCTGATCGGCTGTCCCGAAACTCCAGATGAATACCATCTACACTGTTAACCAACGAATTCTAACTCTCTTCACCAAGTGTCCACGTAACCTGTATGTTCACAGCACTCGAGCTACCTGCCTCATATGTGGATCGACTAACACCACGTCCACGACCACGTCTAGCCCCGTCTCCTGGTTGTTGTTGTTGTTGCTCGTCATCCACCAAAACCCAACCTTGTGGACCTCTTCGGATAAACTCAGCTTTTGAGAAAAACAGAATATTAGTGGGCATAGCCTCAACCCCCAACATACTACACCTATTAGTCGGGACAGAAAACACCCGAGCAAATCTAGTCACCAAGTGCCCACCTAACAACGGGCGTTCTGTTCGTTTATCTATGCCAATCTCTTGAAACCATGCTCCTAACATACAAGGGACGTCAATCCGCTCTCGCAATTTAATCTGCTGAAGATTCCAAAGATCTCTTCACTGAATCTTATTTGCATTTCCTCTAGCCATAAACATGTGGGCAATCGTCTTAAAAATCATCCGGTCCTCTGGAAGTCGAAGCATTGACTGAACACTCCTACTTGAACTAAAAGGACCTGCATCACCTTTCGCCACCGTTGGCCAATAATCACTTTCGCTAAACGGTTCCTGCCCAAACACCTTCCCCTGTATCAAGAACCACTTTAAATCGTTGTCATTTATCTCGAGATATAAATCCAATGCCCGAGCTACCCCAATCTTACTCAAAATGCGCTCCAACCCTCCTAACCTGAATGTCAAGAAATCTGCCTCAGTCGGAGAGGCTCGCGGTCTACAACTAACAGTGGAAAAGAACTATATAGTTAATGGCTCAAAGATATCCTCATGAATTTCAAATAACCGTTCGTATGGCCTCAATTCTTCACCCGCATATGTCACCCACAAAAACCCACGCAATCTCCTAACAATATTGTTACCCAAAGCTGTGAGTTGCGTCCAATCCAAATAATAAGTTCGTTCGATCTGACGGGTGCTATTAATCGTGAATCGTTCTTCCAAATTCTCATCATTATAGATTTGTGACAACCATAACTCCTGATTATTTGGTGGTTGTCTTGGTTGTTCGGTGTTGCCTCGCGATCTCTACACACATGAAACAAATAAAGAAACCAAAACACCAAACTCAAAAGTTAGTGTTAGTCAAAATAATAAGCACCAAAGTCCCAACACAACCAAAACATGTTACATGCTAAGTCACTTTAAAGACAATCACCAAGTTAACTGAGTAACACATGTAAACATGCCAAGAGCTCAAATCTATGCATATCAAAGTATCTCTTAAAACATAGCACACAACAACCATACCAAAACATGTCAAACATGACTACTCATAACACTTTTAACTTTCTCAAATCCAATAAAGTTCATCATGTTTGCTAACTTTTTACCAATTCAAACAACTACTATCAAACTACTCATCTCATCACAAAACACAAGTTATGTCTCTTCTAGCATGGCATCATAAAAAATTAAACCCAATATAGCACAAGTCAATCAAACCAACTTGACCCGCCCATATGAACACACCCCACACTAGCTCATGAATTTTTAACAATTCAAGAACAAGAACAATTTCAAGCAAACAACTCTTCTTTCACTTACAAATTCGGATTCTCAAACACACAAACCCTAGGTTCAAGTATAACTTCTAAAAACACAAGATTAATCATGAATTCAAAGCATACAATGATAATCTAACAAAACCCATTACTAATTAGAACACAAAACCCCAATTAAACAAACCCCACACTAATTCATCATGTAAATCAAAGATTAAGCAAGCAAATACACATAACTAGATGAAATTAACAAGATAGAAAAAAAATTCGGACCTTAGTGGGAGCCATTCTTGCAAGATGAGGAAGTAATTAGACAAGAAATTGAAGTTTAAGAATTTAGGGTTTTTAGATCTAGGTGTTTGTAGGTGAAAAAAAGATAGATAGAATGAATTAGAATGAAAGGTTGGTGTGTAAAAAGCTGTAAACCCGACTTCTATTGTATGGTTGGGAAAAATAATGTTTTTTTTATATCAAAACGCAAACAGCCCAGCCCGTCAGACAAATGGAGCGGCGCTCCAGGTGTTATGCGGCGCTCAAGAAATGGCGCGGTGCTCAAAAAGCTTGCGCGACGCTCCATTACGCTAAAAAATCATGTCGAGGGCTTTTAAACATCTGGTACATTAGGTACATACCATCTGAGCGGCGCTCAATGGTTTGGAGCGGTGCTCCAAGTGCTGATAATCCAGAATTTCGCATTTTTAAGCAATTTTAACCCATTTACTCAACCTAAAAACCAACAAACAACCCAAACAAAAAGCCGAGCATGATCATATTGCACATATCATCAAACAAGCACAAAAACATACAAACTCTACAATAATGTGAAGCTTATTACCGAGTCATTCACAAGACTCGTTACCAACTTCAAGTGACGTTAGGATCGGGTTCAACGTGAACCCCGTCATCAATCTCCATCGGACCATCGAAATATTTCTTCACTCGATGTCCGTTAACCTTAAAGGTAGTATCACTCTCATTTTTCAACTCAATCGCACCGTATGGGTATACCTTAACAACCTCAAATGGTCCTGTCCACCGGGACTTAAGTTTTCCCGGTAAAAGCTTCAATCTAGAGTTAAACAAGAGCACTCGATTGCCCTCATTAAACTCCTTCGAACCCTTTAACCTTCTATCATGCCATTGCTTGGTTTTCTCTTTATAAATCAACGAATTTTCATACGCATCAAGGCGTAATTCACCAAGCTCATTCAATTGCCCCGCCCTCAGGCGTCCGGCTTCCTTCAAATCTAAATTGCACTTTTTAAGTGCCCACATCGCCTTATGCTCAATCTCCAACGGGATATGGCACGCTTTTCCATAAACCAACCGATAAGGAGTGGTACCCATTGGCGTTTTGTAGGCGGTTCGAAACGCCCACAAAGCTTCATCGAGCTTATTTGCCCACTCCTTCGAATTTTACCCCACAGTTTTCATAAGAATTCCTTTAAGAGCTCGATTAGTATTTACAACTTGTCCGCTCGTTTTGGGATGGTACGAAGTAGAAACTTTATGGAGAACTCCATATCGCTTCAACACCTTCTCCATTTGGGCGTTACAAAAATGAGTACCCCTATCGCTAATCAAAGCTTTAGCAGTTCCAATTCGAGAGAATAAATGCTGAAGGAAAGAAATCACAACTCGTGCATCGTTTGTAGCCAAAGCTTGCGCTTTGGCCCATTTAGACACGTAGTCAATGGCAACGAGTATGTAACTATAATTCTGAGATTTCGAAAATGGCCCCATAAAGTCAATCCCCTAAACGTCAAATACTTCGCAAACTTGGATGCTTTATTGAGGCATCTCATCCCGTTTGGTGACTTTACCGGCCCTTTGACCAGAATCACACGATTTGCAAATCCGGTGGGCATCTTTGAAGATTGTCGGCCAAAAGAAGCCGGCATCATAGACTTTACGCCCCGTGATTTGGGGTCCAAAATGCCCACCGATAGGCCCACTATGGCACTCGGTCAAAATACGCATACACTCTTCACAGGAAACACACCGGCGGATAACTCCATCGGGACAACAATGAAAAAGATAGGGGGCCTCCCAGAAATAGTACTTAAGGTCACTGAAGAATTTCTTCCTCTTTTGATGTGACCACCCTTTTTCCAAGAATCCCTCAACGAGATAATTAGCAATGTCCACGTACCATGGCTCATCCACCTTGTCCATCGCCATGAGATATTCATCGGAAAAATCATCATGGATACTCGACTCGTGAAGGACTTCGAGATTTGGATTCTCGAGTCTAGACAAGTGGTCAACCTCTAGATTTTCAGCACCCTTCTTATCCCGGATCTCGATATCGAATTCTTGCAAAAGCAAGATCCATCTAAGCAGTCGAGGTTTTGCATCCGGTTTCAAAAATAGGTACTTAAGATCAGAATGGTCCGTAAAGACTATAGTCTTTGATAAGACTAAGTAGGACCGGAACTTATCAAACGAAAAGACCACCACCAGGAGCTCCTTTTCAGTGATAGTATAATTCAATTGTGCTCTGATGTGCAAAACGTGGTATATGATTTATCGTATGAAATTGTATGAAAAAATACCGATTAGAGATTGCTACACACTAACGGGCAGTGTACCCGATCGTTTAGTAGTATAGTAAATGGTAAAATCCGTGTATCATTCCAAGGACAGTATCTAAATCAAATTAGGATTATAGACTAAATTGTGATCAACTAAAAAAATTACAAGTACAAGATATATTTTGGTTTGCCCTTTTACGATAGGCGAATCAAGTGATGAATAAGATTAAAAAGACAATATTTTTGGTATTTTTAGTTTATGAAAACAGAAAGATAGTTTTGAATTCAAATTAAAGAAATATACTCAGCTAGACTTTTTACCCTTAATATTGAATGTTATTTAGGATTAAGATCGGATTGATTGGTTATGCACGAGAACTAATTAATTGGTTCACCAAGAGTAGTCTTGCGCAAACACTCAAACGTGATTACATGATGCAAGTGATGTTCTTGTCATCTAAGACCTCCTATTTGTAATCAACTAATTCAACTAGTTTGAAGACTTGAAGAATGATCAAGTCAATGGTGTGTTGTACATGATTCACTCCTATATCAACTAAAGGTTTAATTTAGTTCATTCCTTTGGTCCGGTTAAATGCTCAATTCACCCAACCCAAATAATTAACTAAGTGTTATAATAAGATCCCTATAAACGTCATTAGATAAGGCAAATCACTAACACATGTTAATTGATGGAACTAGGTAGTTGAAAGTGTGTATAATAGATTCTAAGGAATTGGTCATTCTCCTAGACAATTACACATACTAATTAAGCTATTCCAAAGTATCTACAAGATTCGTTCTTACATTCTTATGTAAATTAACCATTTGAACTCAACTTATCCCTTTTGGTAAAAGACGGACAAACACATGTCACTAGGTATAAATCAATACATTAACTTAACAAGATGATGTTTCTTAATCAAATGAACATATCAACTAGTTGAATCAAAAGGATTAAACTTAATAAGAATGGTTCTTGTATTCAAACATCAAACTATCGTGCATAATTACAATCAATCAATAGTAAACATTCAACATCTCGGTTATTTATCTAGATGAACATAAAATGGACTAGCCAACAATCATGCTTGAAAACTTAAACACAACAGTAACAAAGATAGAATTCATTGTAAATACAAGATTAACCTTTTAGGAGTAATCTTGGATGAAGCTCTTGAATGATCTTGGATTCTTCAATGATTTGAGTGCTTAGATGCACTTTGATAAGCCCAAGAACTACTTTGAATCGTATGTTTTCGTCTCTGAACAGAAAGGAAACTAGTACCCTTGAAATGAAACTGGAAATGGAATTAAATAAGCTGAAAAGTTGGTGAAAAGAACTGTGCGCGGCGCGCACAGTAAGGGTACGCTGAGCGCACTCTCACCTACTTCACTTTTTCCTTTACAGCTCGACAACGCACGTTCAAATCTTCTTTTCTGTTAAAAGTGTGCGTATGGGTGCGCTGAGCGCACCACTGTGAGCGGTGCACACCATCAAAAAGTGCGCTTGGCGCACTTTGGTTTTGGCCAAGAGATCCTCTGATCAAATTTATGCAATGTGCGCTGAGCGCACATTTTGTGGTGCGCTGAGCGCACTCTTCTGTCTTTGGGTTTTTGGTCTTGTTTTCGATCTCTGAGCTGTTATCATACATAATCTTCATATTTCTTCAAGTTTACAATGATTCTAGACTATATTACAATACTATGAAATACAAATGGAATTACTATGTTTACATATGAAATAAATAACAATAGGACACGATATTACGACTAAAGATATGACTAATTTGAGTAATATCAAAATCCCCCATACTTAACTCTTGCTTGTCCTCAAGCAAGTCTTGTTCTAATCATTCATATACAAAACACAAACATCAATGAATCACACGCATTATTTGAGGTACAAATTACACAAATCACACGAATCACGCGAAACACACACAAACTCACGCTATATGAAACCCATAAAACACAAATGGAATACACACTCATTTAGGTACACACACAATTTATGAAACACACGCACACATTTGGATTTATTTGGGAGAGACGAACTTTGGTGAAAGTTCTTTTAAAAGTTTGGATCCTTAGGGAAAATTGGATCTTTGAGAAAACGTTTTAAGATTTTGAAAATGTCAATGCTAGTTTTTAAACTAAACACGTTTTCCGGTTTTAACCTCAAATTCCGGTCGAGGGTAACTGAAAACCGAAGTCTCGGTCGGTGATTAGCAAGCTATCCACCCCCATGATTGTAGTATCATGGAACTCTTAACCGAGCGCCCTAAAAATGGTTTTACACAATATAGTTCATAAAATAGCATAAGTTTTAGAAGAAACTTATATCGTGTCCAAATATCATCGGTGAACCATGAGTTTGCACACCTCAATTTATTATGGCATATGTATGTTGACCGTGGTCAAACATAGATGCGGTTGATCTTTACGGAGATCATCCATCTGGGGATTAGATTCATTAGTCTTAAAAGCTAATTTGCAATGTGTCCCCCATTGTAGAGACAGATCCATCTCATGGTTAGGAAAAGTCTGACCACCAAAAACCCTGTTTGATGCTGAGGTGAGGTGGATTTCTAGCTGATGATAGAGATGACTTTTCAAGTTTTTTCGTCAACCTACAGCTGTTCTGGACTACATCTTCTAACATAAGTTAGCAAGTGTGTCGTTTTGGAATACTTTACTTCCTTAAGGGATGAACTTGATTCATCCTTTTTGTTCAGTGACTTTTATTTCTTTTATTTCCAAGCCAAAAGTACTTTAATCGTTTTAACTTTGCAAAAATTTGTGATAATAATTCGAAAAGATTAGTAACATCCCCCACACTTGGATTTTTCGCTAATACTTTTAGTTCAAAAATTTTAAATTTTTCATAAAATGCGACAATAAGCCAAGTTGTATTGCATATCCGAGAGAATTACCCCCTCCCCCACACTTAAGATTAAGTAAGGCCCTCATTACTTAAAATCAGCAATAATTTAAAAATTCACGAGGGCATTAGTGTGAAAAGAGTTCGAAAAACCTTGGCATAAAGCCGGAGATCGTGAAATATAGGTGAGCGATGGCGCTGAATTTAATGCCAGCATAAGAACATCGTTCATTCCTTGATCTCTATCACAAATTCCCAATTGATTGTACTTCGCTGAACTTAATGCCAGCATCACTAAACCTTAACAATAAGAAATAAACAAACACACAAAATAGAATAGATAAAAGTGGTGTATGTAACACAACCACCACAAATGTCAAGTGTACAACATAAATATTCTAATTATTACACACCATTGTCTTAAAAGAAACAATTCTGAAAAATTACCAAATGTTACCAAACATTACCAAATAGGGCATATAAGCCCTCTAATTGTCACCAAAGAAGTTACCAAAAGGCCGGTCGGAGTAGGTTCCCGAACCATCATTCCTAGGCCTTCCCTGCGGGTATTGCTCCTCAAAGCATCTTTGAGCATCTTACATGGCCGCCTGTTCCTCATATAATGGAGGACTCGGAATTTGGTTTGGGGTGTTGTAATAGGTCGGATGTTGGTAGGAAGTAGCATAATATTCTTGTGGGTTTTGCATATATAAACCAACATTATGGTGAAGCCAATCACCCCTGTAATTCCCCCACCTTTGGTCATATCTTACCGCCCTATTATGCTCGCGTTGTTCTTTATGATATTGGTTAAATTGTTGCCTTTGTTCCTCATATTGGTTATCCCTGTGTTGATAACCTACCCTCATATCATGAAAACTGGAAATCACTTCCTCCAACTCTTCTTCCCTTGACCTTTGTGTCTGCCTATGCCTTCGCCTTTGAGCTTGTGGTAACTCTTCTTCAGTTTCAGGTTCTTCCATGCGAACTTCTCCCTCCACATCATCTCTTCCAACACCGCTACCACCCGCTTCATGATCATGGGCACGTGGTGGTTCGTTTACCCTCGGGACAAATGGAATAAGCCTTTGATGATTATTATAGCTCAAAAATTCTGCATTTAGATAATAAGTCTTGCTTAAAGGCTTCATTGTTGTACTGTTTGGAATCAACCGGGAGAAATCGACACCAAAATGCCCACCAACAATCTGATTCAACCCTCTATCCCCCCACGAATTGTCAAGATAATCCGCCAAAGTAGATGGAATGTCAACACTACTTTGGTTGTAGATTTTGTCTACAAGAAAAACATCTTGACGTGTTACCTTATTTGTGCCATGTTTTCTTGCATTAAACGTACATGCAACTAGTCGATGAAGCATTCTTTTGTCTTTATCATTTATATCAGTGAACTTGCTTCGGCTAGAGGAGAATTGAGTGTCGCTCATATCGTTCCAAAATGGGCGTGGATCATAAGAATCGTCATAATACTCGGCTGACCGTAAGTAAGCATTGAGTTGGGCATCATCTATTTCGATATACAGATCAAATAGTCGGGCAAACTCAATTTGACTAAGTGCCAGATCGATTCCACCTAAACGAAATCTCATGAAGTTTTGATTTGTTGGGTCCATAATGAGATCAAAACGTAAAGATGCTATGAATTCTTTGCATAATTCCGGGTATATGACATCATTGAATCCCATAATTCTTTCCCATGCCCTGATTGTTATTAACCTGCCAGTTAAAAGCCGGTATTTAACCTCTAACATTCTCGACACTCTATCATATTCCCTTGCTTCAACCAATGGAGCAGGGTCAAAATACCAAGTGGCATCACATGATTTGTTCGCTACCCAATTATATGCACTTGCATAATCCGGATGATCCCGGACATAAGCTAACCAAACCCTTGGATCATTTTGATCCGGTGATCCTTCAGGTGAAGATTGTCGTTTATTTGGTGGAGAATTTTATTCATCTAAAGAATCTTGTTCTTCTCGGTACCGGTGGGAAGGTTCTTCTTGTTGTTGACTTCCCCTTGATCTAAAGTTGTACTGCACACATAAAACAAACACCAAAACAAAAGAGGCGCATAGATAATAGTATGCATTAGTGTGAGTTCATCATAAATCAAGTATATGTTCAAAAATACATATAGCACATAATCATGTTAATCATTCATGTAAACATTTTCTCAAAAGATCCAAGATCAACATAACTAGTCTAGCGTTCTAGAAACCAAATTTAAACATGAACCTCATATCATTCTCATCCCTTTGACAAACTATTACATTAGACACAAAGTAATGGAAACTTAACAATTTTCAAGTATTTATCTCAATTAAGAACCAAAACATGTTAGATTTCCAAAACACGAACCATGTCCTGCTCAAAATGTGATACATACTTATGAAGTACACAAATTATCTCAAACATTCACAAACACTTAGCTAGGAACCAAATTCAACCTAATTCAAAGCCAAATTCGGATTTAAATTCTACATAAACCCTAGAATCATGAATATACCCTAAAAACACAATGTAATATGATTTCAAGGCATACAAGGCAATTATAACAACCTAAAGCATGTTAATGTTCATAACAATTATTAATTCAAGAAAACCCACATAAATTTCTTAAACAATCCGAAAAATTAAGCATGAAATCGAAGTATTGGAAAGAAAATTAAGTGGAATCATATGAACATACCCTAGGCATCTTGATTTATGCTTTGATTTGAGAAGAATTGGTTAAAATTGGAAGAGTTGAAATTAGGGTTTGGAGTGTTTTAGAGTGAAAGAGAGAATGAATCTGCAATTTTGGGTGAGGAGTGAGTGAAAAACGAGTGTGTCGTGGTAAAGAGGAGATAAAATCGTGGACCCCACACAAATTTGAAGCTGATCCGAGATTTTTGAGAGAGTGCGCTGAGCGCACACTTTGGGGTGCGTGGCGCGCACTATTGATCCGAGCTAAAAATTCTTCTGACCCAGTTTTTGCAAAGTGCGCTGAGCGCACATCTGAGGGGTGCGCGGCGCGCACAGTTGTTTTTCAGCTGTTTTCGTGTTTAGTCAGTACAGGGAGGTTGGTAACAGATTGGTGAACGTAATGGCATTCAACAAAAATTAAAATAACTCAAAATCATGTAATTCACACAAAAACCTATTTTTAACATTTGTGAAGGTTTTAAAAACGAGTCGCTTCACCCGACTCTTCCCCCAAACTTAGGTAGCTTTGGGGTTGAAAATGAGTTTTACCTCATCTTCAATGTCCATGGGTCCATCAACATATAGTTTGACCCTATGTTCATTTACCTTAAACGTATCACCCTTCGCATTCCGTAATTCCACCGTTCCATACGAAAAAACCTTGTGAACAACAAATGGTCCCATCCATCGGGACTTGAGTTTTCCAGGGAAAAGTTTAAATCGTGAGTTGAATAACAAAACACGATCACCCTATTTAAAATCTTTCGGATTCTTAAGGCGGTTATCGTGCCAAAATTTGGTCTTTTCCTTGTATATGAGCGAGTTTTCATAGGCGTTATGTCTCAACTCATCTAACTCATTTAGTTGGTTTAAACGAAGGTTTCCCGCATCTTCAAGATCGAGATTACAAGTCTTAAGAGCCCAATGTGATTTGTGCTCTATCTCCAAAGGGAGATAACATGCCTTCCCATATACTAGGCGGTAAGGTGTGGTTCCAATAGGAGTTTTGTAGGCGGTTCTAAATGCCCACAAAGCATCGTCAAGCTTCGTTGACCACACCTTAGGATTGGACCCAACCATTTTCTCAAGGATCCTTTTAAGTGCCCAATTCGTATTTTCAACTTGCCCACTTGTTTGTGGGTGATAAGATGTAGAAATTTTATGGGTTATCCCGTATCGTTTTAACACCTTTTCTAATTGGGTGTTGCAAAAATGGGTACCACGATCACTAATTAAAGCCTTCGGGGTACCGAACCGGGCAAAAAGCTCTTTAAGAAAAGTTACAACAACTCGTGCATCATTTGTGGGGAGGGCCTTTGCCTCAGCCCATTTTGATACGTAGTCAACGGCAACGAGTATGTATTGGTTGGAATGAGATTTTAGGAATGGTCCCATGAAATAAATGCCCCAAATATCGAAAACCTCATAAACTTGGATTATATTTTGAGGCATTTCGTCTCTTTGACTAATCTTTCCTGCCCTTTGGCAAGAATCGCATGATTTACATATACGGTGGGCATCTTTAAAGATGGTAGGCCAATAAAAACCGGCCTCGTAGACTTTTCTCCCCGTGATTTGGGGTCCGAAATGTCCACCAGTGGGACCAAGATGACATTGGAGAAGAATTTTATTGCATTCTTCCCCAGAGACACATCGATGGATTATCCCATCGGGACACCGTTTGAAGAGATACGGGTTTTCCCAAAAATTGTATTTTAAGTCACTGAAAAATTTCTTTCGTTTTTGATGTGACATACCGGTTTCTAGGAATCCACCCGCAAGATAGTTGGTTATGTCAACAAACCAAGGATCATCAATTTTCTCGATTTTCATGAGATTTTCGTCCGGAAAGTTATCTTGGATAACAGTCTCATGGAGAACCTCAAGATTCGGGTTCTCAAGGCGAGAAAGGTGATCGGCAGCTAGGTTTTCGGCCCCCTTTTTGTCTTTAATATCAATGTCGAATTCTTGCAAATACAAGACCCAACGTATTAATCGGGGTTTAGCATCTTGCTTAGCAAGCAAGTACTTTAATGCTGAATGGTCTGTATAGACAACCGTCTTTGCTAGTACCAAATAGGATCGGAATTTATCAAACGAAAAGACAATTGCCAGGAGTTCCTTCTCGGTGGTAGTGTAATTAAGTTAGGCTCCTTGCAATGTCTTACTAGCATAATAAATGGGCTGAAAATGTTTTTCAATTCTTTGCCCCAAGACGGCACCAATAGCAAAGTCACTTGCATCACACATAAGTTCGAATGGAATTGACCAATTCGGCGATATGAGAATGGGTGATTGTGTGAGCTTTGCTTTAAGGAGGTTAAAGGCGTTAAGACACTCGTCCGTAAAGACAAATGGAGCATCTTTCTCAAGAAGTTTGTTCATCGGGGTTGCAATTTTAGAAAAATCTTTAATGAACCGTCGATAAAAACCGGCGTGCCCCAGAAAACTTCACCCCTTATCAACATACGCTCAAGATTATTAAGACATGAGTCAAAAGAATCACCGAAGACTGAAAAGTCATCCATGAATACTTCCATAAATTCTTCAATCATATCATGAAAAATAGCTACCATACACCTTTGAAAGGTAGCAGGAGCATTGCATAAGCCAAAGGGCATACGTCGATAGGAGAAAGTACCATAAGGGCATGTAAAGGTGGTTTTCTCTTGGTCCTCGGGTGCTATAGGGATTTGGAAATATCCCGA